>NC_091821.1:518273959-518577709 GCF_038994185.2 Dermacentor albipictus
ATGCCTCACCTTTACTAAATATCCAACGTTGTCAACCAAGCGAAGTTAAAGCACGGCCTTACCGTGTTGAGCACTTCAGGGACGCGCGTTCAAGACTGATGCTGCTGCCGGAAGTGAAGGCCCTCGGGGCTTATCAGATGAATCATGTGTGGGCCGTAACTTTTTCGAACGAGGCGGCAAAAAAGAAGATACTTGACGCTGAAGCATTTCTTGTTAAAGAACATCGATGCGTGGTCATTGACCCGTGCAATCAGGGTGTCAGGCTCAAGCTCTTCTGGCTGCTGCACGGTGTTCCTGATGAAGACGTCCGAACAGCGTTGGCACCGTTCGGGAGAGTGACCGAAGTGACGAGGGAGAAGTGGAAAGTACAAGGCTGCAACGACAAAGGAACCACGACACGGTCTGTGGTCCTTAAACTCAAGCCCGGAATGACAGCTGACGACCTACCACATCAGCTTCGGGTCGCGGAAGACCTGGCTCTCGTCATTGTCCCGGGCAGAGCACCCCTCTGCCTCCGGTGCCGTGGCACCGGACACATTAGACGAGAATGCCGGGTTCCACGCTGTGGGCTGTGTCGTCGCTTCGGCCACGACGAGACCCAGTGCGTGAGAACGTACGCCAACGTTGCTGGTCCAGGCTGGAGCGAAGACACATCGGAGCTCCTTATGGATCAAGAGGATGCCGAGGAGGCCGCTAAGGAAGCAGCTGAAGGGGCGGACGCTCAGCCTACATCTCTGGAGATGAAGACCGAAAATGTGAACTCGGAGGGGACTGATAAGGGCAACGTGCCCAATTCGACCCCTCCACCTGCCAAGGTTCAAGTCAAGGAAAGTGGTGTTGAGGCGACGAGTGCGTCTTCAACTATCCAAGCAACCCCAACCACCGCGGTTGACGAGACAGTCAGCATCTCCGAGAGCATGGACATGACTTCCAACGCTAAAGGTGCCGGAAAACGGTTGCGCGACGATGTTGAGGACCGCAGCCGAGACACCGACGGCGCGGGTACCGAAAGACCGCCACAGAAAACCCAGACAGGCCGAAGGTCGACGTTGAAGGTCAAACTCAACGTGCCGCCAGACAGACGGCTGCTACACGGGTCACTTCCGCCTTAGCGGAGGTTGTGTCCCGGGAAGAACTTCCAAAACCCGATCTTTGATCGGGAATGGGCCTGCGACTACGTGGATTGGCAGTCGTCGGCTCGAAAGGGAGGGCCATGTTCAACGAGCATCACTGCATACCATAGTCCGTATGTTTCCTAAGAAAAATTGTGTAGGGGCGTACCCTAAATCTAACTAAAACAATGGCAGACGCTATTAACCTCACCAGTCCGCTTCGTTTGGCGACATTAAACGTCAGAGGGTTGTCGCAGAGGCGAAGACAGTGTCAGATAAGTCGCATGTTACTAGAAAAAGACATTGATTTGATGGCTGTACAAGAAACAAAAATTGAATCTGAAGAAAAAACGGCTCGTTTGGTTGACATTTTCAGAAATAAGTACAATGTATGCGTTTGCCACGCGAGTGGTACTTCTGGGGGCTGCCTTTTGTTTATTAGAAATAGCATTGGGATAATAGAGCAACAAGTTACTTCATGTGAAGGGGGTCGTTTGCTTATTTGTGATTTTTCTTTTTCTGGATTGCTGTGGCGGGCGGTTTGTGTATACGCCCCCAATAATGCTCGAGAACGTGAACAATTTTTCGTTTATCTGAGGTCTTTCTTGCGGTGTGAAAGACAAGTTCTAATGTTTGGCGACTTCAATTGTGTATGCCGGCCGATAGACCGATCGAAAAAGCAACTTAGCCACGATAAAAGTGCCGCACTTCTGCATGAAATTTTGTGTGATGTTGATCTAGAGGATGTTGGGAGTGTTCTTGGTTCTTACAGTCATGTGCAATATACGCATTTTCAAGGAGACAGCCACTCAAGGTTAGACCGCATCTATGTTCCTGTTCACTTAGTTCCACTACTTTCTGAATATGGTGTAGAATGTGTCAGTTTCAGTGATCATTGTTTGGTAACGGTTACGATAGGTATGAAAAAGAAAGAACAGAAATTTAATTGGCACCTATGGAAACTTAATGACAACCTTATGCAAGATGAAGTATTTCTTAAAAGAATAAAAGAGAAATTAGACGCTGTTCTCCTTGGGGATGCAAAAAATGTTGTAGAAGCTTGGGAGATGTTCAAAACCGAAGCGAAAACAATTGCTTTAGAGAGAGCATGCGTGTTGCGGCAGAAACAAAAGCAAGAAGAAAAGCAACTGCAATGCACGTTGGCATACCTGTTGAACATGGAAAGCGGCGGGGCTGGTATATTTGCACATGATATTAAACAAATTAAAGCGAAACTTGAAGTGATTGATGAAGAGAGATATCGCGGCGCGGTTTTAAGAGCACGCGCTGAACGTGTATGGCTGGGTGAAACCCCCACCAAGCGAGCTTTAAGTGAAGAGGAGAGGTACGCTATGACCAAGGAAGTAAAAGAAATCGTTTTTCAAGGGCAGCTTACAAATGACGGGGAAATGATAGAACGTGCTTTCGTTGACTACTATAGCACGCTGCTAAGCAAGAGGACAAGCGAGATGAATAGGCGAGAGTGAATATTTACCTCTTATGCCGAAAATTGATGGTCAACTCAAGGATGCCCTTGAGAGGCCGATTTCTGTAGCAGAAATTGAAAAGGCTATAGATGACCTTAGTGTAAGGAAATCGCCTGGACCGGATGGACTTGGGGCAGCGATATATAAAATTTTCAAGGTTGAAATGGCTGAGGCTCTGCACCGCGTCATAACCAAGTGTTACGAACAAAAATGGACGCCTCCTTCTTTCCGACAGACACACGTAGTACTGATACCTAAATCAACAGACCCCATTAAACTTCAATCCGTAGAGACCTACCGGCCAATAAGCTTAGCAAATATTGATTATAAAGTATTTATGAAGGTACTCGCCCATCGCCTTCAAAGTGTAGTCAAATCCCTAGTAGGTACACATCAGACATGCCGTATAAAAGGCAGGACTATATTCACAAATATACATATAGCGCGAAGCATACTTGAATGTTGCGATACGATGGGAGATCATGTAGCTATGCTACAACTAGATTTGGCCAAAGCTTTTGACAGGGTGTCCCACGAAATCCTGTTTATACTTCTTGATTATGTTAATGTCGGATCAGTCATTTTGGACGGGGTAAAAATGATGTATGATGGTTGTACCACAAACTTAATTATTAACAACAAACTGAGCAGGCGGATTGCAGTAATGTCTAGCATAAAGCAAGGCTGTCCGACCTCGGCCTTGCTCTTTGCACTTTATTTAGAACCTTTCTGTTTAAAGTTACTACATAACCATAATATTCGCGGGTACATATTCCTTGGTAGAGAAATAAAAGTTTTAGCTTATGCCGACGACATAGCAGTGTTCTGTCGCGATAAACAGAGCATTGCAGAAGCTGTGAGGGAAGCCCAAGCTTTTTGCAAGGCTTCCGGTAGTGCCATAAGTTGGTCAAAATGTTTAGGGCTTTGGCACGGGAATTGGCCAGATGCACCAGAGGTCTTTTGCAAAATGCAATGGAGTGTATTACCCGGTACCTATCTTGGGGTTCCACTCAGTGCCTACCGTGAGCCAATCGAATACTGGACGAGCGAGAGAGACGGAATGAAAGAGCAAACTAACAAATGGGGAGGCCACAACTTTTCGATGTTTGCTAGGGCCAAAGTATGTAATATCTTTTTAGTAGCTAAGGTGTTCTACGTCCTGCAGGTGCTCTGCATGAGCCGATCTTCAATTCAAAAAATACATAGAGTGTTTGCAGAGTTTATTTGGGGTTCGGTGTGGGAACGCACGAGCAGAAGTAATTTGTTTCACACATTGCGCAATTTGGTTTTGATTGCGCAATTTGATTTGGACTTGGTTTAACGCATTTGTTTTTCAAGCAACTTGTATCGAGATTTGTTTTCTTCCGCGACCAAAGCGATGGGTTTCTGCGGACGGTAATCCAAGTGAGATTGCGCGACGCTTTGCCCGATTTTGTTGTATCGTCGCACGCAATCAAACCGATGGCACTAAAGGGCTATCTGCGTGAAGTTTCCATGGCGATACGTCTTCTAAACGCTCGTTTTTCGAAAGACTACTTGTTTGCAGTGTCACGAAAACAATTGTATAAGGATCTTGTTGAAGTATTTATACCTACACCAGTGTATCGTTCTATGTATTACTTAGGGCCTGAACGAGATGTTTTCAAGCGAGTCAATAATATGCCTGTACGAGCTAACACAAAATCATTCTTTTTCAAACTGCATACCGGCACACTGCCTGTTAAGCCATGGCTAAGAAGCAAGGGCTTGTTTGTCCCATGGTCAGACAACTGTCTTATATGTAACAAGGAAGAAACTGTCGAACATATTTTTCTTGACTGCCACGATGCCCGCTTTCTTTGGGACATCCTGCAAAGAACATTAAAAAAGGAGCTTCCTATCACTGCGTTCGGAATAAGGTTTTTGCCATGTGCTGAACCTGACGGTGTGCCGGTGGACATGTTGATGCTATTGTGTATGCAAAGTGTGTGGCGAACTCGTATGGCTGTACGCAATGCTGATGTTGATGCAAGGCCAGCAATGTATTATTTTACCGAGAATGTTAATTATACAAGCGAAGTGTTGAAACTGCTAAGTGATCCGCCAAATTGGCTTTCAGTGTTGGACAGTTTGGCTTCGATGAAGCCATTTTAACATGACACGTCAGTATTAGTAACGACTAGACGTTTTAACATTCGGTTTTATTTGACAATATTTGTATGTACTTGCCAAGCCGGTAATAAAGAAAAAAAAAGCGGCATGGTGGAGTGGTTAGAGTACTTGACTTGTAAGCGAGAGGGCGTGAGTTCGAATCCTACTCTCGGGCACGTTTTTTTTTTTCAGCTCTTAATTTTTTTATTAGGGTATAATTGCCTAATTTCATTAATTCCACCTTTGCGGAGCATCGGAACGAATTACCGTTACTCCCTTGAGGAGCATCGGGCAAGGGCAACTGTTAGACCCCGAAGGAGTAAGTGCATGGGGAGTAACAATTCATCCCATGTCAGTTCGTCCCCAAAAGGACTAATGGTTGTGGCAAATCAGTTAGTCCCCAAAAGGACTAATCTCCCTACCCCTTTTAGTCCTTTTTTTCTTAGAGTGTACATAATGGTGCGTGCGTTTTCCCAGTCCTAGTTCACCTACTCTATCTAGTATCGTTGCATGTGTTACGTTATCGAAGGCGTGTTTTAGGTCCAACCCGAGAATTGGCTTTGTCGATCTGCCCGAATCGTCTATGATCTGACATTTTAGTTGTAACAGAGCGTCCTGCGCTGAAAGGTTTCTCCTGAATCCTATCATCACGGTCGGGAGCGCGTCGCAGTCTTCGAGGTAGGTGGTTATCCTCGCTAGGACCACGTGCTCCATGTGTTTCCCCACGCAAGAAGTGAGAGATATCGGTGTCAAATTCTTAATTTGCAGTCGCATGCCAGGTTTAGGTATTAACACGATTTGTGCCGTCTTCTATTGCTGCGGAATTCGCCCTGCCTCCCAGCATTCGTTAATATATTCGGTTAACTTAGTTATAGACTCATCGTCCAAGTTCCTTAGCGTTTTATTCGTTACACCGTCTAGTCCGGGTGCCGATTTGGTATTGAGTTTCTATAGGGCTGCCCTGACCTCTGACTCGCCGATTTTGCTGCCTAATTCGTCATTTACCTGCCCTGTGTAGTCAGGGTGTATGACGGGCAGCGCTTGCGAGATGTATCTTTTCTCGATTTCCTTGAGGAAGTCCTGCTCTTTCCCTCGGTACGTTTGTATTAGCCGATTTATATTCTGCCTATGTGCCGACTTTGTCCCGTCCGGGTCTATCAAATATCGAAGGATGTTCCCCGTTTTTGCCATTCCTATCTGACTGTCCATGTTGTTGCATTTTTCCTCCCACTGTTGTTTGCATAGCTGCCGGGCGTACTGTTCTATGTCCCTGTTCAATTTGGCTATCTTTCTACGAAGCGTCCGGTTGTGTTATTGTTTTTTCCATCTCCGTTGCAACCCTGCCTTAGCTTCCCACATGTGTAGAAGCTTACTGTCTACGTTCTCTAAATGCGCCTCCGGCGGGACCGTTTTCGTAGCTGCCGCCACATCTCCCTTTAGTTTTTCGGTCCATTCCTCAGTACCTTGTGTCGTGTCGTCGGCCTCCTCCCTTATTTTCCTGAATTTGTCCCAGTCGACAATCTTAAGTGGTCTACCCTTTGTCTTGCGCGGTCCTGCCCTTACCGTTATTTCTAGTATATTGTGATCGCTCCCAAAGTCGTGTTGCGTATTTGTCCACTGTGCGTCCCGTATGTTCTTCGTGAATGTTAAATCTGGCGTAGTATCCGCGCAAACGCTGTTACCTATTCTCGTGGGAACAGATGGGTCGGTCACGAGGGTCAGACCTTCCTGCTGCGCGTCTAGCCATAGGTTCCTGCCTTTTTGAGTTTCGATTTTGTAACCCCACGCCGCGTGTTGGGCGTTAAAATCGCCTCCGATCACTACCGCTCGGTTGTCCGCTATGGCTAGGGTTTTTTTAAAGAGCGATCGAAATTTATGGTGTCTGCACTTGGGACTGCTATAAATATTTAATACAAAGAGGCTGCCCTTCGTTTTCCGCATGGGTATGAGTTCTAAAAGAATGTGATCGATTGACTTAACTTCCGTGTCGTGTTGAACGACCGAGTGATTTCGCTTTATCGACGTCGTTAGCGCCTTCGTCTGCCTATCGGCAGTACCAAAGGACTTGTAACCCGACAATTTTGCCAGCCCATTTGTTTCCTGCATCATTATAATATGCGGGTTTTCTTTGTCTTTAAGGTGTTTGTTACATCCTTTATTGCCCACGTTGCAAAATGTATCGTTTTCGATCATATCCTCTACAATTCCATTGCCAAATCGTGTATCTAATTCGTCTGTCCATGGCGGCGTTATAGGTTCTCCAATCCCTCGGAGGGTACCGGGGGTATAGTGTGCGGCTTAATGGCCGTCTTAACCGGTCCCCTCCTACTTGTTTGCGGTCCCCATATTGCTAGTTTCGCTTCGAAGTCAGCCATCATTTGTTGCACTTGCTGTAGTATCGCCTTTCCAAGCGCCTCTATCTTTGCCTCTATCTTTGCCTAAAGCCTCACTTCCAGTTGTTCTAGTTTAGTTTCAAATTTGGTTTCGTTCTGTTTGATGCTGGTTTCGATTTTCTGTTCAAATTCATCCGGTCTTCGTTGGAGCGTCGTGGCTGGTTTCTTTACTCCGGTTTCAATCGGAGCGTTCTCGGTTTTACGTTTAATGTGGGCGAGTGCTACGCCTTCTTCCATTGCTGTCTCTTTTTCCTCCCTTATAACTCGCGAGGTTTGCTCGTTGCGTGGCACTTTCCCGCTCCTCAAACGGTTGTTCTCTTCACTGAGTTTTTTAAATTTCATCCATAAACGCAACATTGCTCTGCCTGATCTGCGCCAATTCTTTCTCTAGCGTCTGAACTCTATTTCGAAAAGCAGCCTCTGCCTCCGCACGCGCCCCGGAAGCCGCGTCCGCCCAGCTCACCTGTAAGGGTCCCGCGGCGCCGATGACTTTGCTCTTTCCTTTTGGGCTCTGAGATCCTCCTTCGCCATGTGCTCATGGAGATCCGGTATTACTGGTTTTAGGTCTGGATCTCGATCTGGACCGCGATCTCGATCTGGTTCTGTTCTACGTCGAGCGGCCCCTTTCCCTTGCCTGGAGCTTGGGGAAATCTTCTAGTCCAGATCCGTCCCTTGCCCGATGTTCCGACCGCTGTCTCCAGTCTTCCCGTCCTGGCCTGTACAGTCTTTCAGCTTCCCTCTCGTGGTACATCGCTTCTTCTTCCTCTCGTCTGACTCGCTCCCAGCGGCGCCTCTTTACCAAGTACGGTAACTTGTATCCTGACGTTACATCGGCGATCCGCCGTAGGGTGGTCTTTGCCGCAGAGCTGGCACTTCGCTTCGCACTCGTGGTCCTGTGGCGGGTTCTCCATCCCGCAACCTCTGCATATCCTGCTGTCCGGTTCGGGCAGACATCGGCTCTGTGTTCAAGGCGTCCGCACTGGTAGCATATGTCTATTTGCTTCCGGTAGAGTGAGCACTTGAACGGTGCCCTTCCGCATCTCACGTAGTTTGGGACGTGATGCCCGTCGAAAAGGATGATGACGTTCGTGGTGTTTCCCATCCTTTTGGCCATGAGGATCGTTGGATTTCTTGGTGTTACAAGCATCTCCACTATTTCTCTAGGAGAAACCTCGTGCGTAACTCCTCTTATCACTCCCTTAGATGTAACCTCCGGAGCCGACTTGTACGCGTTGGCTTCGAACTCCTTGTCTCCCATCCTCAGTCGAGTGATAGTCCTGTATTTTTAGGCGCGCTCCTCCGATGGCGTGCTGATAACTAGAATGTTCTGTTTGTAGTTGGCACACACGGTGTCATCTCCCGATTCCTTTCTGGGGATTCCCGCGGCGTTGGCGACGCAGCATTCTAGGCGACTAATCCCGTAGTCGGTGACATTGAAGCTGTCACGTGGGCGCACTATTATCTTGTACTCTGCCTTCGGCAAACTGGACATCCTGCTTGCCGCCATGATTAGTCTTGCTTTTTGTCCCTTGTTCCACCTATTATTGAATGCATTCTCGCTGGAGAAGCGCGCTGCCTGGTCCTTGGTTCCGTGAGATTTTGTCCGCTCATTGGCACATCCTCCTCTCTTCACAACACGCCAACCTGCTTCGTCCTCATACTCTTCTCTCGTTATATCATCTCCTTCGACGCTCACCGCTGCCATCTTGCAGCTCTAACCCGAAAAGAGGCGGGGCTCCAGCCACCGGGGCTCCAGCCACCAGCTTCGTTGAGTCAGGCTTAGCGACCGTGTCGGCGTGGTGCTGTATAAAGTGGTCGATGTGCCGAAAATAAACGGTCCACCTACTTGAGAATGATATCAGGGTGGTCCGTGGAACTTGCACTTCCTTCTCGATAATAAGGCGTCGGTGAATTCTTCGAATGTACGCCGAGAATCATTCAAAATCTGCGGAGCCCACGCGACACACATCCGCGCTTTGCGTCTTCTTCTTCCCCATGCATATAAAAGCAAATATTTTTTTATATGAGCTATTTCTATCAGCTAATAGTGTGCTGATTGGTATGAGGCCCGAACTTTGTCACAAGTGAGATTCTCCCGCAACAGCCAGTAAGTCAACCTCAACTGCCCTGATATACCTTCAGTCCGCGCACGCCTCAGTGTTGCGTTTCACAGCTACAAAGAGTTCATTTTGGTTTGGATGAGTGACAGCTGCACCTTGGCATAAGCCAACACTTTGTTTTTTGTGCTCAAGCTCCTTCATAGAAGTGGCAGCATGCTTCCTGTCCCATTCATTCATCAATGTGTAGGTTGTGTTCTTGTCCTCCTTCCGCTATGAGCAGTGGCGTAGCCAGAAATTTTGTTCGGGGGGGGGGGTGGTTAGGGCTTCACGTTGCAGCTCGGCCTCCTCTTAAGAGGAAGCTTTAGCTCGGGTGCTCGTATCTAAATACATGTAGAAGGAGAATTCGTTTTTTCTCAGCAACCACTGCACCAAATTTGACGAGGTTTATTGCACTTAAAAGAAAAACTCAAATTCTAGTCACTGCTGGTGTTGAATTTTTCATTTGGGTTTTATATTTTTCATAAAAATTTGGCATAAATCGCAATTTTTCAGAAAATAAAACTATCAAATTTTAATCTCTGTAACTCAACAATGAAAAATGATATCAAAATTCTGTGAATTGCATCTAATAGTACATCTACAGCGGACAAAATTGTTATGTTATACATGAGTCTAAAAAAATTTGTTACTGTGGAAATATTCCTTTTGCAGAGCCCTTCTACACAACGTAACCAATTCACGTAAGATACCAATTGACGTACCGAATTTGTTCGCTTTGACTGTTGTAAGAGGTGCCGTTTACAGAACCGCAATATCTATTCTTGGTGCAGAGCTATTAATATGTAAGCGTCATGCTTCTTTGTCTATCGAAATTTCGAATTTTTCAAAATATTTTACACAAAATTCAGTCCCGAAATCGAAATTCCGTTTCCAACAGACACTACAATTTAACTTTCTCTCTCAAATTCAACAAATTTCATTAAAAGCGATCCAGGTGTTTTCTCAGAAAAGCGCTTCTGCATTTTACATTTATTTGAATAGGCCATGTCGAAGTTGGGCCCAAGCTAAAGCTTCCACTTAAACAATTTGACAAGGGATCAAATGCATGAATTCATGGATCAAATACATACTGCATTGCCGTTGCCAAAGATGCTGCAAACGATTTCTTGAACGCTACGCACTGTCAATGCAAGGAAAATATGTATTCTTTTCATAAAAGAACATTTTCGTATGTGCCTAAAATTGCTCCCAAATTAACTTATACCAATGCTTCCATATTTTGTGTCTATTTAATAAGTAAAGAAAATATAACTTTAGAACTATATTGGTTCGAAAGCAGCAAAGCAGTGCATGGCTTTGATATTAAATGTAAAGGCCATGAAAGGACAATTATGGCAATGAAACTTTGTCATTCAAGAATCTTGTTTACATTCTTGCACATATGCCACGGATAGTGAAAAATCTCAATTACGCTGTTATTTCTTCCAATATATTATGCAGGAGCAGCTGCCCTTGGTCGTGTATCGTGAGTAATTGCACCGAAATTGTAGTTGCAACAAAGAGAGCGTATAAAAAACAGGAGGTCTGCAAAATATACGAGGGCCAGTCAAATGAAAGTGAGCCAATGCGACCGTATGACAAACGGGGCACTTTATATAAAAGTAGTCTAGACATTTGTCCTATTGACTAACGAGTCGCGTGATTCCCGTCTCATAAAACTCCTTGGGTTGCTTCTTCAAAGCGTCTGCAACTGACTCTTTCACGTCATCGTCCATCACGAATCTGGTTCCCTTGAGCTGTTTTTTCAGTTGCCCCAAAATGTGAAAATGGCAAGGCGACAGATCTGAGCTGTATGGCGGATGTTGCAGCGTTTCCCACTTGAACTTTGCCACTTTTGTATTAATCATATCTGCGATGTGCGGACGGGCATTGTCGTGGAACAAGATGACCCCATTCGTCGATTTTCCACGTCGTTTGTTTTTGATTGTGACACGCAGCCGATCAAGTGTTTCACAATATCGGGGACAATTGATACTCTCTCAATATTTGGCAAATTCTATCAGTAATGGCCTCTGACGATCTAAAAAGAAGTCAACAGCACCTTTCCAGCGGAAATGACGGTTTTTGCATGCTTTCTTTGGGGGTGGTGAATTCGAATGTTTCCACTGTAAGCTTTGCTGTCGTGCTTCAGGCTTGTAATAGTGGCACCATGGTTCGGCCCCGATCACAATTGCAGACAAGAAGTCGTCGCCCTCATTGTCATACCAGATCAGATGAATCGAGGCAGCGCCGAAATTCTCTGTCTTCTGGTGGTGGTTCAAAATCATGGGCATTGTTAAGAACGGCCCGATGACGTGCAAGGTTTGCCTGCCAGTTGCGACAGCAGCGGAAACCATGTCTCGGAATGCCACCGTTACGCTCTAGCCTCGTCGCTATTGTGACTAAAAAGGCTCGGCGGACCAACTATTGTTACTGAGCCTGCGGGAACGTCTACTGAGGCCCCTTCCCACGCGCCGACCAAGACGCAAGACAATGGGCAGCCGGCGCGTGCTGCGGGGGTCAACTCGGGGAATTAAATACCCCTACGGTGCCTGGTCGTCTCCCCTACGGTGGCTCGTCAACTCGCCTACGGTGCCTGGACGGCCGTTTCCATCACCTGGGTATCGGGGGAGGACCGAATGTTTATAAACCGCAGTTATGCGGCTGCTCAGGACACTCTCTCTCAAGCAGTCATGTTAGACTGATGTATTTTCTCAAGTAGTCATGCTAGACTGATGTAGATCCTGTAAATAAACCCATATTCCTCGTTCTCTATGAGAAGCAGTCCTTCCCTTATTCAACGTACTCAGCGTGGATAAGTTGGACGACGGCATGGGCCAGCTACCTTCTAATTCATGCCGGACTCCAATCTTGACAACGGGTTACGAGTGATTGGATTGAGCCCTCAATCCTAACAACTGGCTGACAGCGGTGGGATGGACATTGCGACGTGGTGCTGTGTCTGCTGTGAGTGCTTGGTTCTTGCTTTGACTCTCTAGGCTTCATTTTGTGGCTGTTCGGTTTAGAACTGTAGGGAAGCTAGATTGTTGATTGTTAGCTAGGTTGTGTTTTCCTAGCTAGATTTAGCGAGCAGGACCAGGGCAGTAAACCAGCAATCATGGAGTTAAGGCCACTGCTGAGAGACGAGTTGTTAATTGTTCGTGAGGAACTTGGCCTAGATGTACGCAAGGAAATCCTAAAATCGGAATTACTGAAGCTAACTTCTGAACAGGCCAGTGAGGAAGAAATTGAAATGGGGTTGGAACTTCTGAAAAAAAGAGAAGAACGGGACAGAGAGAGAGAGAGGAATGCGAGTTAAGAAAAATGCAACTTGAACTTGAAAGCAAACGTTTGGAGTTGTGTCAAGGTAGTGAAGGGGCTCTGGGACAATCAAGTGAGGCAGAATCATACCGCATGGACCGGCTATTAAAGCCATTTGAGGTCGGGACCGACATAGGCTTGTTCCTTTGCAATTTTGAAAGGACTTGCGAGAAGATGAACTTCGGTCAGAGTACATGGCCACAGCCGTTGCTGTCTATGTTGCCGTGTGAGGCAGCGGAAGCAATCGCCAGACTCAGTGCACAGGATGCATATGATTATGCGAAAGTTAAGGCTAGTCTCCTGAAGAAATACCGCCTTTCAGCCGAAGCTTTTCGGCAAAGGTTTAGGAGCACAGGCAAGAAAGATAGTGAGGGGTATACGGAGTTTGCATACGGCTTAAAGGCCAACCTAGTCGAGTGGCTGAAAAGCGCGAAAGCGTACGACAGCAGAGACATGATGATTGAATGCATGTGTCCAGAGCAGTTTTACAAAAGCATCCCCCAAGCTGTGAAACTGTGGGCGCAAGACAGAGGGAATGTAAACACTGTGGAAAGGGTGGCTGAATTAGCCGAAGAGTACGCAATGCGTAGAAAGTTGAACGCCAAGGACGGAAATTGGGATGGTCGAAATGGACCGCGGAAACCATTTTCGTTCAAGAAGGGTTCACAGACTAGACGAACGGAGCCTGTAGACGTGGAAGAAAAGCCCTCAAAAAAGAACGAGGAGAAATCAAACGGCGAAACAATACCAAAAAAGCAGAAAAGAAAATTAGAATCTTTCAGACCAATCCGCTGCTATAAATGCCACAAACTGGGACATATAGCTGTGAACTACGGAAAGCCTAGCGTAGTTTTTTCCTACGTAGAAGAAGAAGACGAAGATATGGAACTTTTAAGCCCATATCTTCACGACGTGCAAGTTAATGGCAAACCATGCCGAGTGCTAAGCGACAGTGCCGCCACGATGGACATTGTCCATCCGTCTTACGTGACGGTAGATGACTTCACCGGAGAAGTAGCATGGATCAAACAGGTTGTAGAAGAACACAGAGTGTGTCTGCCCATGGCCAAAGTCAAAATCAGTGGACCATTCGGGGAGCTATAGACTGAGGATGCAGTTTCCGAATTTTTGTCACTGCAGTACCCTTACATCTTTTCGAATCGTTCGAATCAGTTACTGCGTGACATAGGGCTTAAATTGGGATAGGGCGTATTACAGGCATTGACGCGAGGCGAAGCTCGTAAGATATCGTCGTTTTCGGCTGAAAATGCACAAGCTGCTCCAGCGGAAGCAGAAAAGGGGATAACTTCAATACCCGAATCCGAGCTAGGCCCGATGAACAAAAAAAAAAACAGTTGAGGAGAGCCTGCCAGCTGACCAGCTCAATGAGAGCATAGCACTAGAGTGTCAAAGTTCAAGCCTGCAGGAAGAGCAAGCTGACGCAATCGCAAGCGAGGCAGGGTCGTTATTATCACCGGCCTCAAAGAACTTTGATAAGCTCTTAGGTGTGGACAGAGAGTCACTGGCAGCTGAGCAACAGAAGGATGACAGCTTAACTAAATTACATCACACAGCTAAAGAAGGCATTGCTAGGCGCAACGTGACGGTACATGAGAGAGGAGGATTGTTGTATCGACACTACATAGATCGAAAGGGTAGGATTTTAGATCAGTTAGTCGTACCCACTATGTACAGGGAGGACCTTTTGAGTCTCTGTCATGGAAATGGATGGTCCGGCTACTTAGGCATAAACAAATCAAAAGAAAGATTGCTTATGGAATACTACTGGCTTGGCTGTTTGAAAGACGTAGAAAACTTTGTAAGATCATGCGACGCCTGCCAGCGCTCGGGTAAACCAGGAGAGACATGGAAAGCTCCACTAAAGGTAGTGCCCTTAATAACAGAGCCTTTCAGACGACTTGTTATAGACACGGTAGGGCCTCTGCCAAAAACGAAATCGGGTTACAGGTACTTGTTTACCATGCTGTGTCCGGCTACAAAGTTTCCAGAAGCAATCCCTCTGAGAGAGCTCAGCTCCAGTGAAGTAGTAGACGCGCTTTTGACAGTGTTTGCACGAGTTGGGTTTCCAGCCGAAATTCAGGCGGATCAAGGGTCAGTATTCACCAGTGCAGTGACTTCCACATTCTTGCAAAAATGCGGGGTAAAGTTAATACACAGTTACGTCTATCACCCTTAGTCAAACAGTGTAGAGAGGTGGCATTCAGTGCTTAAGCGAGTTTTGCGTGCGCTCTGTTACGAGCACAAGGAAGACTGGGAGAACTGTCTGCCGGCTACTTTCTTTGCTTTGCGAACGGTTCCACATGAAGCGACAGGGTTCTCGCCAGCAGAGCTAGTGTATGGGAGGACACTGTTCTCCACTGAGAATGTTAAGAGAGATGTGGGAGGAAAAAGGGGAGAGTCCAGCAGTGGTTGAATACGTGCTAAATCTGCTGGAACGGCTAAGCGCAACCCAAGAACTAGTAAAAAAGAACATGGGAGTAGCTCAAAAGAACGCCGAATTCTATTACAAGAATCAGATTTATATTCAATAAATATCGGCGGACGGACTCCCCTTCTCAACTTTGTGTACAGGCAAACCTACCGACTTTACAGGCTAGATCTAAATATGAAAGACTTAAATATATTTACCTGATCATTCATCATCATGTTGATATAAGGCATACAGACTTTTTTGAAATTCTTTCTGGTGAAACCACTAGACATCGTCATTCAATGTTTATTCGTCCCCCTGTTATACATACCGATTGTTTCAAATACAGTTTTTTCCCAAGAGCTATCAAAGAATGGAACTCCCTGTCGGAAGAAGCCGTTTTATCCTCATCCATTAATTCTTCACAAAACACATTGGAAATATCCTAGTTTGTAAATAATATACTTAACTTTGTGTCCTTGTTATCTTCAGCGGCTTACGCTGTTACCTCTTGGTGTTATTAATTTTAATTTATTGTCCCTTTTTTGTGTTTCAATGTACGATTTTCCACGTGCAAAATATGTGATGTATAATTGTTCATATTCCTCTCCTGCTATAGCCCTGTGTAAGGGCTGGCAGTATCTGTAAATAAATAAAATAAATAAAGAATGCGAGGCTTCGTACGTTTAATGCCGGAGACCAGGTAATGATCCTCAAACTTTCAAGAAAGAAGAAGCTTCAAGTTCACTGGGAAGGGCCCGTTAAAATGTTGCACGAACTTTCAGATACTAACTATCCTCTGAAAATGCCCGGTAGCAGGAAGGAGGTGAGGATATATCACTGCAATTTGATGAAGCCGTATATAGAGTGGAGCGGAGTCGTTAACTATACCACCAAAAAGCAGGATGGCACTAGTAGCAAGTTTAAGGAGTATAGGGCGACCTCCAACTCTGAAAGCGGCCTAGAAGAAGTAGTAAAGCATTCGGTAAGCTCACACGCTCTAAGACCCGAGCAGCTAGATGAGCTAAAAGAGGTGTTAAGGGAATATCTCGACAGATTCAGCGGTCGGCCAGGTAGAACCGAACTAATAGCGCATGATGTATAGCTGACATCAACCGAACCCGTAAGATCCAAGCCTTACAGAGTGTCTCCAAGACAGAGAGAAATTATGGAGGCAGAGATACAGCGCATGCTAGAGTTGGGAGTTATTGAGCCCGCTGAGAGTGACTACACGTCACCGCTAACACTGGCAGAAACCCCTAACAAGGACTCTCGTCCATATGTGGACTACAGGAAGTTAAATGCCATCACTAGGGACCAGCTGTACCCGATACCCAAAACTGAGGAACGAAGTGAAAGATTTAACGCTGTTAAATACATTTCAACTATAGATCTCGTGCGGGGGTACTGGCAAGTTCCCCTTTCAGAAAGTGACAGCCGCTATGCCGCATTCATCTCACTTGTTGGCACTTTTCACCCTCTAGCACTCATATTCGGGCTGAAGAACGCGCCGTTTAGCTTCTCTAAGTTAATGGATATTGTCCTAAAAGACTTTCAGCGGTTCGCCTTGCCATATCTTGATGATGTAGCAATTATTTCGGACAGCTGGGAACAACACGTATCGCACGTCAAACAGGTGTTCTCACGGTTGAGGGAAGCCGGCTTAACGATGACAGCGGAAAAGTGTAGATTTGGTTGTTCACAGGTAACTCATCTGGGCCATGTTGTCGGCCAGGGCACAAGACGGCCGGCCGAACTGAAAATAGCTACGATTGGAGAATTTTCTCAGCCGCGCACGAAAACAGACCTTCGTTCATTTTTTTGGACTTGTGGGGTACTATCAACGGTACATTCCGAATTACTAGCAAATGGCAAGTCCATTAACGGACGCCCTCTGAAAGGGAGCACCGAGTAGCGTACACTGGGATACAGACAAAGAGAATGCTTTCCAAAGTTTGAAAACGCTATTGGTTTCTTGTCCTGTGCTTCGTGCGCCAGATTACACAAAGGAATTTATAGTTCAATGCGACGCAAGCGAAAGAGGTACGGGCGCGGTACTTAGTCAGGTCGGCGACGATAACGAGGAGCATCCTATCCTCTATGCCAGCCATAAACTAAACGTAAGAGCGGAAGCCTACAGCGCTTCAGAGAAGGAATGCGCTTGTTTAGTTTGGGCCACCCAGAAGTTGTCGTGTTACTTGTACGGAGCGAAGTTCATCTTCGAGACCGACCACTGTCCTCTTACGTGGCCCAATGAAATGTCGCACAAAAATGGCCGCTTGTTCCGATGGAGCCTCACTCTCCAAATGTACAACTTCTCCGTTAGATATAAAAAGAGAAAGTTGCATAGCAATGCGGATGGTTTGAGCAGGCTAATACGAATTCTGCGTTTGAGGGTCCCGCCAAAATTTTAGGGTTATTATTGGTAATTTTGTTAAGCCAAGAAGATTCCCTCTCATTTAGCAGGATTCCCTCCATAATTGCTGAATTTGTCAGCACGAAATTGCTTCAAGAATTGGCTTAGCGAATTGCAGCATTTTTTGTTTCTGCACTTATGTTTTCTTTGAAGCCTAGCGGGTCTAAAGTGATAGCCAAGGTATGTCATCTGGCACAGAGCCGTGTTGTGGGGTTCGTTTTGTAGTTGCCTGTCCTGGTTGGATGTTTTGGGGCGGTGGCATCATTCACATGTGGTCGCTGCGAGCCAAGGCATCTCCCCCTGGCCACCAGGCGTTCTCATCCTGCCCAGCGGTTGACAGCACTGGACAGTGGAGATTTTCCAGGCCATGGAGGCGCTGTTAAGAACGGCCCGATGACGTGCACGTTTTGCCTGCCAGTTGCTACAGCAGCGGCAACCTTGTCTCGGAACGCCACTGTTACGCTCTAGCCTCGTCGCCATTCTGACTAAATGGGCTAGGCGGACCAACTATTGTTATTGAGCCTGCGGGAACGTCTGCTGAGGCCCCTTCCCACGCGCCGACCAAGACGCAAGACAATGGACAGCCGGCGGGAGTGCTGCGGGGGTCAGCTCTGGGAATAAAATGCCCCTACGGTGCCTGGTCGTCTCCCCTACGGTGCCTGAGCGGCCGTTTCCGTCACCTGGGTATTGGGGGAGGACCGAGTGCTTATAAAGCGCTGTTGTGCGGCTGCTCAGGACACTCTCTCTCAAGCAGTCATGCTAGACTGACGTAGATACTGTAATAAACCCATATTCCTTGTTCTCGATGAGAAGCAGTCCTTCCCTTCATCAACGTCTTCAGCGTGGATAAGTTGGACGAAGGCATGGGCCAGCTACCTTCTAATTCATGCCGGACTCCAATCTTGACAACGGCTTACGAGCGATTGGATTCAGCCCCCAATCCTAACTGCATCCATTGGGCACACAAGATCCGATAACCGAGATGTTCACGAATAATGGCGTGAACAGGAGCGTGGCTGATCTTCACATTCTCTGTCAGTTCCTCGATGCTTATCCTCCGTTCTTTTCTAATCAGCTCATCAACCTTTGCAATTGTGTTGGGGGTGATTGCACAGTGATTTTGGCTCGGCCTTGGATTATCTTTGCCACTTTCACGTCCTTCTTTGAACTGTTTGCTCCAACGCTTCACAGTGTTCAATGAAATGCAAATGTTCAACGTACACAGCAGCCATACGGGGACAAATTTATTTTAAGGGAACACCTTAGCTGTCAAAAACCTCACACACCACGTTGCTCAACCTCTGGTATGTCCATTACGTCACGCAACCATGTTCAACCCAGTGTATGAGTGCGTTAAAAAATATTCATCCTCACACGTGCGTGTCACTTTTGTAAATGAGAGATGCCTGTGTGCTACGCGCATGCCTCTCAGATAGCGAACAGAACCATAATTGCGCGGGGTGGGTGAGCTCACTTTCATTTGACTCGCCCTCGTACATTAGAAACACAAAGATATAATGGAATATACAAATGCGAAGACACAACTTGATAAAAGGCAAAAATTGTCACTGGAAGCAAAGCTCACGGCACGTATACACAAAACCTCGCTGCCAGATATTTAAATATACGTATAAGTCTTCAATAAATCTACGTATCTAAGAAAAAGTCAGTGTATATGATGCATCAAACAAGGCAAACAAACATGTTGCGCACTCAGATTCACAGAATCATTGATCCCGCCCCCATTTCATCCACTCCCCCTGATATATCGCGCGCGATGGAAGCCGGCGCGTTGGCTCCCCGCTTTTCTCTTTTGCGCACACAAAACTGAGCCGCCATCGCAGGCTATCCCTCTCCCTCCTACGCTTTACCTCGCACGTACAGCATGCTGCGCGTGGTCACGATGCTATCGCCCGTTGACTTTATACGAAACATGAGGGCCACGGTAATGCAGGAATGGGCCTGGAGTGTCAATGTAATTGCTATCGCCATAATTTAAGAGTATCCGGAAACTGAAGCGTCCCGTGGCCCATTACTTTCTGCAAAAGAAAAAGTTACAAAATCCAACTTTCACCACGCGACAATTCGCTGCGCCGCAACTATGTATTTTTTTTCCTTTTCAGGGGCGGGGCGACCGAAATGAACGAGTGCAAAGGAAAGTATGTTGGCCACAATTGAATGCCTACTTTTGTGCACCTAATGTTGCTACCTTAGCAATATCGAAGAAAACGTAAGACGCTTGGTCCACCCAGAGCCATGCGCATACTGCTCGCTATCCTACACCGGCGGGACAAGACTTTCCGGAGAGGTTGCGATCAAACCAATGCGGTGCGATTCATTGACACCCCACAGTGATGGCGACGAGTGACCAATGTTTCTATTGCAGCGTCCAAAACTGTGCCATGCGAAAATCCATTTGACCCGAGAAAAACGAACGCAGGGGCACCGCGCGGTGGTCGGTGCAACACGAGAAAAGCGCATGCCCTCTGGCTGGCTCTGGTAGCCCGCAGGTAGCGAGAACAAAATTGAAGAGACTGAATCTGTCTTCGTGAATAAAAGGCAAAGTAGAAAAAATAAATAAGAACGTAGTTACCTTGGCTGGATTTAGTGTCTTGACATGAATGCTTTGATAGGCGAAAAATATGTTTATTTTTTATGGGATGTGATGGCACAAATGAACCACCACAACGTTTCGTCGCATCGAATCTCGTTGCGTGCTTTGCCAACTTGTCTGACAGTGTGTTGATTTGGCTTGTCTCGTTGTATGTTCTGATGTAAGATTTTAGAAAAGTCAATGTACCTTTGGCATCGATTGTTTAATACAACATTAAACCCACAAAGTTCCGCAGTTGAAAATCTAAAGCCCAACTTTGGAAATGTCAACGCACCTTTCACACCAAAAGTTTGGGAACTTTATGCCCATAAAGTTTCGGAATTGGCATCCATGCGCTCCGTAGATTCCGCGGCCTGCGCGAGAAGCCGCAGGGAGCCCATTCGCCATCAAAACACCCTTGAAACTTTGTGCTCGGGTGGGGCTGCTTGCGTTATGTGACTCCCGGTGCATAGGCGTTGCCGCGAAATCCAGCCCTAGTTCGCAATGTTCGCGGTGAAATGTCTTTTCAAGCGTGAAAAAAGACATTCTAGACGAAATCCAGAATGATTTCTGGCGCCCGGGTCTGCTTTGGTCGCGGTGCATGGACATCATGAAAAAATTTGGGGGGGGCGGGCTGAAGCTCCATAAGCCTCCCCCCCCTGGCTACGCCCCTGGCTATGAGTTCACTACACGAACCATTTGAAGCATCCTCTTGACAGTTGCACAGTCAGCGTCCGATTTTTCAGACTCCCTAGAGGCCACAAACACGTTCAAAAACCGGGCAGTTCGAAAAAATGAATGCATGTCTTTTACTCCCCTTAAGGACTAAAATCGCCGCAGGCACATTCGAAAAAGCTCTGCAGGCCTGCCAGTACAGCACGCAGCGCTGTCTATGTCGTCTCTCGCTGTCCTTGTCCTTCGCGCTGTACGTTATTTTTGATCATGAATTTCCAACTAGCCCAAGCAGCCACTCTAGTACAGTACAGTCGTTAGGCATATTGGTGCTCATACTGTGACAAGAGACGGTGGGTCACGCATGTATAATAAAGAAATACATACTGTGTCCCGTGACAATTGCCCCTTCTCACGCTTGTTATGCTTCACCATACTCTTGCACATGCTTCACAGCGTAACACTGATGTAGAGTGGCAAAGCTGACTTTTGGGAACTGGCATTATACAACGCTGCGTGCTTTCTGAGCTTCATGGCCAGTCGCGGGGACCACAAAGTCGGAGTCGGGGCCATTGTTGACAGCGGCGAATTCTTTCAATGAAGAACACGGCACAGAATGGCAAGATGCTTAATAGCGAGCGTCGAAGCAGCCAGGTTTAGCGTTGCCGTGGTGGTGGCTGCGGCTGCCAATGGGTCCACATGTGAGTGCGGCAGTTCGAGGTGGGGATGTAATCAAAATGGCAGAGGTGTTGGCTTTGATTAATGCCGTTTCGTACCTGCGGCAAAAGGTCTGGAAAATCTGGCGGCCGATGACTTCTCGCATCCGAAATTTCAGGCGTTCTTATACATTGACCTGATGGGGTGCAGAAGTTATAGAAGTGCCGCGAAGCCGTTCGAATTATAGGGTGTCCGGAAAGACAGTCGTTGACAGACTGGCAACTCCTTTAGCCGACGACGCGACATCAAAGACCATTCGTTACGATTACTCTCTGTTACTTGAGCCAGCATTACCGTTACTTTCGTTCTCTTTCAATAATTTTCCCCGATAGAAGCACAAGTTCCCTGAGTTTTCCAGACTACTCATAATCCCTGAGAATTCCCGGTTTCCCAGTTGGTAGACACCCTGGACGAAAGCTTGATCTTATTACCGTTATAATAGCATGCATCCGATCACGTGCAAACAGGCAGCATCCCAACAAGTCGCTCGAAAGTTTAGTTATCCCAAGAAACGTGCATGGTACTGTTTGCAAGAAAAATATAGCACCTCTGAAGAAAGGCGTGTTATAATACAGCTGCGCGGTCGGCCATAATGTGCAGCAAGTGTCCCTACCTTGATACAAATGCGTATGACATTCCGGCTATTCCAACCTTACACAGTTGTACGAACGAGACGTTGATTTGAGGGATCGCTGGCCGTAAGTGCGCAGGCGCGAGTAAAAGCGGGCACGAGAGAGAAAATTTGGGAGCTCCTTGAATATATGACTTTGTCTAGGCACTAAGGAAAAGGTTTCTTAGCGCATGTTGTAGGCGTTCGTCCCTAGGCGTGCCGGCATTGTGGAGTGGGATTAAGTTACGCTCGGATGCTGGCTGCCGGCGCAGTAGAATAGGGTAAGCAGCGGGCCCTGATGCCCAATCTGGCGACCGCTGTGTTGGACAGACGGTCTCACACCTGCGACACGCGTGCTAAGTAAGTCGTGGCAGATCATAGCTTGTGACCGTAGTAGAGCCCAGGCCGCATATATTGAAAACCTAGAAGGCCGAGCGGCGCCTTAACAAGTCTGTCCGATGTACCTTCGCAGGCAAAGTACTGACTGGTGTTGCAGAAGTCGCGGGTGCTGAACTTCACATCACAAGTCAAGTTGGCAGCTTGACGTAGTAATATTTATTCAATTGTGTTTTTTACGAATTGTAACAACGTGTCATTATTTCGCATTATTGGTGTCGCCTCCAGGACACCAAAGTCGGAACGTACACACCAAAGCTAGAACCCGCACTGGTTCATGGGTTGGGGCTCGCCGAGGCCTGCGCGTGCCAGGGGTGTATAAGATCGCCGGTCTGCTATCTATCGACAGCCAATTTTTTTTTTATGCGAGCACCCCCTGGCACGCTTCGGCCTCCGCGGCCCCAACCTATATACGGGCTGCCCTGCTTCCAGCTTTGATACCCCTGCTATCCCTTAGGTGCCCCGGAGATCCTGCGCCACCTGCTTTATTATAACCTCAGGTGCTCTCCTGAGGCCTCCGTTTGCCGGTTACATGTGCCCTCCTGGAGCAGTGCTTGTAAAAAATCCAATCTATCGTCGCGACGAAAAAAGTGACCCGTGACTTGCATAACACCAGTCAGAGCCTTACCCCTTCAGAAACAGCGATCATCAAATGGGCGTCCATGCTCACTGTCTCACCACGTGGGCAGCTAGCGGTGGAGCGTAAACAAACTCCACAATGCTGGTATGTCTAGGGGACAAAAGCATACAACACGCGCTAAGAAACCTCCTCCGTAGTGCCTAGGCAGAGTCATATATTCAAAAAGCTAAAGCCCCCACATTTTCTCTCTCACGCCTGCGCACAAACAGCTGGCGATCCCTCAAATGAATGTCTCGTGTTGTACGATTGCTCTTGCAATCGCGGTTACGCAAACAAAAAGCAGACGAAGCTCAAGCAAATTGTTCCGGATAGTGCGTGTCGAGAATAGTTATTATTATTATTTCAGCATTGCCATTTGTTGGGCGTGTTGGTAAACTGAAAGCACATTTAGCGCTAGCAAACAAGGACCTACGGAAGGGGACGACACCACAAAGCACTAACTGGTGTCGCAGTTAGCGCATTGTGGTGTCGTCTCCCTTCCGTCCTTGTTTGATGGCGCTAAATATGCTTTCAGCTTTATTATTACTTGTTATTATTCCCCACTGTTCAAGAAATACACTACGAAGACTCTCGCGTACCCATCCTGTGGGCTACATGGGAGTTAACTTTTAAAGTTCTGAATTCACAAATTTCATTTTAGCGGACCCAGTGCTGTACAGAAACAATATAGGACTGAGTAAGCTTGGAAGTTTGCAGAAAAGCAGTACGATGCGACCAAATGCGGCACAACGAATGGTCATTCACTGTGTAACACTGAACTTAGTGTCACAAGTTGGCGGTGGTGCACTCCTCCCCCTCCTTCTATGTTTTTCTGGATTGGATTGGTGTGGCTCGCTACTTGCTTGCACGTGCTTTTCCGAGCGCAGATTGGTGTGCGCCTGGTTTCTGCACTGGGCTTTTATAAGATCGCATCTCGTTCCTTCTCTTTCCTCTGGATTGAATTGGCGCGGCTCACTACGTGCTTGCGCTCGCATTTCCGAGCACAGCTTTGTGTGCCTTCTTTCAACAGATCGCTCGCTGCTCGCGCTTATATATAAAGATGATGTGAGCGTCGGTTAGCACGAAAGTGCTGTGCCGCGGGCGTACCGTGTAATAAGCACGCAGGAATGCCGGAAAAGGTAATGCAGGTAATTCCTGCATTGTTAAATTACTAATAGGAGGTCCCCCTGGCAGTTCTTGTAACTCCGGCACCTTTTTCTGTACTAATGATGAATGATGAAATAAAGCATTCATACAAGGAAAGGGTCAGAAAACTACGCTTCATTTTCCTTTACTTTGTGATGTACCTTCCCACTGGGTAGCACCGAGCAATATGGTTTCTAACAAACGCAGAAATGAGTCTTTGCAGGGCATGTGGCCATTAATTGACTGCCACCATAGCCATGTGAGGTGTGAGCTATGTCAGGTGTGAGGTGCACCACAGCCATGCTCCAACAGTGGTGCAGTTACCCGGCAGCCAGCGGAGAGGGGGTGGTGCTTCACATTCTGCCAATAAGTTTTTATTTATTGCGTGTGAACGCCCGTAATCGAGTTCACAAACTACACGCTGTGGTTTGCTGTCTCCCATTGCAAATTGAGGCTCGCTCCGTTAGCATCCACAAAATTTGGGATACAGTTGTATGCGGCCCATTCATGATGGTCCCCGGTTGAACATTGGCTGCAAGAATGGTGCCTAGCGTCGCCGCGTGCCGTCGGTGGACCTTGCGAAAATTGCAGCTCCCCTGTGGTCGCGCAGACCATGCCGAATACCCATGGTTCACGATCTACAATGCCGCTGTAATTATGGCGGCTGGGCGGAACGTCGTCGCCTGTCATGAGGTGGTCTAGATTCTACTTTCGCTTGCCGCAAAGGAGGCACCCGTCAATTTGCGCAATCTTCCCGGGGCCACCGAGTGGCGGTTGCGCCAGCAGCTCGTCACGCACGACCTCACGAGCGTAGTTCCTCCACTCGGTGATGACGTGGTCCGACAGATTAAACAAGTCACTGGTCATCTCCTTCAAAAGCCACGTGTCTATGTGTTTGCTCACGGAGTACGTGAGCCAAATCACTTGCCGCCTGGAGACGTGGACCTTGGGACGGCCGAGGTGGAGGTGTTGGCGAAGTAACTTCCTTCACCTCTCTGCCCGTGCGGTGAAGCGGTACCGTGTAACCGCGACAGTTGCTGTCGGCATCTGTTGCATCGGAAGGCAGCCTGCCATCTATTCTGAGTCTTAAGAGTCAGAATGGATGGCGAAGTCGTCACATTGTATAGGAATTAATTCCTTAAATATGATGACTTCGCCCTCGCAGATTGGCTGGGTCAGGGTGGAACCTCAGGTCCTTGCAGGTGCCCCAGTACTCCTATGACGCCCTCGGACCTGGCCTGGCACTGGGGCACGGTGGGCAGACAGCACCTGAAGCCGGAGCGAGCCGAAGCAATAATAATAATAATAATAATAATAATAATAATAATAATAATAATAATAATAATAATAATAATAATAATAATAATAATAATAATAATAATAATAATAATAATATTGACTTATTTATCTCCATGAGTGATGGAGGAGACTGCGGGTAAAAGTCGCTTTAGAGGCAAGCGACTTCACTAGAGCCCACAGCCTCCTTTACAAGACAAACAGCGATTGAACAGGAGACATATATATACATAGCAATTGACTACATGTGAAATATGCACAGAAATAAACGCAAAAACACAAATTACCTGAAAAACGCACTTCAACTATTCAAGAAAGATTGAGTGACAAAATGTTCACGTAAAGCTCGTACATCAGCTATATAAATATGAAGACTTGATTTCAGAAACAAATTCATAAGTGTTGATAGTGTGTGATATCTTTTTATTTATTTATTTATTTATTCAAAATACCTTACAGGCCCGAAGAATGGGCATTGGGTAAGGGGGGAAAAATTGACACAGTATAAAGAGCAGCAAACAATTATACAAAATTATACAGTTATACAATGCTTTGTTAATAAAAACACAACGAAGAGTCAAGTTTACACCAAGTAAATAATTCTAAATAACAAGAAAAAAAAAGCATACAAGAAGCAACACAGACAAGTTTTTTTTTTTAAAGTATGAAATGAATGTTTATGACGTGACGGAATTTTTCTTTGTTAGCTTCAGCTACCAGGATATCGGGAAGGTCGTTCCACAAGCGGATGACACGTGGAAGCGCAGATGAGTTAAAAGCGTCTGTTTTGCCGTAGATGCGCGTGAAAGAAAGATGATTATGCAATCTGCGTGAGGTGAAAGGAGAAACTTGAAGAGCTATTGGTGATAGCCTCGGTCCGTGAACGTACTTGTGAAAAAGCAATATAAGTGCTACATCACGACGAGTGGTCAAAGAAGGAATTGATAGATTGTTTTTAATTTGCGTTATACTTTCGCTCCAGTTGTAATTTTGTGAAATAAATCTAGCGGCTCTATTCTGAACTGATTCTAGCATAGTGGTTAAATAAATGTAATGAGGGGACCATACTGAAGAAGCAAATTCAAGTTTAGGGCGAACAAATGTAAGGTAGGCTAATTTGCGGATATTTTTCGGCGTCTTACGGAGGTTCCGGCGTAAATATCCCAAGGATCGGGAGGCATTTCCGCAGATATTGTTTATATGTGTAGTCCAGGAAAGGTTTGTTGTCAGGGTTACGCCTAGGTATTTGTAAGAAGTAACTACAGACACAGGATTGTTATTAATATAGTATGGAAAGCTGGAAAGGAAATGTTTGCGAGTGAAAGACATTACTTTACATTTATCTGGATTAAGCGACATTAGCCAGGTCCTACACCAGCTGCTAATAAGGTCAAGATCATTTTGAATTTTTACGTGGTCATCAGTACTAGTAATTTCTCGGTAAACTATACAATCGTCAGCAAAGATCCGCACATGAGAAGAAATGTTATTCGGTAAGTCGTTAATATATATAAGGAAAAGAAGTGGACCGAGGACACTACCCTGTGGCACACCAGAAGACACGTACGAGAGCGGGGAGGAAAAATTATTAACCACGGTGAACTGCTGCCGATTGGTAAGAAAGTTCCGAATCAATTTTATGTAGAATAATTGGCACGCGGAGTGACTACCTTCCACTGTTCCGTAAACCTTGTGATGTAAGAATGTGTGTTCCTAGTGAGATTAAATAACTCATGAAGAAAATTTAAGTTCTTTTTTATCTCCCGTTTGAAAGCTTTACTTAAGTTGTAATTATAAAGGTTAAACACGGGTATTATATTTGCTTTCGGAAATAAGTCTGATGTGTGGGCATTGTAAGGCAGGATAAATAGTACTCGCAAAAATGTTTTTTGAAGTGTATGTATCTTTGCTAGATTCGCACGTAATGTGGTACCCAACACGAGCATACAGTAATAAAGTGTAGAAAAAATAGGGTGTTATAAACAAGAACCTTGATTCTGTAAGGTAAAAGAGGTCTCATCCGCACAATCATGCCAACTACACGAGATAATTTGCGCAATATCCATTCTATGTGCGTGTCCCAAAGCATATATTGTGTGAAAATAACTCCAAGTATTTTAAAACTATCCACAATTTCTATGTTTACATCGTCGTAAACAAGGTTGTCGGAATTAATTATTTGCTTAGATTTGGGCCAAAAGATTATTGCTTTTGTTTTGTTTATATTGATTTGTAAACAGTTTTGTTTTGACCATACATGAAGAACTTTCAGAGCAGTGTTAGCTTTATTCTCAAGGCTACTAGAGTCAGGTGATGAAAAGAATATACTGGCATCGTCTGCGTACATTACGTATTTCGCATCTTCATAGATATTTACTAAGTCATTTATATATACGATAAACAGGAACGGGCCAAGCATACTACCCTGAGGAACGCCTCTGGTGATATGTTTCAAACTTGAGCGGCTATTGTTTATTTCAACATATTGATAGCAATTATCAAGATTAGATTTTATGAGGCTTCCACAGTGCCCTCGAATACCGTTGGTTTCAAGCTTATCAAGTTGAACCGAGTGAAGGATGCAATCAAATGCTTTAGTAAAATCAATATAAATTCCAAGGACAATGTTCTTAGTTTCAAATTGCGATAAAATAAATTCTTTTTGATGGAGTACTGCTAATTCTGTAGACCGTTGTTTTCTAAATCCAAACTGGGCTGGCGAAATTAGGCTGTGCTTGTCAAAAAACTTCGAAACCTGCATTAGTACTAGTTCTTCTAGACCCTTCGAAAAAACAGGTAATATAGAAATGGGTGTGTAATTTTAGTATCATTAACGTCGTATGAACTCGTAATAAATCGTATGAACTCTTCCTCTGCAGCTGCATCGCTGATAATTTGGCAGATGGTGACCATGTTGGTATCAGTTCACTTGACGCCCTTGACAACGAGGGCAGCGAGAGGCATGGCTCGTCTTTTATAGCCCCGGGATCTGTTGCAGCAGAACCCTCTTTTAAGGACAGTGCACCCAGGAACGTTCAGGTAGCGTGGATTTGGCGGTCTGGAGCTTCAAGAAGGTGGAGGGGCCTAGGCACAGATGCGAGATGATCTACATTCAAGCTTCCTCACGCAAAGAGACACGCAGTCGAGCTTGCTTAAAAGCTGAAGCTTGTTGGCGGGGGCATGCTTTATAGAGCCTCGAATGCCCTCGCTCAAGAGAAGAGAGAGCGAACGCTTTCCGCCCTTGTGACCCCCGTTTGGGACATAGGAGAAAGTTCAACAGATTCTTTAACCCGCTTGGGCCAGCACAGGTAAAGGCACTGATATGCACTGACGCACACCCACCCACCAATGTTTACCCTGCCGAGAAGGAGGAGAAGGAAGGAAAGCGATTTATGTTATCGTCGCCGCAACCATGGGGATGTACAATGCCCGTCATTCGATTACATGCAGAGACGGCGGCACTTCAGTCGAAAAAGATTCCAGGGCTCCTAATAGAAAAGCACTGACTTCATGAACTGTACTTGCCTCTTGATAGGCGTAAGATGCACAGGTGCCGCGGGGATGAATATCACCCCCATTGGAATGTGGCCGCCGTGGCCGAGATTTGATCCCACGACCGCGTGCTTAGCAGCCCAATATCATAGCTACTAAGCAACCACGGCAGGTTCATTTCAATTTCTCCATTTACCGTCTGCATTGGAAATTGCATCCTGACTGCAGCAGCCTCATGTTGCTGGATGACATTGTCTTTCAGAAAAGCGTACGCTAAGGAGCCGAGGAAGAGACATAAAGGGACACTAAAGCCAAATCTTAAGTGAAGCGAAAGTGATAGATTAGTGCTCGAGAATCTCTAAGGTGTTCATATGATCGCAAACAGAGCCTTAATAATCAAGACATTAAGGGTAAATGCAGGACATGATTAGTGACTCCCCCGGGACATTCAAGTGGGCAAGGGACCAAGCAGAGGATGCAGACGCGGCTAACCTGGCTCGTCTTTTTCGCGCAGGTTTTTGCTGCATGCAACGAACCAGTGCCCCTTCAAGAAAGCGACATCGGGAAGACCACGACCATTCGCAGGCTCCACTCGCAAGTGGAAGTTGTGCCGCTTGACAACCTTGATATCTTGCGGACTGAATGAATTGCCTCGCATTTTATGCCTTTTCATTTTCTGCAAAGAAACATCAGAGCAACGTCATCATCAACCGATGTGACCGGCACCGCCCCTAAAGTTTTCTTCAGTGGGCAAGGGACCAAGCAAAGGATGCAGACGTGGATAACCTGGCTCGTCTTTTTCGCGCAAGTTTTTGCTGCATGCAACGAACCGGTGCCCCTTCAGGAATGCGACATCGGGAAGACCATGACCATTCGCAGGCTCCACTCGCGAGTGGAAGTTGTGCCGCTTGACAACCTTGATATTTTGCGGACTGAAAGAATTGCCTCGCATTTTATGCCTTTTCATTTTCTGTAAAGAAACATCAGGGGTGCTATGCAGGATGCGCCGAGTTTCTCGTTCACCCGAGTTTTACCCGAGTTTGCTCGACGGCAGTCAGTGAACGGAGATAGCGCGGAACGCGCCGAAGGTGCAGCCAAAAAATATGTGGACAAAAAGCCGCCTATGACAACATGAGCGCACCCTGCGCGGCACGCTGCTTCCACGTTTCAAGCGCAGAAGGCTGCACAACGAAACGCGCCAGCGCCGCGTATTGTTATCAACGGATTATCACAGCTTAGCGATACCGTGACTGTCCCGCTGTCTGTCTGCACACTTGACGTGAGCCGCTTGCCACGCCTTTCCCGGGCGCGTCAAGGGCGTGCCTCCTCTTTCGAGCACTATCTGTCTTTCCTCCATCGAATGCGAACAGGGTACATGCGGCGCATTATTGCACCTACACTTTCACTCAAACGAATACGTTAAAATACAACAAATAAAATAACGAACATTTTTATTTCTTTAAGTATCTGTTTTTCGTTTTGAACGCTAGAAATTTGTGATGAGAAATGGAGATCGAGCAAATTATTAAATTTTGCACTTCTTGCCGCGAGTGGCGACAGTGAGGCGAAAGCTTAAAAGCGGTACATGTAATCGGGTCGCACGCACGAGGGCATTCATACGGTGATAAGTCGGCTAGGGGCGCTGCAGTGCTATTCTCAATAAAGTCGGTCATGATCCATGGAGGGTCATGGCCACTCTTTCTCTATTAGGGGAATAAAAACGCAGCGCCGCGGTACGGCTGTTCATCGCAGGCGCTTCACTAGGCTATTAAGGCCCCCGCTTTACCGACTAAAAACGACACAACGGCTGTCGCTGCAACATGGCGGTATGTTATTTTAGAGTTCGTAGTGACGCAGTTCAGTGAAAATGTACCAGTTTATCTTTGTGCGCGAAGCCTCAGCGATACATTGCGAAAAGTGCGTGCTTCCCCAGCGACACAATTCATCGCTTGTCATCGCTTGCCCAGTGAAGGTGCCTTTGAGCGCATGTACGCAGTATACGAGTGTGTTGTGTGGTCGAAGGTGCTTGCGGATTACGTCTGCTGGAGCCAGCAGCGATCGCAGGTGGATATCGTAACGACACCGCAGCACTCGCGTTTTGGCAGGTGAGGGCTCTTGTGTGCAGTTATGAAATCAGATTTCGAACGGAGAGAGGTGTTGGAACTGTTGAGTGCGCAGTGCTTGTGATGAAGAAATGCCATTGCACTGGATCTAGAAGAGCGAGCGGTTCTCGGACGCTGATCGTGTTTACGACGCTGTGGCTCCGTTTCATCACCGATGACAGAGCAGGCATCTCAAACGACTGCTGCAATACGCACACCTCAGCATCGTCGTCCCCCTCGGCGCAATGACGCCTTGCAAGCAGCTACAGTGACGTGCCGATAATTATTTACTGTGCGCTACGCGCCACATTGCAGGCAATGAAACCGTGTTGTGCGGCCATCTCAGCCCGAGAAGATAAGCCAGCGACAGTCAACGCTTTGTTTTTGATAGTGGTGCTCAGTACATCAGCGATGACAGTGTGTTGTGCGTGTTTTATGTCGGCGTTGAAGATTGTTGATGCCTCTCAGCTCGACACCGCGTCGCTGTTGCCGGGAGATAAGTTGGGCGTGGCTTAACTGTAGTGGGCGCGCGCACAAGAGTTACATGCCTCGCGCGGGGCGTGACCTCTGGTTTTGATTGACAGGCGAAGTCGTGCTAAACTCGTACATCGCGAAACGCCCTCCGAGTTCAACTCGGGAACATGGCGGCGGCAGCAGCAGCCTGTATCATTGCATCCAGCGGCAGCAAGGACCCGTTCACCTACATGACCGACGGGGAGTTTCAGCGTCATTTTGGCCTGTCGAAGACATCAGTGCGCTGGCTGTGTGACGAGCTAGGTGAAGACTCTCGTCTGCGGAGACAGCGTGGTGGGCTTTATTCGCTCACCGTGGTAGAGCAAGTCATCTGTGCCCTCCGTTTCTACGGGACTGGGGGTTTTCAGGGAAGCGTCGGCGACGAGCGTTACATTAGACGCCATCGTGGTGCCAAAAAACGTGCACTCGCCAAGAATGAAATAAAAATAAAAAGAAAGAACCGACGTTTCAGGTCCCGTACGGGTCCCTTGATCACAATGAAGATGTAAGCATGGGCGCGCGGCTATTTATGGGTGAGGTGGCGCAGTGTTCGTGTGTATATCTCGGGAAGATTACCCCGCGTCCTGTTTATCGTGTGTCTAGTTGATTGGATGTGAAATGATTCTAAAAGCAAACGGGCAGATATGTGTTTTTCTTTTGCGATGATCGCTGCCGAGTCCCAGTCAATGATGTGTCCGGTTAGTTTGTGATGCTCCGCCAGGGCGTTCGCGGTTGTGTGACCCTTGGCGACGTCATTCATGTGTTGTCTCAAGCGCCGTTTAAAATTTTTGCTCCGCTCACTTTATTGAGCTAATAAGTAGCACTTGCATTGACGATGACGAAGTCATGATCTCCTTTGACGTAAAGTCAATGTTTACATGTGTGCCTATTGAGTACGCGGTCGAGTGCTGCAGGAAACTTCTCGAGGCTGACTCTTCTTTGCCTGAACGCACGCCATTGGAATCCCACGACATTTGTCGCCTTCTAAAATTTTGCCTTGAGAATGCGTACTTCGTCTTTAACAAGCAGTATTACAAGCAAGTATTCGGCACAGCAATGGGAGCCTCTGTTTCCGTCGTTTGCGCAAACATTGCTCTAGAGGATCTGGAAAGTGCCGCCTTATCTTCATTCGGAACGCGGCCAAAGCTATTTCTAAGATACGTGGACGACTGCTTCTGCATTATCCCTCGCCGGCACGCAGCACATTTCCTCGAGCACCTAAATTCCTTTAAGCCGAGTATACAGTTCACGGCTGAAGAGGAAAACAATGGGCGAATTCCCTTCCTGGATGTCCTCGTAGAGAAAACTTCAGGCGGCTTGAAGACTAGTGTCTACAGGAAACCAACGCACACCGGAAAGTACCTGAGCTTCGACTCGGCGCACCCAATTGGGCAAAAACAATCCGTCGCAGCAGCACTTTTCTCCCGGGCCTTCCGCGTCTGCTCTAGCCCCACGAAGCGTCGGCAAGAGCTACAGGTTGTAAAAAGAGACCTGCTGAGCAATGGCTACCCTCGACAACTGCTCAGAACGCAGGAGCGCAAAGCAGCGAAGCCCCGCCGTGAAACGGCGAAAGAAACAGGGAAGCGCGTAGCGATACCCTACACAGTGGGAACAAGCGAAGCCCTGGCACGAATTTTTAAGGGCTACGGTGTTCAGATCGCCCACGTGCCTTCCCGAAAACTTGGCCAACAGCTGGTACGCGCAAAAGACCCTTTGCAACACGCGGACTACCCGGGAGTGATCTACAAGATACCCTGCAAGGAGTGTGACGTGTCGTATATCGGCGAGAGCAAACATTTTAAACGGCGCTTGAGACAACACATGAATGACGTCGCCAAGGGCCACACAACCGCGAACGCCCTGGCGGAGCATCACGAACTAACCGGACACATCATTGACTGGGACTCGGCAGCCATCATCGCAAAAGAAAAACACATATCTGCCCGTTTGCTTTTAGAATCATTTCACATCCAATCAACTAGACACACGATAAACAGGACGCGGGGTAATCTTCCCGAGATATACACACGAACACTGCGCCACCTCACCCATAAATAGCCGCGCGCCCATGCTTACATCTTCATTGTGATCAAGGGACCCGTACGGGGCCCGAAACCTCGGTTCTTTCTTTTTATTTTTATTTCATTCTTGGCGAGTGCACGTTTTTTGGCACCATTATGTTTCCTCGCCAGACGAGTTTTCGTCGAACACTTGACTATATTGGACGCCATCACACTACTGTTAACAACTGTGTCAGAGATGTGTCTGACGCGCTTATCGATGCGGCAGTGCGTAAGCGGTGGCTAGCTTTCCAGAATACTGCGCCTGAGCGGGCATATATAAAATAACGCTTCCTACTTCGTGGGAACATTACGAACGTAGTCGGATGTGTCGACGGAGCGTACGTAGGAATTAAGGCGCCTTGAATGTCAGTGTTACTGTGATTAACATTGAAGCAATGTTTAGACACTCCATATTGCCAAATTTGTGACTTCTGATTAGCCGACTTAAATTTTGTGTTAGCGACATCTCACATGCGGCTGCTTATGATACTGACTTTTTCGCTGGTTGATGACTTTTTGCCGATTGTTCAACTTGTCTGTTAGGGTGCCTTCTAAATGGCTCACTTTCCTGGGAAAGAAGTTAAGTATAAATAGATAAATGGATATCAGAAATTGTGTGAAGTAACCTATGAATCCTAATACCATAAAAAACTTGGGGTTCTTCATTGGCGAAGTTACTTAGTATGCACAATGCTGAATTTTGGTCATGCTTAATCTATCGGCAGCACTAGGAAACAGCGAGGCACTGCACAATTTGTTGCAGCGCGAGATGTGGATATTGCGCCAAGCCGGTTGTGCCTATGCATTTGTGGCGAAATGAAAATGCATTGAGAATCTTAGTGTGTTGGCTTGCATGAAGAAAATACTTCAGATTGTTTGCTATGTTCACTGTGGATGCATGTGCCAGAGTTTCAGTGTATCTTCTTTTTTTGGGGGGACGGCGTTATTCTGGATGGATAAATTGTATATTTTCGTCTCATAATAGGGCTCTAATTCTTAAGCAGTAGAACAATGCACATCCAATGCTCTGCAGAACTCTCTGTACGTGAAGATGTCATGAACCAGCAAGGCAAAATTACATATTGGAAGAAATGTGGTGCAGATGCCTATGAAGAGTGGGTCTTTAACCCACCACGATAAAAATAAAAATTGCAGAGCAAATAGACCATTTGTACAGCTTTAGAGCAATGATTACACAAAACGTGATATGCTCAAACCAATAAAGGCTTGCCGCAATGCCAGAGTAGGCTGAGCGACATGCAGCATATATTGGCATTGAACATGTCTCGTAACCGTTATTTTTATTGTAAGCCCTCGCTGTCACACCTTTCCCTCCGGCACTCCCTTTACCGAAACGTGGCACTGTCTTTCCATTGGCGTCATGATGATAATGGTAACGGCAGCAGCAAGGCTGGTTAATGCTTGCCCCTTTAATTCCTGTGAGTTTAGTGGTAAAGAGTATGGTACGTGCATGCATACACCTTTGCTGCAAAATTTAACATTTGTGGTTTTTTGGAGAGCTAATTTGTTTTGGGAAATTTCAAAGATGTGCGCCATTGTGGCCTAATAACTAGAGCATTGGTGATGTTGAAGACGGTGTACACTCTAAGAACAGTTTACAACCTTTGGCTTGCCCCTTCTGCCACACAAAAATAACCGTCATCTGCCTTGATGCGTTTCCTTTCTTTATCGCTGCAAGCCCGGAACTTTCCAGTGACGAACGGCACGCGCGTTATCAGAAGAGGCACTCCAAAGGGTGTAAACTGTTCTATGCTGATAACGCGCGTGCCGTTCGTTACTGGAAAGTTCCGGGCTCGCAGCGATAAACAAAGGAAACGCATCAAGGCAGATGACGATTATTTTTGTGTGGCAGAAGGGGCAAGCCAAAGGGTGCAAACTGTTCTTAGAGTGTATTGGTATAGAAGCTTGAAGTTTAATTGCACAACAATTCGACGGGACACAAAGAAGAGAAATACACACAGCAGAATGCTTTGCTGTGTGTGTTACTCTACTTTGTGTGCCGTTGAATTGTTGTGCGATCCAACTTCAAATAGAGCATTGGGCTTGTTTGGTGCAGGACCGAGGAAGTGTGAGCTATTCGACAACATGCCAGTGCCTTGCCACACAATTATGGAAGTCGGCAGGTTTGCAAACAAAGCTTTGCTTTCAAATCCACCTGCTCATGTAATACAAGCACCGATTGAAAGAACCATCATACAAAAATAAAGGTGAAATCAATGGCCTGTGAAAAGTGTAATTTGTATATAGACACTGTTGACATAATAGGTGCCATACCGGCCTCAAAATTGTACTGGACAGAGCAGTTTGTTTCCTATGTGAAGCACAACCTCCCATTACATGCTGTGCAGATAACCAAGCTCAGTTTGTTTTGATATGCTACGCAACATTCACTGTAATCTGTTTTTGATTCTAAAGAAGTGCCAAACCACCTCTTTTTCAAGGACGTCATGGGAATATTTGGCGAGACCTTTTTACAGCCCCCCATAATGGAAGTGTGGCCAGCCAGCTTTGCTTGGATGCCATTATAGATTTCTGCTCCTAATCATTGTGTGCTATCAAGTTGCAGAAGTCTATGCAACTGGTGCAAGGTATTACATGTTTCTATAGTCGGATACAACTTTAGGAGGCTGCGGAATCTGCACATTAAGGCAGGTGAACACAAGCCTGCACCAATGGGCACGCACTCTAGACTGACATCGTGCCGCAGGACAGATAGTCGCTCTCCAACCTGCTCGTTGAAGAGGGACTATTTCTTTAGACGTGGAGGCAATCGGCTGCTGCGCTCTGGTCATCTGGGCGGGGCCTCTCCTGTCTTCTGAAGTTTTACCCGACTGTAAAGGATGCTGCTTTTCATAAGACACAAAAGGACAAAGTGTACAATTATTTGGCCTATGAAATGGATACATGAGAAGTGTGCTGTGCAAGCGCTTAAGATGTGTGAAATATAGTACATGCAATTATAAGACAATGTCAAAGAATATGTGGTATCGAACATGCATGTAATGGCACATTTGAATCGGGGAGTGTTGCAGTCATATGCACAGTCTGTAGGTGATAGCATTATTAAGCTCCTGCTGTTTCCTGTCTTCATAACGAATTACACACACCGTTCATCTTGTGGCTAATCAACACGCACTGTATTCTTGCACATAAAAAGAACAAACAGCACAGTGACGTGTATGCTGCATTAGTGTATTTTTTATTTACATAGTCCAAGAGTGGCACAGGTTGCCTTACGTTTTTGCCTATTTTGAAGTGACACGAAGTGCATGTTGCAAGTCTCCTAATATGCACAGCACAATGTTTACTGCAATAATTTTATTCATGTTCTTGAATAATAAACAAAATATTAAACTGAAAGCTCCTTTATAAGGTGCCTTCTGTGACCAGTGAGGGCACCGATACAACTGTTGCAGAGCAGCCCTCTGGACCTCTGCCACACTCTCAAGAGCACGTGCCTGGCGCTCGCCTACTGCCACCAGGCGGTTGAGTGCCTCCAGCAGCAGAATCGTTTGCTGCAAAAAAAGTGTATTAGAATGAATCAGCCGCATACAAATCATTATTTACAAAGAAAAATGCTCGTTGCACTATTAGTACTAAGTGCCCTTAACTGTGGAAGCCTCTAGTGTAGTGTGAATAATAAAACAATGCGCTGGGACAACGTTGCTTTATTTTTCATAACTGGGGTTTTTTTTTCAGGGCCAATTGTCATGTTGATTAGTGTGCCTGCAGCTGAGGTGGCCCCGCACCTTCACGAGTCTCTACTGTAAGCACCACACACCTATTTTGTTCGCTGCAAAACAAATGCCTCACCCTACAATCCTGTCTTATACGAGCTGATTGCATTCTACGCCTACAAACATATTTTTGTCCCATTATGCAATTTTCTACCATCCTCGGCTGTAGTTCTCTCTCCTTGACATCCATTCTGTCACGCTTATGTAATCACCTGTTATGAATGGGCAACAAGTGCTCGAATACGTGCATGGCCTGCCTGCCGATTCCCTTTTTTTTCTTAATCTCAACTAGCATATCAGTTGCCACGGTTTACTACGCCACTGTCTTCCTGCCTTAATGCTATCTCCAACAATTTTTGTTACTTCGCTTTCTGCACAGTCCTTGACATATCAAGTTTCTTTGTTAACCTCCAGGTTTATGTCCAATATTGCATAACCGGTAGAATGCAATGATTCTAGATTTTTTTAAGGATATCGGTAACGTGGCGATCACGATTCAGTAATGCATTCCATGTGCTGCTCAACCCATGAAATTTTTGTATAAGTTTCCTGCTTTATATCAGTACCTGCTATTGATATTTCACCTGGATAAAGATACTGTTCCATAAATTTTGCGGGCTTAATGTCACTCATGAATTTCTGTTATCTCGCCAAGTTAGTGAAGGTCACCTTCATCTTTTCCATATTTTCGCGGCCCCACTTGCATGTAAGAGCACGAACACTCATTGGTTCTCACTGCCTTCTTTAAACTGCTGGGCATTCAGTTCGTTACTACGAAAGTGACTTAATCCGTGCACTCTTTTTATGCTAAATAAGAAACAGTAGAAACATACTTATCTACAGCTTGTCGATGTCTCCTTCACTATGTTGGTAGCGAGATCCATCGTCGGTACCACCTCCTTGTCGCATCGTAGCTATATAGGCCGTCTTCCTTTTGCACACAGTATGTAATATTCGTGACGCTCGCAGTCACGCAGAGTGGAGGAACTCAGCGCACTCGCAGAAGCAGCACCGGACAAGTTGTTTCTTCAGCATTGCGCCGTGAATAGTAGGTGCGCGTTGCGATCTGTAAAATCGTCGAAGCTATTGGCAGTCTTTTGGGGTGCACGGAAAGATTGCTCACGGAGGAACAGAAATATCCAAGAAATAGAGGTCATCGTTGAGCCTGATCACTACGTCGCGCACTGCAAGCTCGTTGTACGAATTTGTTTACACCAGGCGCCTCCGATGCTTAGCCGCCATGCTCGCCCGGTGAATCGATGTGATGACGCCACCACAGCGTTCCCTCGTGGTATAATGCGAAGCATACTAAATTAAAATTAGTCTAATGCACATTCAGTGTACATGTTGTAAGGTTTAAAATGCTTCTAAAGCACGTCGAACTAACTAATAATATCGTACTAAATGCGTTTGTTTTATAACTCGCTTGTGCATGTAATGCACTCGATGCAACGACAAACAAGTGAAAGAAGGCACGCCCATGCACCGACGGTATGATCACGTGAGCCCCAGTTTGTCGACCGCCCAGGAGGTAACGCCCAAGGAATGATAGCCAGCCAGAGTGAATCTGGATAAACCAATGAAACTGGAGGCTTGTCGAAAGATAAACTGTGTCTCGGTACCATTCGTTCTTTCATCTTGGGGTGTCGTCAGAGCTCGTGAAGATCCCGAGTTTCGCCAAGCTCGGCGCATCCTGCATAGCGCCCCAGAGCAACGTCGTTATCTACCGATGTGACCGGCACCGCCCCTCAAGTTTTCTTCAGTGGGCAAGGGACCAAGCAAAGGATGCAGACGCGGATAACCTGGCTCGTCTTTATCGCGCAGGTTTTTGCTGCATGCAACGAACCGGTGCCCCTTCAGGAATGCGACATCGGGAAGACCATGACCATTCGCAGGCTCTACTCGCGAGTGGAAGTTGTGCCGCTTGACAACCTTGATATCTTGCGGAGTGAAATAATTGCCTCGCATTTTATGCCTTTTCATTTTCTGCACAGAAACATCGGAGCAACGTCGTCATCAACCGATGTGACCGGCACCGCCCCTCAAGTTTTCTTCAGTGGGCAAGGAACTAAGCAAAGGATGCAGACGTGGATAACCTGGCTCGTCTTTTTCGCGCAGGTTTTTGCTGCATGCAACGAACCGGTGCCCCTTCAGGAATGCGACATCGGGAAGACCATGACCATTCGCAGGCTCCACTCGCGAATGGAAGTTGTGCCGCTTGACAACCTTGATATCTTGCGGACTGAAAGAATTGCCTCGCGTTTTATGCCTTTTCATTTTCTGCAAAGAAACATCAGAGCAACGTCGTCATCAACCGATGTGACCGGCACCGCCCCTCAAGTTTTCTTCAGTGGGCAAGGAACTAAGCAAAGGATGCAGACGTGGATAACCTGGCTCGTCTTTTTCGCGCAGGTTTTTGCTGCATGCAACGAACCGGTGCCCCTTCAGGAATGCGACATCGGGAAGACCATGACCATTCGCAGGCTCCACTCGCGAATGGAAGTTGTGCCGCTTGACAACCTTGATATCTTGCGGACTGAAAGAATTGCCTCGCATTTTATGCCTTTTCATTTTCTGCAAAGAAACATCAGAGCAACGTCGTCATCAACCGATGTGACCGGCACCGCCCCTCAAGTTTTCTTCAGTGGGCGAGGGACTAAGCAAAGGATGCAGACGCGGATAACCTGGCTCGTCTTTTTCGCGCAGGTTTTTGCTGCATGCAACGAACCGGTGCCCCTTGAGGAATGCGACATAGGGAAGACCACGACCATTCGCAGGCTCCACTCGCAAGTGGAAGGTGTGCCGCTTGACAACCTTGATATCTTGCGGACTGAAAGAATTGCCTCGCATTTTATGCCTTTTCATTTGCTGCAAAGAAACATCGGAGCAACGTCGTCATCAACCGATGTGACCGGCACCACCCCTCAAGTTTTCTTCAGTGGGCAAGGGACCAAGCAAAGGATGCAGACGCGGATAACCTGGCTCGTCTTTTTCGCGCAGGTTTTTGCTGCATGCAACGAACCGGTGCCCCTTGAGGAATGCGACATAGGGAAGACCACGACCATTCGCAGGCTCCACTCGCAAGTGGAAGGTGTGCCGCTTGACAACCTTGATATCTTGCGGACTGAAAGAATTGCCTCGCATTTTATGCCTTTTCATTTGCTGCAAAGAAACATCGGAGCAACGTCGTCATCAACCGATGTGACCGGCACCACCCCTCAAGTTTTCTTCAGTGGGCAAGGGACCAAGCAAAGGATGCAGACGGGGCTAACGTGGCTCGTTTTTTTCGCGCAGGTTAGTAGAAAATCGAGTATCCACGACTTTAAGAGTAATTTCTTGGAGCTGGTTATGGCCCCTTGCCCCGGGGTGTTCTGCGAATTTGTCGCGAGCTGTTTTGATTCTTTATGCTTTATTGTTCATTTAACTGAGGTCATAGAAATGAACCCTGGCCCTACGGTTCCTGAGCAACTGGCAGCGATTCTAGATAATACAAAAGGCATCTTCAAATGAACTTAAGTCTATCCGGTAAAGCTTAGAATGTCACGTTGTTGAAACTAATAAAACGCTGGGTTCAATTGAGCAGAAATTGCTGTCATTGCCAGAGACCGTACTTAGTGTAGAAGAGTGTGAACGTCTTGTTTCACACTTAACTGGCCAAACTGATTTCCTCCAAAAAATATCGGTGACATTGAAAACAGACACAGACGCAATAACTTGATTATATATGGAGTCGAGGAGTTAGAAACCGAGACAGACGATTCACTGAGGGATGCTGTTTTGGCTGAAATATTTGAAAGGAAATTGGGAATAAACGTAAATAGCCTTGAGCGCATACACCGCTTGGGCAGAAAGCGAACAAATCGAACGCGCCTAGTGAAAATGCGCTTTTGTGATTTCAACGAAAAAAAGCAGCTTCTTAAAAATGCAAAGAAACTAAAGAACACTGAGTATTCGCTATCGGAGGGCTATTCACTCAGAATCCAGAAAATAAGGAAGCAGCTATGGTCGTCTGGTAAAGACTGTCGCACGCCTGAAGATTAAGTGTATATGAAATACGATAAGCAAGTTTTCAACAAGGTGACGTACGTGTGGGATAAGGATAAAAATGAAAGACGCAGGCTTGTGAGGTCTGGCTCAGACTTGAGTGGCGGCACAACACAGGACAGGGAAGTGAGGCTTCACCCAGCAATGATCGAAAGATCACCCGGTGAAGTGCCACAAATGGGGCATCGAAGTAACAGGAATATAAAACTTGGCATTTGCGGTTGCTATCTTTTAATGTGAATAACTTCGTGAATAAAATAGCCGAATTTGAAGCGCTCCTTTATGACCTCGACCCACAGATTACGTTGCTGACAGAGACCTGGTTACATGCTGAAGTGTTCGATAATGAAATCGTTCCGCCGTCATACAGAATATTTTGGCGTGACAGACAATCCCGAGGGGGTGAAGTTGCTATTGTAGTTAAGGAGAGCATAAACGTGACAACTTTGCCGGCTATTCCAGAGCACGAAAGCCTTCTGTAAAAGTGATTTTTATGGCAATTTTATTGTTATCGGTGTTGTATACCGTCCTCCGACGGCCGATCCTGGATTTCTTGAGCAACTCCACGATTATGTACAGCGTTTCCGTGGTGAGAACGTAGGATTTGTCTTAGCCGCTGATTTTAATTTACCTTATATTGATTGGTCAACCATGACGAGAATGCACATGAGTGCTAGGCACTCCGAGGTTCTTATAAACATCGCATTTTCATGTGGTCTAGCTCACATTGTTACTGCCCCTACTAGAATCACTGCTACTGCCAGACATATTGTTACGTGTAGCGCCGCGATCCTTCATTACGAGCCCTCATCGACCATCTGGAGTCAACGTCTGGCGACGCCTCTCTCCGGATGTTTCTCCTTAAGGAAGGGACACTATACCGCCGCAATCTCGATCCACACGGCCATGACCTTCTGCTCGTAATTCCATCACACCTGCGTTCGACTGTCCTCCAACAACTTCACGACGCTCCCGTGGCTGGACACTTGGGCGTCTCGCACACATACGACCGTGTACGCCGTCGATTCTTTTGGCCAGGCCTCGCCCGCTCCGTCTGGCGCTACGTTGCCGCTTGTGAGCCCTGTCAGCGCCGGTAGAAGCCCTCCACACCTCCAGCTGGATGTCTTCAGCCGATCGACATCTACTGGAACCCTTTTTCCGTGTTGGTCTAGACCTTCTTGAACCGTTTCCTCTCTCGGGCTCCGGAAATAAACGGGTCGCCGTCGCTACTGATTATGCTACACGGTACGCAATCACCAGAGCCCTCCCGACAAGTTGTGCTACTGACGTTGCTGATTTTCTGCTCTATGACATCATTTTAGTGCACGGTGCCCCGCGCCAATTACTCACTGACCGTGGCGGCAGCTTTCTGTCGGCAGCCGTCGAGGACATCCTCCGCTCCTGCTCGACTAAGCACAAGTTCAGCACGTCCTACCACCCAAAGACCAACGGCCTCACGGAGCGCCTCAACCGGACCATCACCGACATGCTATCCAAGTACGTCGCGACCGACCACCACGACTGAGATCTTCACTTACCATATGTGACGTTCGCGTATAATTCATCGCATCACGACACCGCCGGCCCTTGGACACTTTGTTGCCTTCGGTCACACGTTCAACTACTGAATACGCCCGCGACGCGATCGCACACGCCGACCACGCGCGCCGGGTCGCCCGCACCCGTCTCGAGGCCTGCTTGTTTGTTACCCTCGTCTCGAGGCCTGCTCCTATGTCGTGACCACTGGCATCAGTTCGAACTTCCGTTGAAGCAGACGGGTCAAAATGGGCCAGAATTGGAGGCTTGGTAAGGAGAGTAGTGAGCTGCGAAAAAGATGCGGCATGGTCAGGTCCCCAAGAAAATAGAGCGTCTTTCTTCAAGAGGTCGGTAAGGGGACGGGCGATGGTCGCAAAATCCTTCACAAAGCGTCGGAAATATGAGCCCAGCCCTACGAAACTACGAATGTCCTTGGTAGACTTCGGAACAGGAAAGTTCGTAACGGCGCGAATTTTGTCCGGGTCAGGTCGCACGCCTCTGGCGTCCACGAGGTGTCCAAGGACGATGATTTGGTGGCGAGCGAAGTGACATTTTGATGAGTTCAACTGGAGACCGGCGCGGCGGAACACATCAAGAATCGCTGAAAGGCGGTCTAGATGCGTGTCAAATGTGGGTGAATAAACGATGACGTCGTCCAGATAGCACAAACAGGTGGACCACTTGAACCCCTGAAGCAAAGAGTCCATCATGCGTTCGAAGGTGGCGGGCGCGTTACAGAGACCGAAAGGCATCACCTTGAACTGATAAAGGCCATCAGGGGTAACAAAGGTAACGCAGGTGACGTTGGTAAACACCAGTAAATTGAAAGCGTCGTCAGCAATTCCTTTGAGGACGTGATTTACCTTATCGTCCTCAGACATGGTCGGGTCAGCCTTGGCACAAAGGGCCAAGACGTCGAGAATGTAGGTCACGTAGGACTTGGGCGACGTCTGTACACGTGTGGCTAGGGCTTTCTTGGCATTGACTTGACGACCGAAGGGATTGCCAAAAAGGTCGCGGAGCTTCTCTTTGAAGAGATCCCAGCTCGAGATCTCCTCTTCGTGAGTCTGGAACCATGCAAGTGGAGCTCCGTCGAGGTAGAAAAAACGTTCGCGAGCATAATAGTCGAATCCCACCTGTGACTGGTGCTGACACGTTCGTATAAGCGGAGCCAGTCGTCAACATCAGGACTGCCGACACCGTTGAAAACACCAGGATCCCGAGGTGGGGTAATGGCGACGCAGGTCGGAGCTGCAGGCGGAGACGGTTGCGTAGATGAAGTGCCGCCAGCAGGAGCCGAAGTTGCACTGTCGCCGTTGCGACCGCTGCGAAGCTCCATGACGGGTACGGGGAACGTCCACCTCCACCAAAATAATGTTACGTGTAGCTGACGTACGAGTCTATTTACAATATATTTACACGTAGACAAACGGTGGCAATGATGGCGACGCTATATCAAGCGGTGGCCACGTCGTCTTCCTTCTCCTCAGTGCAGCCACACTGTGGCGGCTGTTCCGTAGCATCATTCTTGATTTATTGCTTGTAAGTTCTACTATTACATTTGACTTTCTTCATGTCATGCATGGGCTGTCTGATCACGAGTTGATATTTGCTAATTTTTTCTTTCAAAAGTGTTCTGGCAAAAGCAGTCCTGAGATTGTTGTAAAAAACTTGAACAGGGCGGAAGATGGCAGTATATTAGACTACTTGGAATCGAATCTGGACGGTTTCAATGTTGAAGACAACGTGAATGTTCTGTGGGGCAAACTCAAACAGGTTTGTCTTCATTGCATTGCCATGTTTGTTCCCGACAAGGTTAAGAAGAAAAAAAGAGAACCCCTGGGTTACGAGACATATAATTCACATGAAAAGAAAGCTTAAGAGATTGAGACGCTCAGGAAGGCCCCGAGACTCCGCCATTAAGGCGCTAAGTGGAGCACTGAAAACTGAGGTTAAAAAAGCTAAGGACAATTTCTTCACTGTCACCTTAGGCAATTTTCTCAAGGAAGCACCGGGAAAATTTTGGAAGTATATAGGGTGCAAACAATCTAGTAGTATATCATTAATGATCAACGGCTCACCAGTCTCGGATGCAAAAGGAATAGCCGATGAATTTAATAGATACTGTCAATCTGTATACGCCCGTAAAGATACTGATCTTGTTGCCGAGCCAGAAGGGTTTCTTTTTTTCCATGACCGACGTCATTGTGATTCGAGAAGGTATTCTTAATTTGTTTCTTAACCTTGATCCCAAAATGGCCAGCGGCCCTGATAACATTCCTACAGTTTTTTGCACCGTTACGCAGAATGGATTTCGCACTTCTTGTTTGTCATTTATAATGCGTCCCTAGCTCAGTGTTCTCTTCCGTCAGACGGGAGAGGAGCTTGTATCATTCCCATATTCAAGTCAACTGATCGCTTGCGTGCATCAAATTACCGCCCAATTTTCTGACCTCAACAAGCTAAAAACTATTAGAGCATATAATCTGCCCACACCTGACCGTATTTCTCGAAGATTACAGACTGTTATCAGATGCCCAGCACGGGTTTAGGCGCGGTTTGTCGACGGTGACGCAGCTGCTTGGCACGTGTCATGATTTCGCCCTCGCGTTAATAATAAAGAACAGATCGATGCTATATTTTTAGACTATGCGAAAGCATTTGATATAGTGCCCCATAAAAATTTTTACAGAAACTGTACGCCATCGGATTAAATAACAGACATTGAATTCATTAGGGCTTATCTACAAAATAGGTATCACTACATCCAAGTTGACAAATACTGCTCGGAGACTACAGGTGACATAAGGGGTACCGCAAGGGCAAGTTCTGGGACCGATCTTATTCCTCATTCATGTTAACGACATTGTGAGAGTCATACACAGTGGTATTAAGATAAAGCTCTTCGTGGACGACTGCACTCTTTATACCTCGGTTAAATCTGTAGACGACCAAACTACGTTTAATAAAACACTCGCAGAAGTTTCAGGCTGGTGCAAGAAATGGGACATGTTCTTAAACGGTGACAAGTGCTTAGTCCGCCGTGTATGCAGGAACAAAACCGTTTCACAACATTCTTATTCTGTGGATGGCATTGTGCTTTAGGAATCACCTGCTGTTAAGTATCTCGGGATCACTATTACAGAAAATCTCAGTTGGGACCTTCATATTGATACAGTCTTCACTAAAGCTTTTAAATCTCTCTGGTTGATTCGACGAAAGCTTTCGGAAACCCCTATGAACGTAAAATTAGTAGCATACAAAGCGCTGGTCCGGCCATGTCTTGAGTATGCTTCGTGTATATGGGACCCTTATACAGAAAGAAAACGTTGCCAAATTAGAAAGAGTTCAGAGAACCGCGGCTCGATTAATTTGCAACCAATATAAGCGCACTGAAAGCGTGACAGAAATGATTGCTTATCTTGGTATCGATACACTTAAAGCTAGAGGTACCGAATGCAGATTAAAATGCTTGTATTTAATAAATAACAACATAATACAAATCAACAATTCCAATTTGATTACTCCTCATACTTTGCGCACAAACTCGCGTTTTGATAATGGGAAAACGTTACAGGAATACAATGCTCGAAATGATACTTTTAAATAGTAATGTTTTCCGAAAACCATACGCACCTGGAATTAATTACAGAAGCATATTGTTGACAGTACAAGTGTCGAAGGGTTTCTTACAAATTTGAAAATGCATGGGTAAAGGGTACTTACATTATGTTATATGCAGTGTTTCGTGTCTTGATTTATTGTATTTGCTTTTTATTGCTGTTGTGGATTTCTGATGTATTTCTATTTGAGCCAGCTGCGTTGTGTTATAAGCAGTGTTTTGTGTCTTGATTTATTGTATGTTTTTTATTGCTGTTGATTTGGATTTTTGATGTATTTCCATGTGTGCCTACTGCATTGTGTTATACGCACTGTTTCCTGTCTTGATTTATTGTATTTGGTTTTAATTGCTGATGTGAATTTCTGATGTATTTACATTTGTGTCTGCTCCTGCTTAGATTCAAGAGACTCTGCAGTATTCTTAAATAAATAAATAAAGTACTTGCCCGATGACAAAAGCACTCCTCAGTCTCTAGTACTGAACTACTCGTTGCAAAAAAACATCCTTTGTTATAAGACGAAATAAGCTGCTACTTGTACAGTTCTAGTTCATTTTTAGAAAAAAGAACTGATTGAAATTACCCTTGACAACGACGCGGGTGGTCGAAGGGTTTCGTTTTCGCTCGACTCCACGCCGCCCACGCTTTCGCGGTTTAGTTCTTTTAGTATCGCGTAGTGCTGCGCTGGTGTTGCTGGCTCGCGAAACTCGCACAAACTGCAAGTAGCAGAGAATTCAACTTCCATGTGATGCCGTGGGATGCCCGAATGGTCTTCACCACTTGACCAAAAAGCAGCCGCCGTGGCGAATCCACCACTCTGGATCGATGGATGTTATGAGTGTCCCCTTTGCAACGGGGCGGTGGGTTGCGCCACCAAGCTCGTGCTACTATACGGCCTAATGACCTGCCTAGGCTAAGGAACAGAGAAAAAAAAACACGATGAACTCCCACAACCAAATGTTCTGACCCCCTATTGTGAACTTTGCTTTTGTACACCGTTGTTTGCCGTTTCCCTACTTTTCTTCCACCAATGTTCCGATCGCCTCTTACTAATCTTTATCGCGGAGATGTTTACCTTGCCCTGCTCTTGCTGAACCCAAGGGCTTCAACGAAGGCAGTGATTCCTAAATTGACTGCTGGGCAGATATCTTCACATTCTAACAAAACATGCTCCATCATTTCCCTAGCTTTGCCGTAGCAAGCACATGCTTCTTCCTTCTTATATCTTGCTTTATAAGTGCATGTTCTAAGGCATCCTGATCTCGCTTCGAAATGTAATGAGTTTCCCTTTGAGTTATCATAAATTGTTTCTTTCCCGATTTTGTATTTTTCTTCTTATGTAGTTACTCATGGCAGGTTTCTTTTCCATTGTCGCCACCCATCAGATTATCTCGGCTTCTCTGACTTTCCACTTGACGTTCTTTGCTGCTGTGTTGCTCACTCTACAGGCCGCATACTTGCTGGTAAGCTTCCTAGTTCTTTTCCTCCACTGTGAATCAATGTTTTTCCTGTACAGACTCATCAGCACTCTCCCAGCCCATTTACTTTCTTCCATATTCATCAGTCGCTCTTCATAATCAATTTTACTGTGAGCTTCCCTCACTTCAAAACTAGTGCCCCATCGCGACATGCGACATCGGGAAGACCATGACCATTCGCAGGCCCCACTCGCGAGTGGAAGTTGTGCCGCTTGACAACCTTGATATCTTGCGGATTGAAAGAATTGCCTCGCATTTTATCCCTTTTCATTTTCTGCAAAGAAACATCAGAGCAACGTCGTCATCAACCGATGTGACCGGCACCGCCCCTCAAGTTTTCTTCAGTGGGCAAGGGACCAAGCAAAGGATGCAGACGCGGATAACCTGGCTCGTCTTTTTCGCGCAGGTTTTTGCTGCATGCAACGAACCGGTGCCCCTTCAGGAATGCGACATCGGGAAGACCATGACCATTCGCAGGCTCGACTCGCGAGTGGAAGTTGTGCCGCTTGACAACCTTGATATCTTGCGGATTGAAAGAATTGCCTCGCATTTTATCCCTTTTCATTTTCTGCAAAGAAACATCAGAGCAACGTCGTCATCAACCGATGTGACCGGCACCGCCCCTCAAGTTTTCTTCAGTGGGCAAGGGACCAAGCAAAGGATGCAGACGCGGATAACCTGGCTCGTCTTTTTCGCGCAGGTTTTTGCTGCATGCAACGAACCGGTGCCCCTTCAGGAATGCGACATCGGGAAGACCATGACCATTCGCAGGCTCGACTCGCGAGTGGAAGTTGTGCCGCTTGACAACCTTGATATCTATTCTTGATATCTTGACAACCTTGATATCCTATTCCTAATATATATCAATGATCTGATAGCAGACCCATCGATACAAGTCAAATTATTTGCAGATGATTGCGTTATTTTCACTGAAGTAACCTCCGCACATGACCAACTTAAACTTAATTCTTACTTATATCAAATACATGAATGGTGTAGAAAATGGCAAATGTCACTGAACTTGGATAAAACTGTATGCATGACAATATCGCACAAACACGCCCCATTACAGTTCAACTACTCCCTATCGGGTACCCCACTAACTCGAGTGACAGAATACAAGTACTTGGGTGTAACTTTGACTGCAAATATGAGTTGGACTACCCACATTGACAATATAGTAGGCAAGGCAAATCAAAGATTAGGATTTATTCGGCGGACTTTCAAACAAGCATCCGCAGAATCCAAGCTTTATTTAATTATTGTATATAAAATGCTAGTGCGTCCTATAATGGAATATGCATGTGAAGTCTGGGATCCTTACGACCAAAAGAACACACTAAAATTAGAAGGTGTGCAACGGCGTGCCTTGCGCTTCATTTTTTCCAAATATCGAAGACGAGACTCGGTGTCACCGCTTTATGAAAAGGCAAACCTTCCATTGCTTAAAATGCGAAGGAAACACAAAAGGCTGAGCCTTTTTTACAGCATTATGAATCAGATGGTGCTGGTAAACAAGGAACGCTACATAACCGAGACAACGTCACGGGTAGTAAGGAATAAACATTCAAAGCACGTGAAAGAAGATAGATTTTCTAAGGATTGTTTTAAATATTCGTTCTTTTTGCAAACTGCGAGAGAATGGAATAAACTGCCGGAGAGAATGATAAGCGCGAGAGACTGCGAGCAGTTTCGGTCCCAACTTCAAGAATACTCTTCCTAGTTTGCTGGTGATTTCAGTTTTTGTTACCCTATAGTGCTGTACTAAGTACCACAAGCTGCTGCACTAAGGGTCACGAATTGTTCTTAATATTGTTTGTGTATACCTGATCATATGCACTGCTGTGTGTTTAGTGTTTGTTGTTGTACAGTATGTAATACGTTATTGTACTCATTCCTATCTTGGCCCTGTAAAGGGCTGATAGTATGTTCAAATAAAAAAAAAAATCTTGCGGACTGAAAGAACTGCCTCGCATTTTATGCCTTTTCATTTTCTGCAAAGAAACATCAGAGCAACGTCGTCATCAACCGATGTGACCGGCACCGCCCCTTAAGTTTTCTTCAGTGGGCAAGGGACTAAGCAAAGGATGCAGACGTGGATAACCTGGCTCGTCTTTTTCGCGCAGGTTTTTGCTGCATGCAACGAACCGGTGCCCCTTCAGGAATGCGACATCGGGAAGACCATGACCATTCGCAGGCCCCACTCGCGAGTGGAAGTTGTGCCGCTTGACAACCTTGATATCTTGCGGATTGAAAGAATTGCCTCGCATTTTATCCCTTTTAATTTTCTGCAAAGAAACATCAGAGCAACGTCGTCATCAACCGATGTGACCGGCACCGCCCCTCAAGTTTTCTTCAGTGGGCAAGGAACTAAGCAAAGGATGCAGACGCGGATAACCTGGCTCGTCTTTTTCGCGCAGGTTTTTGCTGCATGCAAAGAACCGGTGCCCCTTCAGGAATGCGACATAGGGAAGACCATGACCATTCGCAGGCTCCACTCGCGAGTGGAAGTTGTGCCGCTTGACAACCTTGATATCTTGCGGACTGAAATAATTGCCTCGCATTTTATGCCTTTTCATTTTCTGCAAAGAAACATCGGAGCAACGTCGTCATCAACCGATGTGACCGGCACCGCCCCTCAAGTTTTCTTCAGTGGGCAAGGGACTAAGCAAAGGATGCAGACGTGGATAACCTGGCTCGTCTTTTTCGCGCAGGTTTTTGCTGCATGCAACGAACCGGTGCCCCTTCAGGAATGCGACATCGGGAAGACCATGACCATTCGCAGGCCCCACTCGCGAGTGGAAGTTGTGCCGCTTGACAACCTTGATATCTTGCGGATTGAAAGAATTGCCTCGCATTTTATCCCTTTTCATTTTCTGCAAAGAAACATCAGAGCAACGTCGTCATCAACCGATGTGACCGGCACCGCCCCTCAAGTTTTCTTCAGTGGGCAAGGGACTAAGCAAAGGATGCAGACGTGGATAACCTGGCTCGTCTTTTTCGCGCAGGTTTTTGCTGCATGCAAAGAACCGGTGCCCCTTCAGGAATGCGACATAGGGAAGACCATGACCATTCGCAGGCTCCACTCGCGAGTGGAAGTTGTGCCGCTTGACAACCTTGATATCTTGCGGACTGAAAGAATTGCCTCGCATTTTATGCCTTTTCATTTTCTGCAAAGAAACATCGGAGCAACGTCGTCATCAACCGATGTGACCGGCACCGCCCTTCAACTTTTCTTCAGTGGGCAAGGGACTAAGCAAAGGATGCAGACGTGGATAACCTGGCTCGTCTTTTTCGCGCAGGTTTTTGCTGCATGCAACGAACCAGTGCCCCTTCAGGAATGCGACATCGGGAAGACCATGACCATTCGCAGGCCCCACTCGCGAGTGGAAGTTGTGCCGCTTGACAACCTTGATATCTTGCGGATTGAAAGAATTGCCTCGCATTTTATGCCTTTTCATTTTCTGCAAAGAAACATCGCAGCAACGTCGTCATCAACCGATGTGACCGGCACCGCCCCTCAAGTTTTCTTCAGTGGGCAAGGGACTAAGCAAAGGATGCAGACGTGGATAACCTGGCTCGTCTTTTTCGCGCAGGTTTTTGCTGCATGCAAAGAACCGGTGCCCCTTCAGGAATGCGACATAGGGAAGACCATGACCATTCGCAGGCTCCACTCGCGAGTGGAAGTTGTGCCGCTTGACAACCTTGATATCTTGCGGACTGAAAGAATTGCCTCGCATTTTATGCCTTTTCATTTTCTGCAAAGAAACATCGGAGCAACGTCGTCATCAACCGATGTGACCGGCACCGCCCCTCAAGTTTTCTTCAGTGGGCAAGGGACTAAGCAAAGGATGCAGACGTGGATAACCTGGCTCGTCTTTTTCGCGCAGGTTTTTGCTGCATGCAACGAACCGGTGCCCCTTCAGGAATGCGACATCGGGAAGACCATGACCATTCGCAGGCCCCACTCGCGAGTGGAAGTTGTGCCGCTTGACAACCTTGATATCTTGCGGATTGAAAGAATTGCCTCGCATTTTATCCCTTTTAATTTTCTGCAAAGAAACATCAGAGCAACGTCGTCATCAACCGATGTGACCGGCACCGCCCCTCAAGTTTTCTTCAGTGGGCAAGGAACTAAGCAAAGGATGCAGACGCGGATAACCTGGCTCGTCTTTTTCGCGCAGGTTTTTGCTGCATGCAAAGAACCGGTGCCCCTTCAGGAATGCGACATCGGGAAGACCATGACCATTCGCAGGCTCCACTCGCGAATGGAAGTTGTGCCGCTTGACAACCTTGATATCTTGCGGACTGAAAGAATTGCCTCGCATTTTATGCCTTTTCATTTTCTGCAAAGAAACATCAGAGCAACGTCGTCATCAACCGATGTGACCGGCACCGCCCCTCAAGTTTTCTTCAGTGGGCAAGGGACCAAGCAAAGGATGCAGACGCGGATAACCTGGCTCGTAAGCTTCCTAGTTCTTTTCCTCCACTGTGAATCAATGTTTTTCCTGTACAGACTCATCAGCACTCTCCCAGCCCATTTACTTTCTTCCATATTCATCAGTCGCTCTTCATAATCAATTTTACTGTGAGCTTCCCTCACTTCAAAACTAGTGCAGCCCATATCGCCCTACACAGCTTCATTTGTTGTCTCCCCATGGGAGTCCAATGCGAGGTGTCCCACTGAGCTTTGGTTGCAATGGTTTTGTTGCCATCGAGTCTTGATTGTAACCCTGATTTAAAGCAAATAACCGCATTTCCAAATGTAAGTCCTGTAACCATTACACCTTTCCACATACCCCGGAGCACGTTGTAGCTATTGTATCCTCATAGGGCTCTGTGTTTCATTATGGCTGCATTTCTCTTCCTCTTTACTGTTATTGTGTTTTCCTGTGTTTTCACATATATATTGCCTTCGTTAGCTCACATGCCAAGCATTTAAATTCTTTTACGTAAGGCATTTACTGACCCTGTATTGTCACTATGCGTTCGCTATTTTCGTTGAATACCATAACACCTGATTTTTTAACGCTAACTTTTATATAACTTGTCACCTTTCTGTACACAGATGACAAGGTGCTGTCCTGTGTCACTGTTCTCTCTTCGTTAGTGTGCTGTCTCTGTTGGCGATTCATCTTTTGAAAACTGTGAACCAACTAGCCCCACCACGTGTTCTACTGCATTGCTAACCTGTATATTACCGATGTAATGGTCAACGGTCTATGCGAGTGAATTCTATCTTTCTCCCCTTTACCTTTATCAATTAAATTCATTCTACTTCGTCGCCAACTGTCTGGTATTCGTCTATATTTTAGACTTTTTTCTACTGCTTTCAACAGAGCTTCCTTACTTTTTGGTCCTAGTTCATAAATCTGCCTAACGGTAACCTCGTCTAGCCCTGTGGCTGTGCGCTTCCGAATTTTCTCTTTGGCTTTCTTCCAGATGAAGTTTGTCAGCATTAGCTTTTTTTCCATCTGGTTCTCTTTCATGGCGCTTTTTTCCTCAACTACAACTTAGTCATTGCTTTGAAAAGATTCGGCTGTTATTTTTCGGATGTAATTTAAGGCCGCGTTTCCTTTCAATTTGTTTCCATCTTCGTCTAGGATATGTTGCCTTGTTCTAGACCTCATCTAATAACTTTATGTGGTTCCAAAATATTCCAGGTGCGGCCTTCTTTTTCTCACGCATTTCTGACAACCAGCGTTCACTTTCACCTTTTATCTTTGCTTGCACCAGTACTTGAACCATAGACTTTTGTCCTCGTATACTTCCCGTTAACTGGCTGCTTATTCTGCGGTAACTGCGTTTTCTTTTTGCCTGCCTGTGTTCTCGGGATACTTGCTGCCATTCGGCGATCGCTTCCCTTATCTTCCTGTTCCAGCCGCTTTATGGTTTCTTTTTTCATTTCCTTCCAACAAACATGTTTCTCTTTCCGTATTTCTGTCAATATTACACTCAAAAGCTCACTATTTTTCCACTCTTTACTTGGCCATTCGCCAAGCTCTTCCTCGACTCTTGTGACTATATTTGTTATTTGTTCAGCGTTCAAATTTGGACTGGCCATTTTGCACTCCTTGCTCTCTTCCCCAACTACATATCCCATTTTCAAAATGATGCGTTTATGGTCACCCCAAGCTATGCTGCTAAACCCTTCCTCATCTATGACCATTATTCTCAACTTATCATGAATTTCTTTTGTCAATTCCTTCTGTCAGGCTGGCGGTTTGCCAAATTCTGGTGTAGACTGTTTCTTCGCTAATTCCGACTGCCTTTCCAATCTTGACGTGACATCGTAAGCTCACAAAGTGGTGGAGCTCATAAGGTGGTTGATATAATCCTAGTCACCGCTGCAGATTCTGCTTATTCGTTTTCCTTGTCCGACAAAAATTTTTGCTTGCAGTGTTGTGGGTGATGACTGTTATAGTCTAAGTAGTATTGCTGGCTGTCCTTTGGCTTCCGGTAAAGTGCCGCTCTTAGCCTTCCGTTTTCTCTGTAGACTGTCGTGTCGAGGAAGTTTATTTGACTAGGAGTTGTGAGCAGGAAATTTAATACTCGGGTGAAAGCGATTTAAACGGCTAATTAAGTCAGCTAACGGTTAATTAGGATGGACCCAGCTAAAAAGCTTCCCGAAGCCATCACCAGGCATTTCAACCAACCGGGCGATAGCTTTGATGCTTTGACAGAAGAAAGAAAAAGAAAGAACTGTATCAAAAAGCCCAGAATCAATCATCGTTCGTCGCGATAACGCCGGCGGGACAAGCATTATGGCGAAGTTCAATGCACAAGGATAGCTTTAAGTTATTTTTCTTTTTTTTGAGGTCATCACGCATCACCGCCGGAAGTTTGAAACGTTCCAGGTCAGTACGCCACGTGGTGGCACTGGCGCGAACTATACGCTCGTGTACAGAAAATCTGGATATGACTAAGGCCTGTAGCTTGAAATTTAGCATATTGAATAGATTCTACCCTTTGAAACATTTATGTCCATTGGTTGCAATCTCTACAACTTATGGATAAGGTATGATTCTCTGTATTTTCTTTCTCGTTGAGAACGGAAATTTGACTGTAAAATGTAGAGTTCAACTTCATCAAAGCTATCGCCTGGTTGGTTGAAATGCCTGGTGATGGCTTCGGGAAGCTCTTTAGCTGTGTCCATCCTAATTAACCATTAACTGACTTAATTAGCCATTTAAATCGCTTTCACTCGAGTATTAAATTTCCTGCTCACAACTCCTAGTCAAATAAACTTCCTCGACACGACAGTCTACAGAGAAAACGGAAAGCTAAGAACGGCACTTTACCGGAAGCCAAAGGACCGCCAGCAATACTACTTAGACTACAACAGTCATCACCCACAACACTGCAAGCAAAGAATTTTCGTCGGACAAGGAAAACGAATAAGCAGAATCTGCAGCGGTGACTAGGATTATATCAACCACCTTATGAGCTCCACCACTTTGTGAGCTTACGATGTCACGTCAAGATTGGAAAGGCAGTCGGAATTAGCGAAGAAGCAGCCTACACCAGAATTTGACAAACCGCCAGCCTGACAGAAGGAATCGACAAAAGGAATTCGTGATAAGTTGAGAGAAATGGTCATAGATGAGGAAGGGTTTAGCAGCATAGCTAGGGGTGACCATAAACGCATCATTTTGAAAATGGGATATGTAGTTGGGAAAGAGAGCAAGGAGTGCAAAATGGCCAGTCCAAATTTGAACGCTGAACAAATAACAAATATAGTCACAAGAGTCGAGGAAGAGCTTGGCGAATGGCCAAGTAAAGAGTGGGAAAATAGTGAGCTTTTGAGTGTAATACTGACAGAAATACGGAAAGAGAAACATGTTTGTTGGAAGGAAATGAAAAAAGAAACCAAAAAGCTGTTGGAACAGGAAGATAAGGGAAGCGATCGCCGAATGGTAGCAAGTATCTCGAGAATACTGGCAGGCAAAAAAAAAACGCAGTTACCCCAGAATAAGCAACCAGTAAACGGGAAGTCCAACGCCATAGAGGCTAACCATATCCTCAATGACCTCACGCACAACCCCTGACACTTACTTGTATTCAAGAGTTGTGTGACTGTCAAGGTCGTCTTTAACAAATGGTACATAGCACATTATGGGGTGTTACGTGTCAAAACCACAATCACATTATGAGGCACGCCGTAGTGGAGGATTACGCAATAATTTGGACCACTTGAGAATCTTTAACCTGCTTCTAGTCCTAGGTACACAGGTGTTTTCGCATTTCACACCATTGAAGTACGGGTGCTGTGGCTGGGATTCGATCCCACGACCTCGTGATTAGCAGCCGAACCCAATAAAACTAAGCAACTATGGAGCGAAAGGAATGTTGGCAGTTCGAGGAAGGTGACAGTCGGCCCGTGAGACAATTTGTTCCCATCCTCATTGTGCGAGAATTGGTACCAGCCGTCAATGAATGACACCGTAGAATGCACTGTATTTAATGTGATAGAGTCCGCGTCCAGTATTTCAGACGCGAATCACACTGTAATGACTGACGACCAGGCATCTCGCTTATATGTGCAGTCTCCTGACAGCTGCCGGGTGCTGGCGTCGGCCCAAGGACCTACGTACTTGACCTCTCCAACACTTGCCGACATTCCAATCTTATTTCGCACCATCGGGTTTCAGCTGAAATGCTTCAACAGCGAATTTATTTGTCCAGAAATTCGGCCGCCCTGTCAATGTTATGTTTTTTTATTTTTACGTCATCTTTTATATTTAAGCTAGAGCTGTCCTGAGATTTACAGCTGTTTGCCCGTTCCCAAAATGCCTGCATATTTCTTGGCCTTTGTTCGTATTTTGGGGAATTTTTAATAGACGTTGAAACCATAGCACGGTGGCCTGACCACGCTGCTAAAGAAGTCATTTTTTTTCCTGAGGTCTTGTACAAGTTTCTGCCTTCTTGCCCTTCATCAACCTCCTGATTTCCCTGTCACTGTATTCCTGTATCCCATTTTGACAGCAATCCCATGGAAATTGGCAGTAATGTAATGACCGTGGAATTGAAGCGATTTATCAGTTCTACCGTGGACACGACAGCCGCTTTTGCTCACTGCGAATGAAAACATTGCATTAATGAGCGTCATTATGAAGCACAAATACACAGTGTAAAAGATTATGCGATGCCACGCATTGTGCGAATCTATGCAATTGAAGCTTCCTGTGTCGTTTCTTTTTATTGATGTTAATTAGTGGTAATGCTGACTGCGAATGTATGATTTTTCAGTGTATAGTGCAATGTGAGAGTAGTGAGTTGATGGCAACTCTTACCTTGTGCGCACTACTGCTGTTTGTCTGCGTAGTACACAGCATACAGCGAGCCGTGTTTGCTTGAGGCGTTGTTGTGTGCCATTGTTTGTAACCTATGAGAGTGTCGAGCATTGTCATTGCTTCACATGACACATCGCATCACGGCAGACGTGTTGGCAGAACTCTGGGACTCAACGTGCAAAGCCACAATCGAATTATGAGGCACGTGGTAGTGGCATTATCTTTGATAGTCTGGTGTTCTTTAGCGTGCTCCGAAATCAAAGTGCACGACCGCTTTTGCATCCCGTCGAAGTTCAGCTCCCGCGGCGGGGATCGAACCCGCGACCTCGAGAAATGCCACAGTTGTCAGTCAACCGCAGCAGTCACAGAAGTGTTGATTTGATGTGCGACCCCTTTAGTAGTGTCACCTTACCCTATGGCGATTAACTGCGGATTTGCGTCTGCACACTTTGCGTCAGTTCTCCACATAACAAATTTGCATAGTGCTTATTTTTGAGAAATAGCAGAAACGTACACAACCGTGCCTTCAGTTTGCCTGCAACCGCTGTCATGTCTGTAGTAGCAGCGTTTCGTTATCTTATGTCGCTTTTTCCATGTGCTGCCTTTCCCCCCTGTATGAGAAGTGCAAGCGAAGAATGGCAAGGCTCTTATTCACTTGTTTCACGAATACCCCGGTTTTGCCCATTCTCCACCTCTTCTCCCTGCCCCATCTCTACCATTCTATATACCTCTCTTCAGGACTTGAATGTTAGCATAAGGGTAAGCGCATTGACATTCAATATGGCTATCCTCAAGTACTTTTCGCAGACTTCGCAAACCGCATTATCTCCTGTGTCATCTCTTATATTGCTCGCTTGTGCGAGACACAACAGAAACACGCAACGACCTTATTGAAGCATAAATTTTGTTTGTTTGTTTATTTATACTTTCAGTCCAAGAAAGGACCATTACAGGAGTGGATTGAAATACAACGAAGAAAAGATACAAAATATTGGTACATATAGAACGCGACACGAAACGAAAAGACAAACAAACAATACAATAGCAGTATCTGCAAAAAGTGACATGGGGTGATCAAATATTAAAACACCATCGCAGTATGGGCATCAGAAACGGAAACAGTTGCTATGACGCATTCATATCCGGAAAGATAAGATTCTCCAAACCAGCAGCAAAAGCACTGACAGAGGAACATATGACAAGTGTATTGAGTAATTCCTTCCATTTTTTTATTGCCCTCGAAAAAAAAACTATACTTGAATATATCGTTCCGTGTAACTGGCAGCTGTATGTACAAACTGGGCTTGTGCTTTGTCACGCGGATGTTGCGGGGAGCGATGGAGTCGGGAGACGCAGGCGAGCACAGCAAACAGATTTTACTAAGAGCAAACTCAGAATAAAACACACTCAAAATGTAACTCAAAGCTCAACTGACAAAGACAAAACTCCACACTTTTGTAACCTAAATATGTCCTCATTCTCTCCTACGTTCATCCTTAGCACGTTCCGTGCGAAAGTCCGGCAACCATAGCCTATGGTCGCACGCGTACAAAAGGAACGGTCTTACAAAGTCGAATCGTGGTGCGCAGCTCCAAGTCCGATGTGCGTCGGCTCTTGGTCACCGTCAGTGCTCCCGCCGACTCCGCAAGTTTTGCTTTCTTGGTATCGGCCGGCCAGCTCCTCCGCCTCGCGTGCCGGCGTCCCGAGCTACGTTGGTGACAAAACACTCAGGCCTGCCTGGCAAAGCCTAACACCGGGCTCCGCCGCTTCTTCTCCGAGTGCCGGCGGGACGCACCGGGGACTATCGTCCGTGCTTCTCTGCCGAAGACAGGGGATCCAATTCCTGGAGGGCCCGGCACGGCCGTAGGAGGCTGCAGCAGGTCCGGGGAGCCTCGCTTGAACGTCGCCGAGGTCGGTGGCCACACCCTGGGTCGCCAGCGTCACGGACTTGTCCGAACCTCCATGGGTCCCGTGGCCAGTACGAAGCTGGTGCTCCAACCTGCTTGGCCCAGAGCTACGTCGATAATACCACCTTGGCACCGCTTCTCCTCCGATCACACCTCTGGTCACGCGCCTCGAGGGCTCGTGCCGTTAGGACCGGTCGGCGCACATCGTCCTCTTCTTTTCTTTTTGTGTCTCCTGCCTCTTACATATGACATGTCTGGAGCGTTGATCTGGTGAAATTGCACAGAAATCAGCTAAATTAATTTAACCTGGTTATGAATAATTAGGTGTAAAAATTTAAGCCGGTCAAACTTAGTCCTTAGTTCCAAAGCGGAGAGGTTTGCACGCCTGCATAGTTCAGTAGGATAGTGCACGTGCTGATATTTAATAAATATGAATCTGGAGGCAAGTCGTTAAACTCTGACCAATTTAGGATGTTTGGGCGCAGTGTGTGGGTCCCATACAATCTCAAGCGTATTCAATAATTGGCCTTACTAATATCTTATATGCCAGGCTTTTCACTTCAGGAGTTGCGCTGTACAGTGTTCGCCTGAGGCCCCATAAAACTTTATTTGCCCTGCTACAGACCTGATTGAAATGCGTATTCCACCTCAAGTCTTGAGTAAATGTTAATCCTAGATATTTATATTCGGTTACTCTTTTTAGTTTGTCTGGACCAATGCTGTATTTGTACCGCAAGGTCACCTTCTTTCTTGTTATGGTCATACAAACTGATTTTACTGGGTTCAGTGACATTTGGCATTCATTACACCACTTTAAAATTCTTTGTAAATTGTTGTTAAGATCTAATTGGTCACTTAAAGATTCGATCCTATTGTGAATAGCACAGTCATCTGCCAAGAACCTTAGTGGAACAGTTATATCAGAAGGCAAATCTAATAAATATAAGAAATAAAAGAGGACCCAAGACACTGCCTTAGGGTACTCCAGACAAGACCGGTTTGCACATGGAATTAATTTTATTTATTTCGACATAGTGCTCACAAGACTGAAAGTAGGATTTAAACCACTTACTAATATGTGGATTTCTAAATATTTCATTCATTTTTAGCAGGAATTTAGGATGCGATACTTCATCAAATGCTTTAGCAGCGTTTAAAGAAATGGGTCAACCTGTCCTTGGCAATTTATTGTTTGTAAAAGATCGGGAATGGCTTGAACAAGCTGCGTTATTTTAGGCAACCTTTTACGAAAACCATTTTTATACTGGTGATAATAAATTGCAAGCTTCCTGATAATTTGACAGATGTTTGCAAACTATATGCTCAAGCAGCTTGGAGCAGGTACTCGTAAGAGAAATAGGCCTGTAGTTTCCTACCTCAGATGTGCTCCCACTTTTGTGAACTGGAAATATTTTAGCTTGTTTCTAGCCTATAGGAAATGTTCCCTGGGTAAGCAATGATTGAAAAACTATGATAAGATATTTAGCAACCCACGGAGAATATCTATATAGGAACTTATTCGAGATGTTGTCGGGGCGAGGGGATTTCTTAGTGTTAATGCGCAGAAGATGGTTCAGGACTCCTTCCTCGTTGATGAGAAGTTCAGATGCTGAAGGGTGATCAGAGGAGTCATGAAAGTACGGAAGTGTGCCATCATCATGTCGAAACGGAGGAAAAAAAGTAATTGAAATTCTCTGTACGTTCTTGAATAATCCCATCATCCTCATATTTATCTTGTTTTTTAGAAGGGTTTACATATCTCCAAAATTTACTAGGTGCTTTATGAAGGAATTTTTTTTGCGTTACATTAAAGAATCTCTCTTTGGATTTCTTGATAAGATGGTTTAAGTATAGCTTCATGTTATGAAGCAGTCTTGTTCTTGGCGCTAGGATCTCGAGAACAAGCTTTTTGTTTGCTTTTTATCTTCCGTTTGACATGAATTATTTCCCTTGTACTCCATGGGCTTTTATGTTTGCATTTTTTGACGCATATAGGGATAAATCGTGTAATGCAATGCATCCCAACCTTGGAAAAGAAGTCCCAGAGATCGTCAGTGCCACCATTGAATTCATAGACAGTTATCAAATGACATTTCAAGGTAATCTAAGACACTAACATGATCAGCAGCTTGAAAGTTTAGAATTGGATGCTTGAATCCTGGTGCATGGAGTACAAGGACATGTTCAAGGACATTATAATCATTTTGTGGTCAGATAACCCTTCATCAACAAGACAGTGAATCACATGCGGTGTCAAAGCATTTGAGATTAAGATCAAGTATAGATGACCTTGTTGCACACAGCCTAGTAGATTGGTTAACAAGCTGGGTTAAATTGTAAGCATATAATTAATCCAAATACATCTCAGCGGATGTAACATTTATGTCTCCAGCCACATATAATCCCAATCAGTAGGCGGGAAATTAAAATCGCCTAGTAAGAGTATGCTATCTTGCTCTTTCCCATACGTTTCTATGAATTCTCTTAGCGGCAAGATATGTTCTACAGGAGAGTTAAGAGGCCTGTATATTCCCCCCCTTGATGAATACAGTGGAATTATTCAATTTTGTTGTAATGCATACAGCCTCAATATCTGCTGGTACTTATAAGTGGAAAATATGATGTTTCGTTTCACCAGGAGGGCCACGCCTCCGACTCTTCCATCTCGATCTCTCCTAACCAGCGAATATCCCGGTGGCGCGATTTCGCTATCGAGTATATATTTATGCAACCAGGTTTCGGTAATTACAGAAATGTCAGGTTCGTGATCAATAACTGGAGCTTTAAGCATGTGCGCTTTGTTTACTAGGCTTCTTGAATTTAGATTGATTATTTCGAAGCCAGCATGTTGGTCCTGCATGCATCAGTTATCACTTGCTCCTGAATCAGTTCGTAGTTCGCACCTTTCCACACGCTCTTCATTCTAACTGTACGACATATTGTTTACCTTTAATTTCTCAGAAACAAGCGTTACTTTCTTTCCTGCCTTCTTTTCTTCACTTGCCGAGTCCCATGGCTTTTTTCTTATTCCTTCTACTCTTTTAGAGAAATCTTCACTTACGCTGTAATCCGTGTCTTTCAGTTTTGTGCAGTTTTTCAAAACTTTCGTTTTATTCCTATAATCTGCCGGCCTCAGGATGACTAGTCGAGTTCTACTAGAAATTTTCTTGCCTAACCTATGAATTCTTTCAATATAAGATACATTCACTTTTAGAGTAGCGCTGAAGATTCCATCTTTTACTTTGCTTAATAGGGCCTCTTCGTTTTCATGTTCATCTTATTTTATTCCTCTAATGATAAGATTATTTCGCCGTAAACGGCTGTCCAGATCATCCAGATGTTTGACCAGACTTGATGTTTCAACACTGTGGTCAGCTACAATTCCCTCAAGAGTTGCGAGCCTTTTTCGAGACTCCTCTAAGCTTTGTACCTTAGTCTCGATTACAAGAAGCCGGTTCTGCATGTCTAGGATCCTTGTTTCAAACGAGTCTTGCTTGTCTTGAACCGCAGTGAGTTCAGACAAAATTTCGTTCAGATTATAGAGCAATTCCTTGCAAATTTCTTCTCTTATTGGTCCTGGATTTTTCTCCACGTCCCCAGAGACTCAACAACAGGCCTGCAATAGAAAAACAGTTGCATATACAGTCAACGACAACCTGTTGACACGGCAGCACTATAAGACCAAGCAACATCACTATGGAAGCCATTTTTTCAGTCACCAACCTGCATGAAGAGTAGCACTTCAGGCGACATTGTCAAGGCGGTGCCGCCATGCCCACTAAAGGTGGTAGGTGATGGGCACGCTTTTATAGTATGCGGCTGATCCCTTCTGGGAATGCGTCCGGACGTCTTCATGCCCCCAGCTGGTGATCCAAAAAGACCATCTATGTGTCAATGCTCCTGGATACAGGTGAGCTCACCCGCCGTGGTTGCTCAGTGGCTATGGTGTTAGGCTGCTGAGCACGAGGTCGCGGGATCGAATCCCGGCCATGGCAGCCGCATTTCGATGGGGGCGAAATGCGAAAACACCCGTGTACTTAGATTTAGGTGCACGTTAAAGAACCCCAGGTGGTCGAAATTTCCGGAGTCCCTCACTACGGCGTGCCTCATAATCAGAAAGTTGTTTTGGCACGTAAAACCCCATAATTATTAATTAACAGGTGAGCTCAGCAAACTGGCCGAAGTAACCACCCACACAGAAGTGTCGCAGTAGGCCGACATCGTAGCGAAGTGTGATGTTTCCAGCGTCGAAGGATTTCGCAGTGCCTCCAGAAATGAAGCTAAGGCATGCGCAGAAAAACTGCATGAAGAGCGGCACGTCAGGTGATATTGTCATGGCGGTGTCGCCGTGTCCACTTGTGGTGAACACAAATATGCCGCGGATAAGCCGCGGTGCTGCCAGCGTGGAACAGAGCCGACCGCAGTCGACCGTAGCCAGCCGGCCACCGAGAGAGGGCCGGCGCACAAAGAATAAAGATTAGTTGGCACCGAGACTCCAAGCCCCACGCCTCGTCTCTGCTTTCCTCGCGCGTGCCAATAATTGGTGACCCGGACGTGATTGCCAAGAACCAGCCAAGCGACGCCGACAGCCCCACGGTAGCCGTACTTGATGTCAACCTCCGTTTGGGACTGGCGACCCAGAACTTCGGTTCGTGCAAGTTGAGTCACAGTTCGCTGCATGCCGCATCATTGCTGACAGGACCAAATACCACCACGTGGTGGGCAGCCTCCCGCCTGCGACGGCCAGTGAGGTGCGGGACCTACTGCTAACACCACCCGCAGAGAACGCCTACCAGACGCTAAACGAGACACTTATTCGCCGTGTCACACCTACAGAGCCGGAGCGTCTTCAGCAGCTACTGCGGGAGGCCGAACTTGGCGACCGCCACCCAGCCAGTTGCTACGCCACATGCAACAACTGGCCGGCGACGCGACAGCAAGCGACGGTCGTTTAGTGCGGGAAGTGTTCCTGCAAAGGCTTCCCACAAGTGTACGGATAGGCCTCAAGGCGTCGGGCGAGAAAGACCTTGCCAAGATGGCCGAGCTCGCTGACAAACTCATGGCTATGGCCGTGCCCATAGTCGCATCGGTGCACGCAGGAAATTTCTCGCCTCGCAGACACCATCACAGCGCTGCAGTCGAGCGGAAACCAGCGACCACGACAGCGCACCCCATCACAACCACAAAAACGTAGGGTGTGCTAGTACCACCGCAAATTCGGCAACGCTGCACGGAACTGTGTGTCGCCCTGTGAAAATTCGGGAAACGCCCCGGGCAAGCAGTGAGGGTGACCAGTGGCCCCGCCCCGCCGGACGGTCGCCCATCGGTTTTCTTCCTGACGGATCGTGAAAGAGGTGCTCGTTCCCTAGTCGACACGGGGGCGGAAGTTAGTGTCGTGCCGGTGTCGACAGCCGACGGCAAACGAACATGCGCAGCACCGTTGCAAGCTGTCACCAATACGACGATACCGACGAACGGGCAACGCTCCCTCTCGCTGGACCTGGGCCTCAAGAGCACGTTTCGGTGGATTTTCGTCATGGCTGACGTAAAATTTGCCATCCTGGGAGCGGACTTTTTGCGCAACTTCGGACTGCTTGTCGATGCCCGCAACCAGCGTTTACAGGACCCCTGTCACAAGCAGAAGTGCGCGGGAAGCCATCCAGGCATCCACCCCTCAGCCCCACGCTCGTAGCACCGCCGGGCGCTACACGATTCACCGGCATCCTCGGCGATTTCCCCGAGCTGACGCGGCCACCACAGGCCAGCGCGGCCGTGAAACACAATGTATGCCACCACATTGTCACCACAGGAGCACCAGTTTACGCACGCCCACCTCGCCTGTCCCCGCAAAAGCTGCAAGCAGCTCGACAGGAATTCGACCACATGCTCGAGCTCGGCATAATCCGCCCATCCGCTAGTCTGTGGGCGTCTCCACTGCACATGGTGCCGAAGTCTACACCAGGAGTCTGGCGACCCTGCGGCGACTATCGAGCCCTCAATCGAGCAACCGTGCCCGACCGCTATCCGGTACCTCACATTCATGATGTCACGTCCAGCCTACATGGTGCGGCGATTTTCTCTCCAAGGTCGACCTCGTGCGGGCATACCATCAGATCTCCGTGGCTCCAGAGGATGTATCGAAGGTGGCGATAACCGCGCCCTTCGGCCTGTTCGAGCGGCCTGCAAAACTCCGGACAGACATTCCAGCGTTTTATCAACGGCGTTTTGCATGGCCTCGACTTCTGGCATGCATACCTCGACGACCTACTCATCGCAAGTACTTCACCGGATGAGCATGGGGCGCATATGCGATCCGTGTTTCAGCGCCTGGCGGAGCATGGCTCCTGGTGAACAGGGACAAGTGCGAGCCGGGTGCCGAGAAGCTGACTTTTCTTGGCCATGTTGTTTCAAGCTCTGACATTCAACCTCATCCAGACAAGGTTAAAGCTGTCGAGAAGTTTACACGACCCACCACTAAGCGCCAGCTCCGCGAGTTCCTTGGCCTTGTAAATTGCTACCGACGTTTCGTACCTCGGTGCGCGGCCGTTCTACACCCTCTCCACCTCCTGCTGTCGACACATGAAGGTGCTGCTAGGGAGCTGCTCTGGACGGACGACCCTGAAGCGGCTTTTCAAGAGATCACGAGACACCTCGCCGACGCCGCACTTCTCGCCTACCCGAAACCGGCAGTCCCACAGTGCGTCACGGTCGACGCCTCGGATGCAACTGTGGGTGCTGTCCATCAACAACTCAACAAAGGAGTATGGCAACCGATCGCTTTCTTTTCTCGGAAATTGACACCCACCGAGCAGCGTTACAGCAGTTTTGGACGAGAGTTGTTGGCCGTCTACGCAGCAATCCGGCACTTTCATCATTACTTAGGGGGGACGGAATTCTTTGTAATGACTGATCACAAGCCTCTCACCTACGCCTTACGCTCCCTCAAATCTTATGGCGGCACGCACACAGCCCGCGAGCTGCGGCAGATGTCCTACATATCGGAATTCACCACGGACATTCGCCACATAAAAGGAGTAGACAACGCTGTCGCCGATGCTCAGTCGCGCAGCCCAGTAATTGCCATCACTCACACGGGAATAGACCTCGCAAAAGTGGTGGCAGCTCAACGCGACGATGACGAACTGCGCCGTTTGCAGAAAACATCGACGTCACTCATCCTACAGTGGTTTCCTTTGTCCGGAGCAGGAGACATTCGTTGCGATACATCTACAAGTAGCCCTGGACCATTCGTGCCGCTTGCCTCCATCGGGAGGTATACGCTTCGTTACACGAGCTTTCACACCCAGGAATCCGGGCGACCCAGAAGCTGCTCACGGCACGTTTCGTATGGCCTGACATTAACCGCGATTCCCGGCAGTGGACTCGCGAGTGTCTTAGGTGTCAATGGTCCAAGGTTCAGCGTCACACGGTGACGCCGTTGGAGACTTTCCAAGGGCCAGATGCTCGATTCGACCGCATCCATATGGCCATAATCGGACCATTGACACCTTGCCAGGGCCAAACTTACTTGCTCACTTTGGTCGACCGTTTCACGCAGTGGGCAGAAGCTATCCCCATTCCCGATAGTACAGCCGAAACTGTTGCTCGCGCTTTTGTCAACCACTGGCTATGTCATTTTGGTGCACCTTCCTCCATTACAACGGACAGGGGAAGCCAGTTTGAGGCTGCGTTGTTCGCCAGTCTGACGAAACTCATCAGCGCCTCGCGCATCAGGACTACGGCCTACCAACCGATGAGCAATGGAATGGTCGAGAGGTTTCACCGGCAGCTGAAAGCAGCACTTATGGCAAGTGAACATGACTCTTGGGTTGAAGCATTGCCTATCGTGCTCTTGGGCATACGCACAGCGTGCAAGGCAGATATCGGCTGCAGCGCTGCGGAACTTGTCTACGGCACGACGCTACGTCTGCCCGGTGATTTCGTTGCATCTGGCCAACAGCAAGCTCGCATTTCCGCCAGCGGCTACGCATCTCGCCCCCGTGACATTATGAACGAGCTCCGAGCTACACCTCCGCGACAGCCCACAGAGAGGAGGACACACGTGAGCAACGAGCTTGAGTCATGTAGTCACGTCTTTCTGCGGAACGACGCTGTACGACGACCACTACAAGCACCGTACGATGGGCCATTCAAGGTTCTCCGGCGTGGGCGGAAGACGTTCCCTATCGAAATGCGGGGGCGGCGGGAAATTGTCTCGTTGGACAGATTTAAACCTGCGTACATGGAAACGCAGTCCATGACACCCACCTCCACCCCGTCGCCTGGAACCCATACAAAAGTGTCTGGTCCCATGGCAGCGGTTTCCACCAGGGCGGAAAATGCAGCCAGGCCTGATACTCGCACCTACCACACGCGCAGTAGCAGACGTCTAAATGCGTCAAATCGCCTCAACCTCTAATCACACGAGTGTTTTGTCGTGTTGGTTCCGTTCGTGCTCGCACTAGGGGGGGGGGGGGTGCTGTGGTGAACACAAATATGCCGCGGATAAGCAGCGGTACTGCTAGCGCGGAACAGAGCCGACCGCAGTCGACCGTAGCCAGCCGGCCACCGAGAGAGGGCCGGCGCACAAAGAATAAAGATTGGTTGGCACCGAGACTCCAAGCCCCACGCCTCGTCTCTGCTTTCCTCGCGCGTGCCAATACACTCACGCTAGTTGACATGCTGTCGATGTACATTTCCGCTGATCACCGGGATAGAAACATGGCCCTGGCATTGGTTACATAGCTGTCTGCAGCCTCGCTCAGCAACACCGCTCGTTATTCATCACCTTTTTTGTCAACAGGTGCGCGCGCACACACACACACACACACACACACACACACACACGTGTATATATATATATATATATATATATATATATATATATATATATATATATATATATATATATATAGACACTGTATTTCCTCTCTGAATATACTTTCGCGTTCGGCTATAGGTGTGATCTTAAAAGCCCGCTTAATCTGTTATGCTGATGGCGGCCGTTGTCGTCAGGCCGCCGCCTCATTCTGAGCTTCGCCGTCACCAGAGAGTACAGAAGGCTCTCTTCACAAACAAGCCTCCAGGATTCGAGCTCATATATTTGCAGCATTCTGCATTTGGGAGCTGGGTACGCTAACCATTATGCTACCGCCTCCCCCGCTGTTGTATATATTTTTTAGATTTGGACCAAGAACGCTCATTTCTCACTTTAGAACAGCAACAGCTTCATCATCAGTCACTTGAACGCTCATTTACACAAATAGGGATTTTTTGTTGAGAAACGGCGTAAGGACACCATATGTCGAGGTCATGTCGCTGTCAATACGGGCCGGCATAACGTATCGACAGGGCATCGCACTGCCGATGCAGAGGGCAGGTTACTGAATGATGAAAACAGAAAATACGATTGTTTTTCAGTTCTCGCAACTTATTATACACACAACACAAGGCACCTGCCACCATGACAATTTTTTTAGACAACAGCGGATTGATATACTTTTTAAAGGGGTTTAATTCTACCACAAGCACGCGGAACGCGTGTACCGCGGCCAGCACTGTTCGATGCCTTTCAGCTTGCAAGCTGCCCCGAGACCCCCTTTCGTTTCCTTTCACCACACGGTCGGCCCGAAGCTGCTGCGAGAGCCTTCTCCGTCGGCCTTTTCTGAGCTGTCCCGTTGAAACTTGAGTCTCATGGTTACAGAGTTGTTTTCGCCTGCGCGGTAAGGGTGAGATAAAGAGCAGCCTAATGCAAGATCCTGAAGAACTGATCGTTTAGTTTCTTCGCGCTTTGTTTATCGTACGCGCTTCTGACTTTTACCCTGAACATTTTAGTGTTTGTTAGTAATACTTATTTGGAAGAATGCACAAAACAATATGAAAAAGCTATAATTATGTAGCTATGTTCCGTTTCAAGTCCACAGTCATGAAATTACACGCTCTGTTGTCGACAAGCAGATCATCGCAGACTAGAGCAGGGTTTTGCATATTAATTTTTGGAATGGCAATTTCAGTCAACACAAACAAGCATTATATTCTTCAAAACTGATGATAGCGCTAAAAAGGACGGACAGACGGTGAAAAGACGACACGACGACGAGGAAATGCTACTGACAACTGGTTTATTTTTTGAAAAAGGATCAATCAATGAGATCAATCACAACACATGCGCACAACCGAACTGCGCCAGCCTTCTTTATCGCAATATCGCAAACAGTCACGAGAAGTGAAATGATGAAACACCCAAGCAGCAAGAAGTCAACACATGACCCATGAAGAAGAGCCATATGTTACGGTTTTTCAAATCTCTCCAGAAGTGTGCGCTCAGCCGAGTACAAATCTATTGAAACAACGCTGATGCACAGACTCGCCTTTTTTGTATGTGGAAAGCTTTCAGCAAAACTCTAGCTTTAGCGCTTGTACTTCTGCCCAGAACCTTCGCTTCTTTGAACCGTGGCACGCACTCGCAAACTATCACATGTCGTCTTTTCACCGTTTGTCCGTCCTTTGTAGCGCTGCCATCAGTTTTAAAGAATGCATCACCAACTAGCCCAGCAACAAGTTTTATTGAAGCATTATATGAAGACAAACTTAGTTGAAATCATGGAGGGAATAGCTACAGAAGAACTTTTATTCGCAATAGTGGCCTTTTCTCTGTTTTCCAGCCGGCGATTCATGTCTCTCACATAAAAATGCATGCGAGTCACAATGACGAAATGACGCACCTGGCATGCAAAAGTGGCCATATGCTCTGCACATCCAACTCGAACAAAGTTTAGGAATTCCAGCTCATCTAGCACGTCCCAAAAGATATCCCCTAAAACGGGACCTTCTTTTAAGGACATAGAAACTTTGCTTGCAGTATTTGTACACTGTGGCATGTTTTTGGCGGGATGCTTTAGGCACCCATGCTTGAACCTCTTGTACACCGTAACGTATGAGTCACTGCCAATGGGCACTAGAGAGCTGATATCTTCCATACATGAAGGGCAAGTTGTGCTCTGAGAATTAGTGCACCAGATATCCGAAAATTGGACGAGATGCTCTCATCCACTTCTCCCTTGGAGTAAATGTGGTCACTGTCACTGATCTTGGGCGAGTCAGCTTCAGAAGTTAACTCGAGCATTCTGGACTCGATCAATTCATGCAGGCAAGCTTGCTTCCAACGGTGTGCTTCTCTCGATGTATTCAGTGTGTCTTGAACACCCACAAGCACAGATCTCGGTGCCCCTTCCACACTTCCACGCAGACCTCTCTTTAGAGGCATGTAGGGACTAAGCAGTCAGAATATTTGAGTAAGGTTCACACGTGCAAAAGTACAGCTCGCTACTTCGATCAAGTGGCGGCGACAATGGGAAGCATAGAATAAAGAGCAAACTTTAGAGAAGGGAAACTACCTTCTGCAGTGGTACGAAAATAAGCAGCGGCAGCGCATGGAGCTTGCTTGGGTAGACGCGAGATGGCGCTGCTCAATCCGGAAGCAGAATTGAGTTATTTACAACAAAATCAGATATGGTCGTTCTTTGCCTGTAGCGTGCGCGCCGTGCTTGCCCTGCCAGCTATGCGGCATGCCTCAATGCCTTGGCTGCCGCGTAGCTGGTGCGTTCTAATTGCCAGGAGAACAAAGAGGCTCTACTGACGCCCATACAAACAAGCCACAAGTGAGTGAATTGAACTTGCAACTTTATTGGCAGAAAACAAGCAGTGTACATTCTCGTGCAATAGCAGAAATAAAATTTGCATGTCGAGATACGCTGGAATCATTGACGCGAGCTCGTAAACGGCTCACCATCGTCGTCGCACATGGCGGTTTGGTAACGAGCGACAACCAGCGGCTCAAGCAGATTGGACAGTGTGCCTTCTGTTTGCAGCGGCAGTTGCCGATAAAGATGAGCAACTTGCATTGCACAGCAATCGGGCGATGCCGGCATCTGCTGCCGGAGCCAACACAGCAAGATGGACTACCCGGCATTTTAGCATTAACTGTTTTCCTACCTGCACGTTTCTTTTCTTTCGGAGGCCGCTAATGTGTGGCCAACACTTGGTCTCCCACTTTGTCTCGATATAGACAAGTCGCTTTCGTGGGCGTCACCTTCGGCAGCCATTTTTTCGGGCCTTTCCACCCACACGGCTATCAACTTCATACACTTCGAGCCATGTATATATATATAAGCACGTATGCTGGTCTCCGTTCATGCTTAATCGCGGCCGAAAAAGGCCACAGGCACAATATGGCCATGGCTGCATCAGGAAGGGGTGAAAGGGGAGCACGAATCACGGTGTGTGTAAATTGGGAGTCTATGCCGCTGTGCAGACTGCAGGAGCGAGTACCTAATTCGAGAGACTGCTTCCCAATGCAACTGACCAGGCCGCCACATTCGAGAAGCAAAACATGGTGACCAAGTGAGATAACAGCAAAATTAAACAGCAATCAATCACCGCATAGGGCTCAGAGCTCATTATACATTGGCTACGAACCATATGGCAACAGTGAGCATTCACATACACGGGTCTCTTAGGATACATTAAGCCACTTACAGGTATAATGCTTGCCTTCGTCGCACGTGGTGGTCTGGTAATGAGGGACAACCAGCAGCACAAACAGATTGGACAGACCACCGCACCTGTTTGAACCGACAGTTGCCGTTGAAGATGAGCAACTTGCATTGGGAAGCTATCAGGTGATGTAGGCATCTGCTGCCGCAACGAACACAGCGACATGGACACCCGGTAATTTAGAGTTAACTCCTTTTCAACCTGCACGTTTCTTTTTGTTCTTTTGGGGGCCGCTAAAGAGTCGCTCCCACTTCTTACCCCACTTTATCTCAATATGTGCATCATTCGTTTCGTGGGCATCACCTTAGGCAGTCACTTTTGCGGGCCTTTCCACGCATGTGGCTATCAACTTCATACACTTCGAACCATGTAAGCACATATGCTGGTCTGCGTTCACAGAAAATCACGGCCGAGGAAGGCCACAAGCACAATTTGCCCATGGCTGCAGCAGGGAAGAATGAACGGTGAGCACCAGTTGCGGTTCATGTATACTGGGAGTCTATGTCGCTGTGCGGACTGCAGGAGCAAATGCGTCACATTACGAAAGCGAAATCGGGCCATCGGCGTCATTTTATTCGCGTCGGGTCTACGTCACGCATTGAAGAAAATGGCGGAATGTCCAGAATAGCGCCGGTGCTATTCCGCCAACAAACGCCAACTTCACGTTTTGCCTAAGAAACTGAAATGAAGGCGCTGAACGTAAGGTTCTCGGTAAAGCAAAACAGTTTTCCTCCGGCGTAAAAATAATGCAGCTAGCTCAAAGCGCATAATTATTCCGTCGCAAACGCTTCTCGCTTCCGTCGTCTGCTGCGTTCAAGCCGTCGTCTGCTTCATTTGGTAAGATGTGTGTCCCCGGGAAATGGAATGAGTCATCGTACGTTGGCACCAACGCGCATGTTTTCTACCTTGAGACAACATACGCGGTCCACCACTGGTGATGCGCCGGCGTTCTAGGCCACATTATCGCTATCTCGTGAAACGCAAGTGACTCAGCCCGACTCGGCTGGCTGAGAAATGGCCGAATATCACCGATAGCGTTGCGCGCGCCAGAGAGATCCACTAGCATGACGCAAGCGCCGGCGCTGCCACCTCTTGTTCACTACGCTGGTTACTCGCACCGCAGGAGGAAACTTCAAGGCGCCGCCTTCCGCACATTTCTCTTTATAAGTTAGAAAGACGCCGTTGTCATATTGATATTGATTACAATACAAATGCAGCAGTGAAAAGTGGACAACATTGCTGAAGGTTTGTCATGGTCAATCAATGTTATTTCGTATAAACGCGTTCTTTTAAAAAATGATGTCCCCAAACACCATTGCCAACACCACCCGAGATCGTTGCAAACACCATGAGCACGCGTTATGAACAAAAAATTCTTATGGCGGCCAACGACGGGGGAAATGTGGCGATACGCATTCCTCTCGGCTGCCATTGCATATGGCTGCTCATTAGCATAATTCGCGTGGCTCGTCGCACCACAAATTATGGCGGGAAATCTAAGCAATGGTGGCCCAGCGCAAAGGCACGCATCGTCAAAATGGCGTTTAAAAAACAGCCCTTCCTGTGACGCTCCTCACGGGAGATACCTTCAGCCAATCAGAAAGCTGGCACGGCGGCTATCTTGGATCGCCATCACATATTCGCGAAATTGCAGATGCATTGCACTGGCTTCTGTAGGCTACTGCTGACTTTCTTTTTGAAACGCTAACGTCGCAATATAACTGCCATGGACCAAAAAAATGTGTTAGTCGATAAAATTTGCAGCTCGACGTCACGTTTCGCCATTTTGATTAAAACGCAAAATTGCATTTCGCAAAACTTCCGTTTCCCGGCACAAATTTCAAGGCATGGGAGCTCTCCACAGTGAATCAGGGGCCGAATCTTATAACGGTTTGGTTGGGGAACGGTTCGTTTGGCCTCACATGATTGGCCAAAAGTTCGGTTACGTCACAGGTCGTCAGAGGCAGCGGGGCGGTATCGCAATTTATGAACACGTCAAGCATCCGTCAGTTGTCTTCAAAATGAACCGGTCGTAGGAACCGGCGAAGGGGTAGTCCGCTTTAGCTGAACATTGCCCCCGAGGGCTCTGTGGTCGCTGCGCATGCGTTAGCTGAGAGAAGGCGAGTAAGGAGGACAAGTTTGCTTTAGCAGATGAGACGTCACATAGTTGTTTGTTTTTGCTTTTATGAAATAACTACTCTCGAACTCAGACCACAGAACACCTATACAAACTTGCTCAGACATGCAAGGCTCGCGTCTCGTTCGCGCGCGTACAGTATGCGTGATGTGGCTCGCTTTTCGTTTTTGGCGAATGCTCAAAAGCTTTAAGTTGCGGACACTGTGGTGGGCCAGGGCTTGGTGACACTTGCTGCCCCGCTGCCGGTGCCACCGTGACGCACTTGCAGCAAGCGTCGTTCTCGTGTTGACACGTACAAAACCGGTGGCGCATTCGAGCTGTGGTCGATGTGATCTCGAAATTCGAAGGAACACGAAACGGTTGTCGCAGCTCCCCCAGTGATCGCAGGACAATTGATTCGTTCGTGCCTTCAACAATGACTTCTGCAGTTCCTACGTGTTGCACCGATGTAAATAAATAAACGGTGTCAGCTTCCACGCGCCAGCAATGCATGTACTCAACTAGTGTGGATGTCGTCCTGTGATAATTATCGCGTTCTTGAGTGTATTTTTCTCCATCTCTATAGGATGACTGCGGTATGTGCCTCTTATTTACCTATGTAGCGCATGGCTGCGTTTAATTATCTTTCTCACTGCTTGCAATGACCGCGGTAGGGGCGTCAGAGGCTTTCATTCGTTGCAGTGAGATAACGAAAGCGTATTGCTTCTTAGTGGCTCCTTTGTGAGCCTTGGAGTTAAATAATACAATGCGTACGTTGTGAGCGAGCTGGTAAACGAAAGCACTTTACTGCTGCTGCTGCTGCTGCTGCTGTCGCTTTTACGGGAACTTTCAAAATTAAACATATAGGAGTATGAATCGCCTCACCAATCTTTATATGCACGTCCGTTGCTCTCGTTCATAGATCATGTGCGTAGCTTTGCATCGTGACCGATATTGTAAAAACAGCAAGAAGGCAGATGACACAAGTGGTGTGTCTGCTTTAATTGTTGTCTGTGCTGTTTTTAGAATATCAACTAACTCCACGCACTCGTGCTGTTTACAGCTAAAACGTGTTTCTTCTTGTTGCATGATGAGCATTTGTTTCTCTATATGGCAGTAACGTTGTGAATTGTCCTCGGCCCAGATCGCTGACTGTGTGAACATTTCTCTAACTTGCTTCACTTTGCTGCTGTCTTCACAGCTTCTGCTTATTTCCTCTGCCTGCACCTTATATTTGTTGTGTTTATCGAGACCTGGCCTGCCCCTGCCTCGTTGAAGACAAATGGACGCATGTACTGATCGTTGTTGGTTTATTTGGTTTGCTCAGTCTGAGCGTAGTATGTATATTCATTTGCTAAAAGGGTATGTTGCTGCGTCGAATGCAGGTACTGCTAATCTAAAGGTAGATTTAATTAGTAGTTGTTTGAGGGACGTATCACACCAGAGAGCTATTGTTCTAGGAAGGTGACAAAGCTGCTCCACAAATTTAAGGTATGGCGATGCTTAGCCATTTAAGTGTTCTAAGTTTCCATGAATTATTACACACATTTAAAATTTCAGTTGCAAAAGACATAGTAGAAGGATCCAGAAGATTTGCTGCCAGATGTCTTGAGACAATAAATTGCAGAGAAAGCATAAAGCCCAGACAACACGTACGCTCGCGTTCACGCGCCCACGCATGCGCAGACAGTGCGGCATGGCGCGTACGCGTCGAAACGCGGCGTGATCTCGGGGAACAGCTCCGCTCTGTTTTCACGCGCTCGGCCTGCGTCGCGTCGGCGCGCTTGGCCAGGCATGGCTACGCGGCTATGGCTTGGTACATGCTACTCTCAGTGAGGCCGATTTATGTCATGCAAGAAAGTGCTTCTTTTTCGATTTTGTAATGATATAACAGCTCTCAAAACAAAACAATTACGTTTACAAATATTGAGGCTTCAGCGTGGTACAGAAAAGCTTTCTTCTGCAAGATTTTGTTTGCTAGACCGGAAGTACATTTTCCCGCAGGGACCAATCACAAGGTGCTGCTTCCTAAACATCCGATGGGTTGTAACTTTTGGCGCCAGTTTTGATAGCACCGCAATAGATTCGCGTACAAGTTGGTTCTTCATTCTGTGCGCGTACTACACAAGAAATGGCAGCAGCGGAAGATATATACATCGATAACGAGCGCCTAATCTCCGCTGTAGAGGCCCGGCCATCTTTGTGGCTCTCTCGCCACAGGGACCACAAAAATCGACAGAAGAAAGCTGCCCTGTGGAGGGAAGTGGCAGCGATAGTTCTGCCCGGTGTGCAAGGAAAGCTTGCTTGAATGCAGCGCTGTTGCTTGAGAAATTTTCGTAAAATGGAACTACTCTTTTGCACAGACGGTGTCACCGCCGTACAGAAGCGGTGGAAGTCGCTTCGCGACAAATTCCGTCGCTGTTACAATGACGCGACGTCCCAGAACAGCGGAGTGGGAGCCGAGGAAGAGAACGAATGTTCGTGGCCCTTCTTCGAGCTCCTGATGTTTCTCCGCGACACAATGGAAACGAGACCGTAAGTTTAATGGCGTGTTATTTTGTCGCTTAGAGGAGTAGAACTCGTGCATCGCCTCACTATGTTAAACTGTCCTATTGGACTGCCGTTGTTGCGAAATTCACAATTTCATAAGAACTACATGGATGATGATCAACGCAGTGTTGTTCGGTCCGCAAAACTCGAACGAATTTCTAGCTCGCGTGTAGTTTATAAGCATGCCGAACCGTGCATTTCACTGATTGCCAAGAAATTCAAAACACCATCCACGGCCTTCTAACATGAATTCTTCCATATGGTGCTTCTCACTCAGCCCAGTAGCTCTAGCGAGTGCCCACATTCAGTCCACTTGTACTAAAGCTGCAACAATGTAAGCAGTCGCGCAGACTCTTGGAAATCTCCCGAATTCCACACCTAGTGTGGAGAATCTCATTTGACTCGCTTCCCCAGCCAAATGTTTTTCTACGACCAGCCAATCTTTTAAAGTGCGATGAATTCCATGTATTTTGTAACATCGGCTGTTAATGGATCAATTAACCTCAATGGATGGGACCTATGGCTATAGCTAGGTTGTAAAGCATATAATTTCATCAAATGGCACTGTAATATTTGTTTAGCATGCATAAAATAATTCAGTGTACCATTTTCAGATACAAATGTTACTGCACACAGCACATTTCTAAAAATTCAAGGACTCAGGTCACTCTAACATTGCATTTGCCAGCAGTGTAATCTAGCCTATTTATGGGATAACAAACATTAGTTCTAAAGCATTAACTTTTTGCAGTAAGGGAAGAGTCTTGTGTTCACTGAAATGTAGAATGTGCTACTATATGGAATGGCAATGTAAACTAGAATAAAAGTAAATGACGACGCTAAAGTGTTATGCGTATCCATGTGTTATTGATATCTTTGGGTGACCCCTTCAGATAAGGAGCACTTGTACAATTTAATTAATGAACTTTATTTTCACATTGCTTTTTGCATTATTTGAAATATTTACAGCCAAAAGTATCTACAATGAACATTTCTTTCTTCAGATGTATCAGCACATCAGGGAACTTCCAAATGCTGAGCCAGGAGGAGGAACCTGTCGGAGCAAGCCATAACAACCTGGAGGAAGGGCCCACTGCTGCAGAGCTCTTTGACGACATGTGCCACTTTCCCAATGAGGAGTACGTGCACGTGTACGAGTTGGAGGGGCAGGAGAAGGAGGCGGAGGATGTGGTGCTAACAGAGGTGTCGGTGCCGCCAGCGGCAACGCCTGCACCTCGTGCACAGGCGTCTTCAGTGACGTCGTCCGGCACGCCTACGAGCAGGAAAAGAAAGGTAAATTCAGAAGACTTGTTGGCGCAGCAGCTTCAGCGTGTCACCGGTGCTCTCGAAACAACAAAGCCGACAGATCACATCGAGCTGTTTGCAATGTCACTTGTTCCACTCATGAAACGAGTGAGAACGGAAAAACAAACGGACATGTATATAAAGATTTTGAATGTCATTAAGGAAATAGCTGATTAATTTTTTTTCTTTTTGTCATACTCGGCACCTTCTCACTGCAGCTTCAGAGTGCCGATCACACATCGGCAAAGAAAAGAAAAAAAGGAGCAATGTTTATGCTATCTGTTCATTTTGTTCGTCCATGTGCTGTCTGCACCATGAAGGCATAGTGATACTACAAACCAGCACATCAAGGCAGCATGTTTTTCAAGTTTATTTGTTTTCTTACTTTTGTATACATACTTTTACTTTTAAATTTAATGTGTTGTCGACCCGTGCAATAATCTTCTCAATAGCCAAGTTATGGAAACCAAGAAAATGTCAGAAGTTGCTCATACTGCATTCCACCAAGTACTCATACTATTATTCTTTATTTTCTTTTTCAATGTGTTCAATTCTATATTACAGTTTGTTGATCTCTCACTTCTCATATATTCACTCTTTATGTTCCGACTTTTATTGTGATGCTGCATACTGTAAACTAGAATAAAAGTAAATGATGACGCTAAAGTGTTATGTGTATCCATGTGTCATTGATATTATATTATATATATTATATTATATTATATAACACATTATATGCTTGTCACTGATACTTCATAAATTTTTTTTAGTTTTCATGTGTTCATCTTCATCATCATCATCAGCCTGGTTACGCCCACTGCAGGGCAAAGGCCTCTCCCATATTTCTCCAACAACCCCGGTCATGTACTAATTGTGGCCATGCCGTCCCTGCAAACTTCTTAATCTCATCCGCCCACCTAACTTTCTGCCGCCCCCTGCTACGCTTCCCTTCCCTTGGAATCCAGTCCGTAACCCTTAATGACCATCGGTTGTCTTCCCTCCTCATTACATGTCCTGCCCATGCCCATTTCTTTTTCTTGATTTCAACTAAGATGTCATAAACTCGCGTTTGCTCCCTCACCCAATATGCTCTTTTCTTATCCCTTAACGTTACACCTGTCATTCTTCTTTCCATAGCTCGTTGCGTCATCCTCAATTTGAGTAGGACCCTTTTCGTAAGCCTCCAGGTTTCTGCCCCGTAGGTACTGGTAAGACACAGCTATTACACACTTTTCTCTTGAGGGATAATGGCAACCTGCTGTTCATGATCTGAGAATGCGTGCCAAACGCACCCCAGCCCATTCTTATTCTTCTGATTATTTCCGTCTCATGATCGGGATCCGCCGTCACTATCTGCCCTAAGTAGATGTATTCCCTTACGACTTCCAGTGCCTCACTGCCTATTGTAAATTGCTGTTCTTTTCCGAGACTGGTAAACATTACTTTAGTTTTCTGCAGATTAATTTTTAGACCCACTTTTCTGCTTTGCCTCTCCAGGTCAGTTGGATGCATTGCAGTTGGTCCCCTGAGTTACTAAGCAAGGCAATATCATCAGCGAATCGCAAGTTACTAAGGTATTCTCCATTAACTTTTATCCCCATTTCTTCCCAATCCAGGTCTCTGAATACCTCCTGCAAACACGCTGTGAATAGCATTGGAGAGATCGTATCTCCCTGCCTGACGCCTTTCTTTATTGGGATTTTGTTGCTTTCTTTATGGAGAACTACGGTGGCTGTGGAGCCGCTATAGATATCTTTCAGTATTTTTACATACGGCTCGTCTACACCCCTATTCCGTAATGCCTGCATGACTGCTGAGGTTTCGACAGAATCAAATGCTTTCTCGTAATCAATGAAAGCTATATATAAGGGTTGGTTATATTCCGCACATTTCTCTATCACCTGATTGATAGTGTGAATGTGATCTATTGTTGAGTAGCCTTTACGGAATCCTGCCTGGTCCTTTGGTTGACAGAAGTCTAAGGTGTTCCTGATTCTATTTGCGATTACCTTAGTAAATAGTTTGTAGGCAATGGACAGTAAGCTGATCGGTATATAATTTCTCAAGTCTTTGGCGTCCCCTTTTATATGGATTAGGATTATGTTAGCGTTTTTCCGATACGTCATGAGGCATTGCGTATACAGGGTGGCCAGTTTCTCTAGAACAATCTGCCCACCATCCTTCAACAAATCTGCTGTTACCTGATCCTCCCCAGCTGCCTTCCCCCTTTGCATATCTCCCAAGGCTTTCTTTACTTCTTCCGGCGTTACCTGTGGGATTTCGAATTCCTCTAGAATATTTTCTCTTCCATTATCGTCGTGGGTGCCACTGGCACTGTATAAATCTCTATAGAACTCCTCAGCCACTTGAACTATCTCATCCACGTTAGTAACGGTATTGCCGGCTTTGTCTCTTAACGCATACATCTGATTCTTACCAATTCCTAGTTTCTTCTTCACTGTTTTTAGGCTTCCTGCGTTCCTGATAGCATGTTCAATTCTATCCATATTATACTTCCTTATGTCAGCTGTCTTACGCTTGTTGATTAACTTCGAAAGTTCTGCCAGTTTTATTCTAGCTGTAGGGTTAGTGGCTTTCATACATTGGCGTTTCTTGATCAGATCTTTCGTCTCCTGCGATAGTGTACTGGTATCCTCCCTAACGGAGTTACCACCGACTTCCATTGCACACTCCTTAATGATGCCCACAAGATTGTCGTTCATTGCTTCAACACTAAGGTCCTCTTCCTGAGTTGAAGCGGAGTATCTGTTCTGTAGCTTGATCTGGAATTCCTCTATTTTCCCTCTTACCGCTAACTCATTGATCGGCTTCTTATGTACCAGTTTCTTCCGTTCCCTTTTCAGGTCTAGGCTAATTCGAGTTCTTACCATCCTGTGGTCACTGCAGCGCACCTTGCCGAGCACGTCCACATCTTGTATGATGCCAGGGTTAGCGCAGAGTATGAAGTCGATTTCATTTCTAGTCTCACCGTTCGGGCTCCTCCACGTCCACTTTCGGCTATCCCGCTTGCGGAAGAAGGTATTCATTATCCTCATATTATTCTGTTCCGCAAACTCTACTAACAACTCTCCCCTAATATTCCTAGTGCCTATGCCATATTCCCCCAATGCCTTGTCTCCCGTCTGCTTCTTGCCTGCCTTGGCATTAAAGTCGCCCATTAGTATAGTGTATTTAGTTTTCACTCTACCTATCGCCGATTCCAAGTCTTCATAGACGCTTTCGACTTCCTGGTCATCATGACTGGATGTTGGGGCGTAGACCTGTACAATCTTCATTTTGCAGCTCTTATTAAGTTTCACAACAAGACCTGCCACCCTCTCGTTAATGCTCTAGAATTCCTGTATGTTACCAGCTATATTCTTATTAATCAGGAATCTGACGCCTAGTTCTCTTCTCTCCGCTAAGCGCCGGTAGCACAGGACGTGCCCGCTTTTTAGCACTGTATATGCTTCTTTTGGCCTCCTAACTTCACTGAGCCCTATTATATCCCATTTACTGCCCTCTAATTCCTCCAATAGCACTGCTAGACTCGCCTCACTAGATAACGTTCTAGCGTTAAACGTGGCCAGGTTCATATTCCACTTTGCACTTTGCACTTATTTATGTGCTTTTGATGTTTATTGCTTAATTTTATTTTCTTGTTTCTAGTCGTCCTTACATAATGTCATACATTTTAACTGGTCAATGATTGCATGTGCCTTTCACCTGTGCAATGCTCTTTTTGACAGCCCAGTTGTGGAAACCAAGAAAAGTGTACCTCCAGATACTCGTACAACCATAGTTATCATATTGAATTGTGTATTACTGTACTTTGATGCCTTATCTCTTATATGCTTGCTTTTATGTCCTGTTTGTTACTGCTTTATTGTGATGCTGCATTATGCATTTTTAACACGCTAGCTGCTTGTCACTGATACTTTTATTTCAAAAAATTAAATTATGGGGTTTTACGTGCCAAAATCACTTTCCGATTATGAGGCATGCCGTAGTGGAGGACTCCAGAATTTTTGACCACCTGGGGTTCTTTAACGTGCACCGAAAGGTACGTTCACAGGTGTTTTCGCATTTTGCCCCCATAGAAATGTGCACGCCATAGCCGGGATTTCATCCCGCGGCCTCGTGCTCAGCAGCCCAACACCATAGCCACTGAGCTACCCCGGCAGGTACTTTTATTTCGGTTTTTTTATGTTCTGGATAAGTTTTCATGTGTTCAATGTGCACTGGTCAGTGTTCAATTTTTATTTTCCCATTCCTAGTCCTCCGTACATGACGTGATACATTTTAGCTTTTCAATGCATGCACGTGCCTTTCACCTGTGCAATACTCTTCTTGACAGCCAAGTTGTGGAAACCAAGAAAAATGCGTACCTCCAGATACTCGTATGGCTGTTTTTACCATAGTCCTTTGTGTATTACTGTACTTTGATGCCTCACCTTATTTGCTCGCTTTTTATGTCCTGTTTTTTACTGCTTTACGCTGCATTCTCCATTCTTTAACATGCACGTTGCTTACCAATAATATTTTTATGTCGTTGTTTTGTGTTCAATTTGCACTTATTTATAGGTGCTTTTATTTTCCTATTTGAAGCCCTCCTTACATAATGTGATATGTTCTACCTCATCAATGCTTGCACATGCAATACTCTTTGCAACAGCATAGTTGTGGCCTGCCACTTCAGGCGAACTGCAATGGAGCGAATGGGGAGTGACAGTTGCATTCGCGGCAGCTTGGCTGGCCAGTACGGCCCTACCTGAGCCAGCAGTAGCTGGGTATGCTTAAATAAATGTATTTTTTTGTGGTTGGAAATAAAATGTTTACGGTTTCGACAGTCATGAATACCACAGTTCAAGCCTATTTCTACTCCACATCAAACATCCAGTTACCATCAAGTAAGTGGACTACACACTTCACAACATGGATGAACAAAGTAATAACACAAACATTTTTTTCTTGCACAGGTGCCACAAAATTGACACGTAAACAGCATGATTGGTAAGCCACAGTGAACAGCAATTATGAATGACTGTTATGAAGTCACATTGTGGCTTTTGCTCTTTCGAGGAAATGCTCACCATCATTGCAGCTGGTAGAACTGCTGCTCACGTAGACGCTTCAAAGCGCCTTCTTTGGAAACATCTGGTTGGTGCCACTGCCATGGAACTTCACCTACTTTGCTGCAAAAATAGGCTGCGAAGAGGTTCCTGGCATGTGCAGCTTCACTGTCGTAATTCCTTGATCGTGTTGACTGAAGGGGGGAAAACTGCTGAATTCTGTCGTCTCCCAACGCAGCTTGGATGCTTTCACGCCAGCGTCCTGCTACAAAGTTTCCAAACTTGTCCTCTTGATCTCTGTAATTATCAGACTGTGGATTGAGTGCAGTTAGGAAGTTATGCAACACACAGGCAGCCTTGACAACAAAGTCCACGTTTGTGGGGAGCAAGTTAATGGTCCGCAGTAGGATCCGCCACCTTGCTGCTGTGAGCCCGAACGCGTTTTCAGCACACCGTCTGTTGGAATACAGCAAACAAACATTAAAATTCAAACTTCAGAAACATTTATTTTTAAAAAATGGTTAGAAGAACCTGTTCCCTTAGTCTGCCTTCTTGAGAAGACATGTTTACAGTAATGATACAAACAGACTGCAAGAAACCCAGTGTCAGAAGTATCATACACCTATTTTTCTTGCGGTATATTCATTCTTTGCGCAGTACTTGTGCCCTTTAAAGGACACCAGAGAGAAACTCTGAAGCAGTTGAGATTGTTCAAGTATTCTTCAAGACCTCTACATTCATTGATTTTGCAATAAAAGGTTGATTATTAAAAGAGAGAATGAGTGTCAGTGTCTCATTTTTGAATTTCACTATCTTAGTGCACCAAATCTTGCTCAGCTCAACCTGTAGTTGAAGACTCTTCTTTCATCCTCAAGGTGCTTTGAAGGAAATGGGCGCATGAAGTCTTTTCTTAACTGAAAAGCTTCATCCCTAACGAAGACGTGGGGTACAGCTGTTGTAGTTCCTGGGAGCAGGCCAAGTGAGGGTATATTGAGGTCTCCGTTGACAAGGGCCTTGCCAAATGCTGAGTGTTTAAATACGCCTCCGTCACTCACGCGACCTTCAGCCCCCACATGAACAAGCACATACTTGCAACTGCTGTCAACGACAGCCATGAGGACAATTGAACATGTTCCCTGAAATAAAGCATCAGAGCAAGTGTCGACATTCACATGCAAACAGCAAATTTACGGCCACTGTCAGGCAATTTGAGTGGCCTGTTTAGCAAGCAAGGCTTGGTATTATTGTCACCTGCGTACTATCGTATAAGAAAGTTTACTGAAATGGCAGCAGAATGCAGGCAACTGCAAAAGCATCAAAGGATGCTCTGGATGTTAGTGAGTTGTCAATCGTTAAACTCAATAGTCTCCTTTCATACGCATACCCCTCATATGCTTGAAGGTTAAGGAACCACAATACCTCATTTTATAACCATATGCCCATTTGCATTTGAGTTCTTTTTGTACAGCACTACAATGCACTGTACATGGCACCTGACTTGTACTGCATGTAAATTGTAACATCTACAAAGCACCTTCCTGGCAGAATTGCAAATACCAAAAGAAACAGTATCCTTAGTACATAAAGCAAATAAAATGAAAGCATAGCAGTTTACCTTGTAGTTGAAGTAATTACTCCCAGAATTTGGTGGGCATGTGATTGCTACATGTTTTCCATCGACAGCCCCCAAGCAATTAGGGAATTGCCATCGAGCTGAAAATCCTTCAGCAATCTTCTCGCACTCCTCTTGGGTTGGTGTCTAGAATAGTACGGCACTTGCCATTACTACTGACTGGAAAAATTAGTGGCACACAATGCCCATATTGCTAGAAAGTGTGCAGTGTCATTTCAAGTGATAAACGTAATTGCTATGTCCACAGGACCAAGCTCGGTGTAACACACACTTATGCAGTAGAAGAAATGCTTTGCCTCTAATGTACCAAGGCAAAGTTGATTACCTAGTGTTTTCGTACTGCTTGAAGGCTGATCATTTTTAAATTAATTGGCAAACATTTTGCGCGAACTACCAGCAATCATCACAGTGCAGCAGTTATAAGTGAAGTGTAATGGCATACTTACTTGCATGAAATGATCCTTGAGGCATGCCCATATTGCTCGACATGTGCCGTGTATGCATTGCCTGGCAGTTTCAAGACCTACACGATATAACAGCGCTACTTGGCATATCTCCTGCCCTGATGCCAGGTAACTGTAACATGGCAAACAGAACGAAAATTGCCCTCACACAACAATCTAACTGAGGGGTTTTACGTGCCAGAACCATGATTTAATTATGGGCACGTGCCCCCAATGCACTGGACATCTGCATATTTACATTTTGCCCCTCATGAACCAATACAAATAAAAATCATCCCATTTCTGCAAGCAACCCCATAGTACATAAGAGATGTAAAATAGCAGGAAATTGCTGTTCCACACACAAACTGTGGGCCAGCATTCCCTAGCCTGAGAGACTGGGCCCTAGTCTGATAACTACCATGCTATGATTAACCTCTGTAACAGAAACACTTCATGGCAGCAGCCTATGCAGTTTCTTTAAAATATACAACAAAGTATAATGTTAAAAAATCTAATATTATTACGACTGTAGCAGCATATACATGGTACTCCACTGGTAAATAATTTTACTCACAATGTGGATTGTACTTCTACGAACCTCAATGTCATCGCCAGTCGCTCTGCAGGCTCCAAGGGCTCCTTGATGAACTGCTGTCGGGTCAGGTCCGCAGCCACAAAGTTTAACAGCTTATCGAAAAGGTGCGTCGTCATTCTGTAGTACTTGCAGAAAAATCCGTGATCTCCTTGTCGCATGCGGCACATCTGCAATTGCCATGAAGAATGTAAACAATCATCCAGACATAATAGACGTGGCTGCGAATGGTCGTCTCGTGTTAATGCATCGTATGTACCTGATCGCCAAGAGGGTGACCAGAGGTCATTTGCATCACTAAAACAACAATGAACGTGCTAAGCGATATAAAGGCGAGCAGAAAGCCTTACAGATTAACGACAATGGGGGCGAAATGACACAAAAAGAGCGCGTGCATATCGTCTTTTCAGCGCTGCACGTGTTTCTTAGCAATTACAAATTCAACCAAGGTCAGATACTGAATAGCGACATGACAAAACACTTCTGCGTAAAATGAGCAGAGTACCTACAGCTATGCGGTAAAGTCCTTCTTGCTTTCGGGCCAAAAACACAGGTCGCACCCACCAGCGTCGCCGCGGCCTGCACCGTCGTTGGTCTCGTCTCCTCTTCATTATCATGAGCAAGAGTATCTGTTCCAGCAACGGTAAAAGCCTCGTACGAGTAGAGACTGCGGGCATAATGTCGACGGGATGGAGCCAGGGAGACAGCGATGACGTCTGATCGCACACACGAAACGCACGAAATCTGATGATGCAGTGCGCGCCGGTTCACGGAATAAAAAACGCAGACGACGCGGAAAGGCGGGAACGCGGAGCCGTTGATAGCGTGCCAGTGCTGCTGCCACTTCATGCGAAGCTGATTATGTCGTGTAAGACAGCGCATTTTCATTTTTTCACGTTGGTTTATTAACTGTAAAATTATAAAAATGACGTTTATCACTATTTAAGCATTTTGCAGCACCGTCAGTATTTCTGTTCGAAACAATGTCTTCTCAACCGATTATGTGTGAGCGCGCAGGAGCGCGCGCTTCTACGCGTACTTGTGGATGCAACTCGCGAGGCGCGGCAGGCGCAAGCGTACGCGTGGTCTCGGCTTTACAGTGCGAGCTGCCAATGATTGTCGTCAGCTCTAACCCATTTTGCTGTTGCTTCATTGTCTGTAGCATTACATGGTTGTTATAAACAAAAAATTGAGCCGCGTGGTTCCCCTGATTTTTCTCGCTCATAAGATACAAGTGTCTTGATTTTGGCCGCCTTGGTGCCTCAATGTAGAAAACGAGTGTTTATTAGCCAGTTGCCCAATCTTAACAGTGCTAGGAAGATGTGGTACATCCGCTCGCCATCGCCGCGCGCACACCAGTCTTGTTCACCGCAAACACGTCGCCTATCTTCCCGTTCGCCACAGCCACGTCGCCTTTGGGCCTCTGTGGCGTTTGGCCGCACCCGTTCCTAAATCTAAGTAGACCTCGGAGGTGGTGCTGCGTTGCCTAATACTGCAGCGAATCCTTTGTCTATGTCCACAAGGAGAAGTGTAATTGACGTTAAAATAGACAGCGTGCCTGTCCAAGCACTCATCGATACTGGAGCCCACATACCTGTGATGAGTGCTAGCGTGCGTGAAGGTTTAAAGAAGGTTCCCACCCCATCAGCTGCCCAAGTGCTTCATATGGCTGACAGTGGCATGCTGGTTGTTCTTGGAATGTGTACTGCAAGTATAGCTGGCCGCCCTACTTCTGTTCTCGCTGCTGTGATCAACATCTGCCCTCACGATGTTATTCTTGTATTGGACTTTTTATCCACTCATTCTGCTCTCATCGACTGCCCGACCGGCGTTCTTCAGTTAGAACTGCCTCAACTCGCCGATGCTCTGAGCACCGCCCCACCGCACTTATGCTCATTTCACGATGTGCGTCTGTCACCCGAGGCAGTTACTTACGTCACTCTGACCGCCAAGTCACAGGTTCCTGATGGTGAATATGTGCTTTGCCCCATCATCGATGTGCTTTTGAACCGGAACATTATTGCTCCACATACACTGGTCACGGTTACTACTAACGACGTCGTTTTACCTCTTCTGAATTTCAGCCTGTGTCCTCAAGTGTTTCCGGCCAGCATGTTCTTGGTCAGCGTTTTTAGTTGTTCCAAATTCGATATTGAGTCTGAATTCTGAGAGTGGTTTATTGGTGCCAATTGCAGCTCCCAGCTCTGGTTCCCTAACGGATGACTTTGCGAAAATGATTGCACTTGACCTCACCTCTGCACAGGCGAGGGACATACGTCTCCTGCTTGAATCGTACAGTCGCACCTTTGATTTCGGCGACAGGCCTTTAGGCCGAACATTTGTTGTTCACAACCGTATAAACACTGGAGGAGACACAAATGCTATTTGTCGGTGTCCCTATCGTGTACCGCATGCTGAACGTCGATTCATCCAATCAAGTGGACAAAATGCTCCAAAAAGGGGTCATCGAGCCATCAGCCAGCCCTTGGGCTTCGCCTGTCGTCCATGTCAAAAAAAAAGATGGTGCCTGGTATTTTTGCGTCGATTATTGCCACTTAAATGAGGTCACGCGAAAAGACGTCTACCTACTACCATGCATCGATGACGCCTTGGACTGCTTGCACAGAGCGAAATGCTTATCGTCCATCGATCTTCGATCCAGCTACTGGCAGATTTCAGTTGATGAAATGGTTGAAGACAGCCTTCATCACACCGGATGGCTTATATCAGTTCAAAGTCATGCCCTTTGGCCTGTGCAATGCTTCTGCGACATATGAACGTGTGATGGACTCTCTTCTGCAAGGCTACAAATGGACCACCTCTCTTTGTTATCTTGACGAAGCTGTTGTTTTTTCTCCCATGTTCGGCAGCCACCTTACCCGACTCGCTGCCATTATTGGGTCCTCTGAAAAGCCGGCCTCCAACTGAACTCCGCGAAGTGACAATTCGGGCGCCGTCAGATTACCGTGTTGGGACACCTCATTGACGCATCCAGTGTCCAACCAGATCCGTAAAAAGCTTCTGCCGTTCACAGTTTCATTGTGCCACATTCTGCTTCTGACGTGCGCTGCTTCGTCGGCCTGTGTTCTTACTTTCACCATTTCGTCAAAAACTTTGCCAACATCGCTCCGCCTTTGACAGATATTCTAAAGAGCACGTCATTCTCATGGGACCCGGAGCAGGCTCACGGGTTTGCCGCTCTCATCAGGTTTTTGACCACCCCTCCCATACTTGCTCACTTTGATCCATTTGCACCGACACAGGCGCAAGCGGCAATCGGCGCTGTTCTCGATCAACAACAGATTGATACCGAGTGCGTGATAGCTTACGCCAGCCGCCTGGTGTCACCTGCTGAGAGAAATTACCCCATCACCGAGTGGGAGTGCTTCGCTTTAGTTTGGGTGGTCGCCAAGTTCCGGCCCTATTTGTACAGCCGTATGTTTTCGGTGCCGCGGTGGCGTAAAGGTAGAACACCCGCCTCGCGTGCAAGAGGTAGGTGCTTCAAATCCCGGTGCCGGCAATTTCCACCGGATTACAAAAATCCGCGTGCTGATAAAATTGCACAACCAGGCCTGGAGTGTGGCCTGATCCCGGTGACCACAACCGGTAATGCACTCCCTCACCAGAGCAGGATTGGCCACGCTGGTGTAGTACTTAGCCACAACCTCCTATATGAACACAACTGAACAGCAGGTTGCCATTATCCCTCAAGAGAAAAGTGTATAATAGCTGTGTCTTACCAGTACTCACCTACGGGGCAGAAACCTGGAGGCTTACGAAAAGGATTCTACTCAAATTGAGGACGACGCAATGAGCTATGGAAAGAAGAATGATAGGTGTAACTTTAAGGGATAAGAAAACAGCAGATTGGTTGAGGGAACAAACGCGAGTTAATGAAATCTTAGTTGAAATAAAGAAATGGGCATGGGCAGGACATGTAATGAGGAGAGAAGATAACCGGTGGTCATTAAGGGTTACGGACTGGATTCCAAGGGAAGGGGCACGTAGCAGGGGGCCGCAGAAAGTTAGGTGGGCGGATGAGATTAAGAAGTTTGCAGGGACGACATGGCCACAAGTAGCACATGACCGGGGTTGTTGGAGAAGTATGGGAGAGGCCTTTGCCCTGCAGTGGGCGTAACCAGGCTGATGATGATGATGTTTTCGGTCGGTACAGACCACCACGCACTCTTCCAGCTGTCGTCCCTCCGGGACCCAACAGGACGGCTTGGTCACTGGGCTTTGTGGCTCCAGGAAAATCAATTTATTGTCAATTACAAGACTGAATGCCTCCGCAAGGACACTGACTGCCTTTCTCGTCACCCCATGGATCCACCTGATCCTTCTGCGCATGATCCGGTGACCTGCGTGATGGCTTTCACTGACATGATATGCGCGCCATAAAGTCCATCATCGCCGGAGTGCAATCACTCCGGCAGCACTGACGGCACATGCCGCATGTACGTGCTGCACAACGGCATCCTCTACCGGTGCAATATCAACGCTGATGGCCCTGAATTGTTTCTTGTCATCTGCAATCCGTTGCTTTCGAACAACTTCACGATACACCGACGGCGGGACACGTTGGAGTTTTGCGTACATACGATCACGAACGACGCTGGTTCTTTGGCCGGTTCTATACTGCTTTGTACGCTGTTATGTCGCAACTTGCGAATTGTGTCAGCGCCGGAAGAAACCTTCCCTACCACCTGTCGGACGACTCCATCCAATTGAAGTTCCCTCTGAAACGTTCTTTCGCTTAAGCCTTGATCTGCCTGGCACTTTTCCGACGACGACTTGAGTTAACAAGTTGATTGCCATCGCTACTGATTACACGACATGCTACGCGATAGCAAAGGCGTTGCCGACTAGTTGTGCAACAGGCGTTGGCGATTTTCTCCTCGACGACGTCATCCTCCACCACGATGCACCTCGACAGTTACTTAGAGACCACGGCCGCTCATTCTCGTCTCGAATTGTCGACAACCCCCTCCGCTCTTGTCCCACTGAGCACAAGCTATCCTTCGCCTAACGCCCACAAACAAACGGTCTTATGGAATGTCTCAACCGAACAATCACAGAGATGCTGTCGATGTAGGTCTGCAACGATCACCGCGACTGGGATGCCACGCTGGCCTTCGTGACTTTCGGATATAAATCGTCCCGACGTGAGACCGCAGGATGTTCACCCTTTTATTTTTCGTATGGTCCCAACCCCACTTTGCCCTTTGGCACCATCCTCCCTTCTGTGCCACGTGTTGCAACTGAGTATGCTCGTGAAGTCATTGATCGCGCTCACATGGCACGTCAAGTCGCCCGATCTCGTTTATTAGCCTCGCAGCATATACAAAAAGAGTTATGACCGGTGCCACCGGGATGTTAAGTTCGCGCGAGGTGCTTGGGTGCTCCTTTGGTCGCCATGTCGTCGGGCACGTTGGCTTCTCCCAGAAGCTTCTCTCTAGCTACACAGGGCCTTATGAAGTCCTAAGTCAAGTTAAGGACGTAAATTATGAGATTTTGCCACTTCAGTTTGATGCATCCTCAAGTCCGACGCCTGTTGACGTCGTGCATGTTTCGCAGCCGAAGCCACACTTCGCTCGCAATTCTTAGCCTACCATGAGCCGGGACGGCGCTTCACCACCCGGGGGTCCTGTTACGGAAGGATGAAAGAAGAGAGAGAAAGACCACAGGACGCTGGCTGCTGCGTGTTGTTGGTGGTCAGCCATATTGACTATTCTGACTCATCTTGTATATATATTGAAATACAGTCCTTCTATACTCCCAACAGCCCTGTAACAATATGCTTCAGCTCTGGCATGTTTATGATTACCGATGGTACATGAAACAGTGATGCAGACTAAGCTTCACAAAGAGTAATTGTTCCCTCTCTTCCTTACAGGCTGCTGTGTTTCAACTGATGCTATGTTCAGACTACGTGCGCTACGTACGGATCGTTCGCACGGAACGTAAGCGTAAACGCAATAAGCGCAACTAGTTTGTTCACACTACTGTTGCAATGAGCGGAAAGTACGCAACAATCGCAACTAGCCTGGGCGCAAATGTTGGAGCACCCGCTACTTTTACGACAGGCACAGATACGACTGTTACGACGCCGCCAATGCGCGAAGCAGTTCCGATTTGCATCTTCCGGTCACGGAGCTTCCGGCCTCCCCATATTCCGCGTTTTCACCCGGTGACCGCCTTTCCAGCCATCCGGCATTGCAACACTGTTCCTTGTTGCTGCTGCCGACGCCAACCACGTTTTCCTGGGTTCGCGCCGAACGCGCGCGGTGTCCCTGAGTGCAGTGCGGTTTTCCGGTCTCATTGTGTTATGTACATTGCCCGTGCCTAGTGATGATGCTATGTGCGGAAGCTTCTTCGCTGTGCAGCGATGAGTAACTAATTGAAGAAGTGTGACAGAGGCCGATACTCTATGACCAGCGCCTGAAAATTTTGGGCTTGAAGAGCCTCGACCTGCGCTAACAGCCGCTTGCTGATTGGCGCCATGTAAAAACTGCGAAACGCGGCTGTCCCAGAACGGTGATTGGACAGTCGTAAAAAACGTATCTTATCGAAAGGCTCAATGTGAACGTAGGCGGTTGCTAGCTGCGTAAACAGTCGTTCCAGCAGTTTGCATAAATTGCAATAAGTACGCCACTTATAGCGGATGCGACTGTAGTCTGAACGCGGCATAAATCTGCTTTTCTTGTGTCCAGTGGCCTTGTTGCTGAATTAGTGCTTGCCTATTTCTGTTACACTGCAACCCACTGATGTTAAAACGTGATACCTCTCCTCTCTTCCCTGGTCCTGCTGTCCTTTTACTCTGCTGCAAACTTTTGTATTTCGATGCTCGAATGATTAATACAGAGATTGATGCTTTCATATTATGTGAGAGCTGTCATGACGGCAATAATTTCGATGGACCTGAAACTAAATGAAAAAAATAAAACAGACATGTGTGAGTACGAATAACTGTTTCTTGTGAACAAACTGGCTCCATGCTGAACATGAGGTCTTTGTCTCAAGGAAATTGGTCTTAAAGGTCTCTAACCCTTTTTGTGCTCTCATGACTGTCTATTACACAGTCACGGAAGTGGCATAAAAACGTGTGCCTTTTTCTTGGGGAACTGTTTTTATCACAAGTATGATATACAGCGCCAGTTGTGCTATGAGCACATAAAAACTATAGCCTGCATTTTAAAATAATTTCGTACCTATTTGTGAGCTTCCCAAGCCACTTCACAACTGCAAGCTGAATCTGATGCATGCTGTCTCAGGGTCATGACCTATATATTGGGGAAGACTAAGAATGCAGCATGTGACTGAAGTTTGAGCATGTTGAGCCCACCATTTCGAAATGCTTTTCATGTGCACTCAGCAGGAGACAGTTCTCCAAGCTTCTTGACATGATTTTCAGTGATACTAGAAGGAACACTTATTGAGTTGAGATCTATTATATTACGCTTTCATATTTTCTCTCATATACTGTGGTCACAATAATACCACACTGTTTAACAGGCATTGAGAATAAAAAGCTACTTATTTGCCCTCGTATAATGCAGAAATGGGCATTCTGCGAAAAGTGAAAACAAAAACATTATCGTTGCGACATCCGCAACCACTTTAGCTGCTAATACAACCATTGAAGTGTATGTAAATAGCCTCTATGTTGTGTCTGTTAAAGACATGCTCCATGATGCTGTAGCATTATGCAAATTAGCTTTGTGTGGAAGCCACAGCTGTTGCAATGCGCTGCACCGCAATGCACCTTGGTTATGTGGAAAAGCTACCATTGTTGCTACGCTCTTTGCTGTTATACACGTCAACCTTGTGGCGAAGCCACAGCAGTTGCAACGCGCTGCACCTCAAAACATTTCAGGTATGTGGGAATGCACACTTGCATATACTAGATTTAGGCATTTTTAATGCAAAGAATGATTTCTTTATACCATGCACTTTGCAGTAGGCAATTTTACGTCCCAGTTCGGTTCGGTCTTTGCATTGAAAACAAAAATATGTTGCAGTAGCCCGAACCTGTCTCCCAGCATAACAACCTGACACTCTAACCATTTGACCACTGTCGTGCACATACTTCTTGCTCGCCAATGCATATCTGTGCGTATGGGATAGTGGCCCGTGTATAACAGTGCATAATACGTGTCAGAGCATGTGTGCATATACAAGTTGCTTATCAAACTGAGAGCATGTCAGTCTCTCCCATTCTTCCTTTGTGGCTGGATTTCGAGGTGCTTTGTTAGAATGCAACACCTTTGGGATTCGCTCACATTTCTAAGTCCCGCTCACTGTAGCAGCTAGCACAACATGGACACTGTGCAACATAGTACTACCTTTATGCTGTAATGTTTCTTCACTGGAGTACAAAACGGAATCATGTAGATCCAACATACATGTTAAAATCTATGTAAAGTGGTTAATCACAATCTATGAAACATTCATATTTAATGCATTGTTGCAATCCAAATGATGAAAAGCGTATTTGCCTTGGCAAGCTAGCAGTAGCAGATGTCACAGGCATGTTATGCAGGGAAGCCACCTTATTACCTGTAGCTGTTCTCAGTGCAGTGAGGATGAAGGTGACATGTGCTTGTTTAGTGAAGAACGTTGACAAGAGGTGTATGCACAGAGACATATGACACTTATCTTAATACTACATGCAAGGCTTGTATACTTGTGTCGCAGCGACACATACCCGTTCTACGAGATGGCCCTAGAATAGGCACGTGCCCATTTGCGCATACTGCATAAGCCAAGTTTTCCACTCGTCAAAACAGCTGCCACCACAAAGTGTTAGGAAAGAGGCAAAGAAACCATGCCTTTGCATTCGCACTGCCATTGCAATGTTTGGCAGAACCAGAACCAATGCTACGTAGCCATTTACCTGCGATATGCTTCCTGTAACATAAATCCCCACTGTGTTTGGAATCTACATATTTTTTTTTAAATTTCTCAGGCATTTGCTGTTAGAGGCTAGTGCATTAGACAGATCCTGCTAGACTGCAGCAATGTTCAGAATGTAGTACGAGGTACTCTGGCTGGCTGGAAGTTGAATATAAAAATTACATTAGTATTTAAAATATAGTAGCCATTATTGAAACTACACATGCACTCAAGGCTGAGCCGCATCATGAGAACAGGGAAGAGCTGGTGGCATTGTGTAGCTTTACCAACAAGCCCAGCTGTACATTGGAGTAAGGCATGTTGTTGGGCTAGTCAGTCCGTAGCTTCAGCAAAATTTTAAACTGTGCGAGGAAGACAGGACATGGACATAGATGCATGCACAAAGTGTAGCCTTCCGCCTGGTTTCATTTGGTGAAGGCAGAGATTTTATAAGGTTCTTCAAAATGGCAAAACAAAGAACATTCGCAAAGAAATCGTGCATGAGGTAGCGACGAAAAATAGCAAGGCCACCTGTGCAATAGGAGCGCAGTAGAGTCCGAATATCCCCATCTAAGAATTCTATTTCTTTCCTTGATAGGGATAAAGAAGGTGAGCTAACTTAGTTGTCACACCTTTTAGTGATGTGGAATGCCTTGATGACTTCTGTTTCTGTTTTTGATTTTGCCTTCGAAAGGATTTTTTTTCTGTTCCAGATAAGGTAGGCAGCTTTGGCTGTCGCAGCTCTTTCACTGCGTGAGGAGATTCTCAAGGAAAGAAATAAAATTCTTAGATGAGCATATTAAGACATTCCTGCATTCCTAATACATACATGGCCTTGATATTTTTTGTCACTGCCTCGCGCACGATTTCTTCGCAATTGGTCCTTGTTTTGTTATTTTGAAGTACCTTATATATTCCCTGCTTTCACGAAATAAAAGCAGTTGGATGCCTGTGCTTTGTGTGCGTCTATGTTTCAGTTCACGTCCTGTATTCTTCGCACAGTTCAAAGTTTTGCCTAACCAGCTGTATAGCTTGTGTATATGATGAGTAATTAATAATATGATGACTGCAGCACAGCAATAGTCTAGTGGCATAGTGTCGACATCGTATAGAGATGGTACTAAGTTAAAGATCTGGAAATGCCATAAATTGCGCAATCAACCCTTGTCCGTCGGTTACCTACAGCTGCAGAGCACTTGACCACTGCACTTGTCAAGCATGCTGTGTATTCGGGAGTGCCAGGAATTGCGAGATCGAGACAGGCTGCCACTGGAAGTTCCTTAGGCCAGGTGATAACTCAAATGCATCCAAATATTTCTATATTTCACTATATAAACCTTTGGAGAATGAGGAACTTTTCAAGGGTCAAGTTGTTACACACAAAAGAAAACTATTACTAAATACTGACCAGTTTCTTTTGTTTTGTTAGCCAGATTGCATGTATTTGACATTGCTTATTTACTCTTACTTATTCTCGCTGTCTGATACAAGCATATGCACTCACATATATATGTTTTCAAACATAACTATTGTGTGGGGCCTTGTTTGTGGTGGAATAAAACTGGTCCCAATACAGAGTTGTGTGGCATCCCGGATCCTACTAGCGATCATGTAAAAGAAGGAATTAGTTGTTACAAATGGGTACCGGTTCGTAAAAAATTTGCTTATCCAATTCGAAGCTTACTGTCATTCTGGTATTCGACCAAGCCGATGTCCCCTGATCTGGGCGGGCCCTGGCGCTTCAGCTAGTGGTGACCTTTGAAAATAGCAGCATGGCACCAGTGGTTGCGTCTGGATCTAGGCTCATGAAGATAGACAGCAACGTGCGCACGGCAAGGAGTTTCATGGCCTGGTACTCGTCGCAGTTGTGAAGAATACTATAGCTTGTGCGTCCTAGATCGTACCCTACCTAGGGTACAATCTATATATACATATAGCTCATGTCATAAGACGCCAACAAACACTGACACCAAGGACAACATAGAGGAAATTACGTGTCCCTAATAAATGAAATAAGGAAACGATAAATAATGGAACTTAAAGTGGATGAAAAAACAACTTGCCGCAGGTAGGAACCGAACCGACAACCTTCGCATTTCGCGTGCGATGATCTACCAATTGAGCTACCACGGCGCCGTTTCGCCATCCACTTTCTTGTGTGTCCTAGTAGAACTCTGGGAGTGTTAGCCAGCGTCACCACTCACAGATCTTGGCGGTAGACGTGGAACGTCCTGTTTGCCGCAGGCGTCACGAGAACGTGATTTTTTTGTGTGAAGGCAATTGGTCAATAAACCCACATATGCTACCTGAAGGCATCAAAGTTGGCGGATCTTTATTAGTTTATATATATATATATATATATATATATATATATATATATATATATATATATATATATATATATATATATATATATATATATATATATATATATATGTATATACATATATATATATATATGCAATATATATGTATATATATATATACATATATATTGTTACGTAGGAAGACGCAGACGAAAAGCTATGTACAAGTATATTTACAAGAAAATACGCTGCGCTGGGTCAAGAGGCAACAGCCCGCGCTAGCTTTTAATCGTCGCCGTCGTCTTCACACTGCTCGCCTTTTCGTGCTCGCACATATTGTTCCGTAGCAATATATATATATATATATATATATATATATATATATATATATATATATATATATATATATATATATATATATATAGGTTGTGCAGGATTGCTCGTTGGCTGCGCGTGATCATGCGGCTGCTGATGGGCCTTCGATGCGTTTCCCACTGCTGGTGCGGTGGTATTTCTTGTTCTAGAGCTGCGCTGGCATTGCCCCAAGAACAGCATGTATCGGCATGGTGCAGAATTGCAGAGTGGGGGCGCTCCATTCTCTTTCCACTCCATTCCTTCGGAGTTGTGGTTTATGTGATTCCAGTCCTTTTAACTCTTCGGATTTCTGACAGTTGGACCATTCCCACTCTTTGAGTGGTCGAATTATTCTACTCCAACCCTCCAATTTCAGTAAATCATACGCTTACTGTAAAATTACTGCGTGCGCCCCGACGCAGCGATGACGTAGAGCATCCGCCTCGCGTGCAAAAGGACCGGGGTTCAAATCCTGGTGCCACGCAATTTTCCCCCAGATAAAAATAAATCCGCGTGTTGATAAAATTGCACAAACAGGCCTGGAGTGTGGCCTGACCCCGGTGACCAGAACAGGTAACGCATTCCCTCACCAGAGCAGGATTGGCCACCCTGGTCAGTACTTCGCCACAACCTCCTACACGAACACAGGAATCAAACCCCGGCCCTCAGTCCCCAGCAGCTGCGAAGCAACTGATCATGGTGGCGGTCAGACCTGTGACGCAGCAGAGGGTGCTAAGAATCTCCAGATCCGAACAGGCCGGCATTGGAATCTGAGCCTGGCAACGTTTAACGCTAGCACGTTATCTAGTGAGGCGAGTCTAGCAACGCTATTAGAGGAAGTAAAGGGCAGTAAAAAGGATATAATAGGGCTCAGTGAGGTTGCGAGGACAAATGAAGCATACACAGTTCTAAAAAGTGGGCACATCCTGTGCTGCCGGGGCTTAGCGGAGAGACGAGAACTAGGAGTCGGATTCCTGAATAATAAGGATATAGCTGGTAACATACAGGAATTCTGTAGCATTAACGAGAAGAGGGCAGGTTTTGGGAAATTTAATAAGAGGTACAAATTGAAGGTCGTACAGGTCTACGCGCCTACATCCAGTCATGATGACCAGCAAACAGAAAGCTTCTATGAAGGTGTGGAACCGGCCATGGGTAAAGTCAACACAAAATACACTATACTGATGGGCAACTTCAATGCCAGGGCAGTCAAGAAGCAGGCTGGAGACAAGTCCGTCAGGGAATATGGCATAGCATATATGAATAGCAGGGGAGAGTTATTAGTAGAGTTTCCAAAATGGAATAATTTGCGGATAATGAATACCTTCTTCCGCAAGCGGGGTGGCCCAAAGTGGACATGGAGGAGCCTGAAGGGCGAGACTCGAAATGAAATAGACTTCATACTCTGCGCTAACCCTGGCATCATACAAGACGTGAACGTGCTCGGCAAGGTGCGCTGCAGTAACCATAGGATGGTAAGATCTCGAATTAGCCTAGAATTGAGGAAAGAACGGAAGAAACTGGTACATAAGAAGCCGATCAATGAGTTAGCGGTAAGAGGGAAAATAGAGGCATTCCGGATCAAGCTACAGAACAGGTATTTGTCGTAGTAGTTCTGCGGTTTCCACTGTAGCAATCGCTACGAACGGGTGGATGTCTCATTTTCCCTTTACTTCTCTCCACCTTGCGGGTTTCCGCAGAAATACTACGTCAAACTCTTGCTTTGCTTCGTGTTGTCGACAAATTCGACTTCGCCCTGCCATCTGCTAGCCGCCTGGTTAGCTCAGATGGTAGAGCGGCTGCCCCGGGAAGGTGGTGGTCCCGGGTTCGAGTCCCGGACCAGGACGAATTTTTCTTGAACTTTGAGGCTTTTCTTTCGAGGAACCCGTATGGGTTTCCTTTGTAGCAATCGCTACGAACGGGTGGATGTCTCATTTTCCTTTTACTCAGAACAGGTATTTGCCTTTGACTCAGGAAGCGGACCTTAATGTTGATGCAATGAGTGACAATCTTACGGGCATCATTAAGGAGTGTGCAATATAAGTCGGCGGTAAGTTCGTTAGGCAGGATACCAGTAAGCTATCGCAGGAGATGAAAGATCTTATTAAGAAACGCCAACTATGAAAGCGTCTAATCCTATAGCTAGAATAGAGCTGGCAGAACTTTTCAAGTTAATCACCAAGCGTAAGACAGCTGAGATATGGAAGCATGATATGGATAGAATCGAACATGCCCCCAGGAACGCAGACAAGCGTGAAGAAGAAACTAGAAATAGGCAAGAATAAGATGTATGCATTAAGAGACAAAGCCGACATTATCATTACTAATATGAATGAGAGTTCAAATGGCTGAGGAGTTCTATAGAGATTTATACAGTACCAGTGGCACCCACGACGATAATGGAAGAGAGAATAGGCTAGAGGAATTTGACATCCCACAAGTAACACGGGAAGAAGTAAAGAAAGCCTTGGGAGCGATATATAGGGGGAAGGCAGCTAAGGAGGATCAGGTAACAACAGATTTGTTTAAAGTTACTGGGCAGATTGTTTTAGAAAAACTGGCCACCCTATATACGCAATGCCTCATGACCTCGAGCGTACCGAAATTTTGGAACAGATTCTGGTCGGAACAGGTCAACAAGTACCTTTTCCTGTCATGTCAAGATACTAGAAGTTGTTCTGTGAAGTTCTCTTTGAAACCCTAGCAGCTAGCTTGATAAAACCACATGAATTGAGAGCACGTGTACGTGATACAAAATAGTTCATTGCCGCCTGCCCTCTTTGTTTTATAACTGGACCCCTGTTAAAAAGGTAGCAATGAACAGATCCACAGCTTCCTGCTCACAGGCAAGTAGATAGACAGCAGCAGACTCTGTGATGGTTGATATCTCCCTTTTTGTGAACGACGATGTAAGCTGCTGATTATGCAAGCATTGCGCAAATGTAGCTCGCTTTTGAGCACCCATTTATATTTCTTAAAAAAAACAGAAATAAACATCCAGTATTATTTTATCATTGTTAACATACAGCGTTTACAGGTGAGGTTACAGAAATCAGCAATAATTGACAGTAAACACTGCTTGGATGTTGAAAAACATGGGAATCAGGTCATTTTATTTTTGGCAACTTTTTTGGCATATGAGGCTAAGCAAATGGTGATGTAGCAACACTGTAAAGACTGAATAAGGTGGATGTGGAATGCCTTGATAACTTCTCTTTCTGCTTTTGATTTTGCCTTCATAAGGAATTTATTCTGTTCCTGATAAGGGAGGCAGCCTTTGCCTCTGTAACAGAACATATGTGGATGTTGTGTGAAGCACTTTTTCCATGCTTTTTCGCTACCTGAGCAAGGTAACTTTCTTGGGGCTTCGTCATGTGATTTGTACAGTCAACTTCCATTAATTCTACCCTCACGAGACCGACGGGTTGAATTAAGATGCAAAAACCTGCCGAAGCAGTGTTGATTCATTTGGCAGTATGTGCTTGATTAAGACGCCTCCGAAACGAATGCACATCGACTTTCTATTTGTCCAAAGTATAAAACTAAAGTAGAAATGACTTAAAACTCCAAACCAAAGTAGAAACGTAGCGTGTACCTGATTTTTTAGAATGGCAACCGATTTTGTAAAGTCACCTTCGCCGTATCACAGCCATGATATGTGGTAAAGCATATGAATGCTACAGCCATGGTGTTGCGCAATCGATGGCACAGCTAGGCACTGTCCTTTGAAAACAAAAAGTGTTTGTTAGAATCAGATACGTACCACAATCGGACATTGTCAGCTACCGTCAAAACTTGAAAATCTTTCTTGGGTGGGTAAAAAATAGGCATTTTAGACAGGAGATGGCGTTTGTTTAACGCATTGAGTGTCGCCTAAGTTCTGCTGAGACAGACGCTGACACTAAAAGGGGTCGTTATTGGGGTCTGGTCAAGTTCGCATTATCTGGCGAAACCAGTTTTAGGATCAGAATAATGAATGTTTAGCCCCATAGAAATGCATGGGCGCAAGCCAGGGCCTTCGGCCGGTATCAAATTAACTGAAAAATGAAATTAACCAGAGTTGGATTATTGGAAGTTTACTGTACACCCTTCTCTGTTCTACAAGGAGTTGCCATTTTATTATGTAGTTTTCTACTATCAGTGTGGCAATGGTGCCAAATTTAGCATTTGTTCAAACCATTCAGTGTTCCAGAGACAAGGTACAAAGTAGGGGCATAATTTGAGACTTGAAACATTTGCACATATAAAGGCAGGACACATTAACAGCTGTCCAATTAACTTAATTTGGCTGTATTGTCTGCATAGCATGTGGTTGCTTTTTTGGAATGTGGTCATTCTGTAAAAGAGTTGCATTTGTTTCAAATAAATTGCTACAACTATTGCTTGTGTGTCTTCCTGGGCTCTCTGTGCTGACTGCGCTTTTGAAAGTGCAAAGACCAACTGCAGACTGAAATTCACAAGGCTTCACTTATCATGCAGGAAGCATTTTGGCTTGACAAAGGAGCCTTAACGCCTTCCACGCACACACACGTCTTTTTGTATAAACATGAAAGGAAAGAGAGGGACCTCTTCTCATGTATTTTAGAGCCTGACATTGTTAAAGACAGATTGAAGTTGTACAAATACAATTTACTGTTAAGTATCGCTGCTAAAACCTCGTGCTTGTGCATAGTACGTGCATGCAGTGCTGACTCTGCATGCACATGATTCCCGAGAATTGGGTGGCTTCGCAGCACGACCACGTACCCCATAGAGTCAATGTATCAGGATGTCTGAAATTTCGGACGCAAGAACTCTTCGGCGGCCGACTTTCCGGACGTTTTGCCATGACCACAGGTTCGAAACGGCTACAATCAAAGCCACCGTTGCCATTTTGATCACCTCGCCGCCTCGAACGGGTGCTATCGCACGCACATCCACTGGCAGCCGTAGCCACCAGTGCGGCAATGCTAGGCCTAGCTGCTTCGACATTCGTGATGAAGCTTCTTGCTGTTGGCTGCTGTGTTTTTTATTGCAAGAATTCGCCGCTGTCAGTAATGTCATGGACTCCGACATTTTGGTCCTCGCGATTGGCTTAGAAGCTCGGAAAGCACGTAGTGTTGCATAATGCCAGTTCCCGAAAGTCACCTTCGCATCTGTACAGAATTGTTACTTGGTGAAGCATACGAAAAATATTGCTGTGAAGCATAACAATTCATATTTAAAACAGCGTCCAAAACACGGACAAGGGAGGATACAGGACAGCGCTCGTCCTGTGTCTTCTCTTGTCCGTGTTTTTTGGCACTGTTTTAAATATGAATGACCCGTACCAACTAGCTCGCACCCAAACCCTTCTGAAGCATACCAAGCATGCGAAGGGGCTATTCCACGGGACACAGTATGTATTCCTTAATTATACACGCGCGCACCCGGTATTTCCTGTCACAGTACGAGCACAGATATGCCTCATACGTGTACCTACAGGCCTTCAGAGCATTTTCGAATGTGCCTGTGGCGGTTTGAGCCCTTAAGGGCAGTAAATGAAATGCATTTTCGGACATTTTCGTGGCCCCTGGGAAGTTCGAAAAACCGTACGTGGACTGTGTAACTGTCCAAGAAGATGCTTCAAATGGTCCGTGCGGCGAACGAGTGGCGGAAGGAAGACAAGAACAGAAAGGACCTACGCACTGAGGAATGAATGCGAAAGGAAGCATGCTGCCGCCGGTTTGAAGGAGTTTGAGCTAAGAAAACAAAGTGCTGGCTGATGCCGAGATGCAGGTGTCTCTCATCCAAACCAAAATAAACTCTTTAAAGCAGTGAAACACAACACTGAGGCGTCGTGTGCGGGCTGAGAGTATGTCAGGACAGTTGAGGTTGACTCACGAGCTGTTGAGAGAGAATCTCAATTGTGACAAAGTTCGGGCCTCATACCACTGAGCTTGGTATCAGTTGACAGAAATAGGTCATATTCAAATTATTTCCTTCTGTATGCATCTAGTTTTTTATTCGTATTTGAGAATGTCCGACTCGACAGGCTTACTAGAGAGTGACAGCATCGGGTGATATGGTTTCAGCTCATCTTGACATAAAACATAGTTCGGCATCAGTCAGGGAATTTCGCAAAGGCACTCAGGGAAAACCTGCAAAACTCAGAGAATTTGGAAATGTCAACTTGGTAGACACCCTGGTCAGTCAGATGCGAATCACGCAGCACAGGATAATTACTTACAACAATGCACATCCTATTGCTGCGTTGTGCACTGGTTTTTCTCTTTAGGGGGCGCATTTCGGTAAAGGCGAAGTGCGAAAATGGCGGTTTACCATGCATGGAGTTGACATGGGAGAACCACAGCTGGGTCCACAGGTGGTCGAAGCTTGCAAACACATTTCCGTTTTCCTGCGCAGTGTGCCTGTGATGAGCGCGTTAGTTTTCAAAACACGTTGTTCAATCTCAGCAAGTCGTAGAGCACTAAAAAACGATAAGCCGAAAATTGGCTTATTACAGGCCAATGTCCTCCAAAGAAAGCCAACTAGTAACCAATATTGGCAAATGCGTACGAAAGTTGGTTCAATAATTCCCGCCTTGTTGAACGGCAGTGCCAATATTGTTTACTGACTGTGTAATGTGGCGGCCAACTTTGGATCTCTGTCAGAATGGCACAACCAATATTGTTTACTGACTGTATTGTGACCCAACGTTGGATCTCTATCAGAATGGCACAGCCAATATTCGCGCCATGCTATTAACCTTAGGCCACCATTGGGCCAGGAATCAGAATGGCACTGCCAATATTGGAACCACGCTGGTAATCTTAGGCCGTCATTGGGCCAGGAACTGCCAATACGTTTACAACGCTGGCCCGACCTGACGTGCCGCCTGGGAATCTTCTTGGCCTTCTAAAGTAGAAGTACGTGCTCCGGGGGCAGCTGTTGAAGATGGCGGCTTGCTCGATGGTCCTGGACTACGTTGGTGTTCTCTTTGCGGTCCGGCCTTGGATCACGGCTTGTCGGAGGCGTCCGGTACATTAACGAAAAGCACCTCCACCAGATGTCACGTGGATTGACCGTATGAAGAACAGAGTAGCAATACTGTGAAAGACAAAACTAACTTTTATTGGGCGAACCTGTGCCCATAAAAACAGGCTACACTTATCGCACGACGATAGCGGCGAACACGGTCGGCGATCGTCGAAAATCTGATTAGCGGGTCAGGCTCTTCGGCTTTTATAGATCAGTCATCGAATGTTCCAGAGTTTTTCTGGGACCCGCATGCCTTCCACAAAGTTCTACGCCAGTCGCGTCGCGCATACATGCAATCAGATTACACAAGGTTCAGCGACAACAGACAGCGGATAGAAGCATCGATAAAATTCGAGAAAATTCCGATACATTTAGACGCGTCCTGCGCTGAGCGATAACATATTGTAGATGGTAAAAGCGCTCACCCGTAAAAGATACCCGTATTCAGGGGTCAATATACTAGTTCTCGTGGTATACGGAAGATCATAATGTAGACATCGTACACGATAAATTGCCCGACCAATCGAAAATAATGATATACGATATGGTCTTATCCCTCCACGTCTCCGCTGACATCTTTCATCGGCTTTCTGGAATGGTCCTGATGGCAGAGTGAACACGGATGCCATACTGGCAGAGCACTCGGTAAGATGGGTCAGGAGCGGAAAGGGGAGTGTTTTCGTCAATAGCGGTGCTTCGTTGTTGTATGTTGCCTTTCCTCATAACGACGGCATTCCCTAATTCCTAACGAAACGCGACTCCATAGACTGTAGGGAACGCGACGTTTTTTTTGTTAATCTTCCTTGTGACTTCGTTACGACCATTTTATGTCTTCTGTCGGACAATTTTACAAACTTCCTTGCATCTTCGGCTATTGCAATGAGTTGTACGGGTGCTCCTCTCTCTCAAAGGCCCAATCCACCTCATCCTACCCAAAATTCAAGGCGATATGCATCGCAGGTCCTAACATGAGGTAATGTACACATGATGAGGCAAGCAAGGTTTACAGTACCTCTTCACTCTATAATAAGCCCACAACACACGGCAATGATATGAATAACAGAATGTACAATCTCGCGATGAGAGCGAGCTCTGCGAGGCATTTCGCAGGTGATCCTTTGCGTTAACGCTTCCTTCTCTCTCCGAATCGGGGCACGCATACGCATCGAATACGTGTTCAAGTCCGACCTCGGCGCGGGTCCTCGCTTACTAAGCGCGTATTTGTAACTCCTGCTCGGCGCCTGGAAGCTGGGTTGCTGGCGTTGTCCTTGAAGTGCTAAGTCAAGCAGGAGCTCAAAAGGTAAGCTAAAGGGAGTTGCTGTTATCCAACTGGGAAGGGAGGGCGGCTGCGGGGCCTCACTGATGGGGACTCTCGCTCCCTGTTGTCCTTTGCTGCAGCAGATCCGGTGCCGGAACCTGGCGCAGTTTGTTCAAGTGAACAATCATCTCGCGCGACTGCATATACGCATCGTGACGGCTGAAAGGCGCTCGATGATACGGTGTGGGCCATTTCATGCCTGATTTCTTCGATGTTCCCTGGAGCTTTGATCAAAAGGTATACTCCATTCCCGACCTGGCATTGTGGGCTAGACGGCACGCGTCCCTCGCTTCGCGATTCCGCCATGGAACGGAGAATGCCCGCTTTGTGAGCGCGCTGCAGCCTCTGTGTGAGCTCTGCCCGGTGATCGTCAAGTGTGCCGAAGTGGCATTTAGGTTCCTCGAAAGCAAAGTTTGGGTACGGGCTAGTTGGTATTCCATGGTATACATCGTCACAGCGCATACATAGACGAGGGAAAAAAGGACGACGTAGACAAGCGCTGACTTCCAACTGATTTTTGTTTGGAGAAACAAGCATATATATACTGAGACCACCAAGACAAAAGCGCCCCCGCATCAACCCGGCATGAGTATGCATTCAAAATTCATCACCCAAGATGAATGAGAGCGCATGTGCGACCTCAGAAAAAAAAGTTCTTTGTCTGTCAATGCAATTGATGGCTTACTAACTGAGGCACCATCGGCAATCGCTGCTGCTTCAAAGGTAAGTCTGGTGCATCCATCAGAATGCCTAGCTCAGATAGCGGTTTCTTCAAAAAGCGGGATGCAGCCACATTTTGCGCAATGAACACCTAAAAACCCTTCCCGCCCTTTGCGCACTTTATTGCTATGTTCTTGTAACCTAACGTTAAGACATCTACCAGTCTGCCCTATATAAGACCGACCGCATTTTAGAGGTATCTTATACACAACACTTTTTGAACAAACTGCTTACTTTTTTCTATGATTGATACTTCAAATCTTACGTTCCTTCGCAACAGAATTACTTCTGACAAAAACTGGGCAAGTTTTATTTGGAGCAGAGAAAACAACGTCGATACCTGCTCTTCGTCCTATTATTTAAGCTTGTGGGAGATTCCATGAATGTACGGGCTAACAGCTGTTTTGTTTCTTGAGTAATGTACCTGAGGCTCAAAACTGTGAGGATGGGTGCTAAACTTACTACGCAAGTTCTCCGAGACTGAGACAACAAATATGCTCGGGTGCCCTGCCGCCCTCAACCGAGCTATCTGCGAACTGAAACTAGGTTCTATCAAATGATACCATGATTTTGTTAGTGCATTATTTGAAGCAAGCCTGAACAGTACCTCTCTTAACGAGTTTTGAATGGGCAGCTGCATAGAATAACAGAGGCTTATTAGCTCGCGGCTTGTACATCCAGCATACATGTTGCCAGGTAAAAGATAACTTCAAATGTAAAAACCTCTTGTGCCAAAGAGGACAGCTGTGTGAGGACAGCTGTGTGGCGACTTCTGTTCGTCAAATGTTAGTTCTGTTTGAAGAATGCTTATCTCCGCTCACACTGACACGTGAGCTTCAGGTGAATGGGTCACTCGGGTTTTCAGATTTGAAGAAATCTAAAAAGTTCTTGGGCCATCTTACAAAAATTTTAGTAACATTTTATAAACCGTCTTTAGACAACTGTTACTAGAACCTATCGACATTCTATAAACCGTCTTGAGACACCGTAACAACTTCCTAGTAACTTCCTACCGACTATTGACCACCGATATTGAATTGAAAGTATAGATGTAAAATGTCGATAGAATTCTTACAACCGGTTTATTATCTTATGTCGGTAGAAAGTGTCATCTGTGAAGCGACTATTTATTAACCACCCTTATACACCGTAACAACTTGCTAGTAACATCCTGTCGACTATTCGCCACAGAGATAGTTGACAGGATGTTACTAGGAAGTCGTTAGAATGTATAAAGGTGGTTAATAAATAGTTGTTTCACAGTTTTTAGGAAGTACATGAAAATTTTATTCATAGATAATTAGTTTTGCAATTATATATTGCAAAAATACCCTTTCATTATCTCTGAATAAAATTTTTATGTACTTCCTAAAAACTGTGCAGCGACTATTTATTAACCACCTTTATATATCCTAACGACTTGCTAGTATCCTAACGACTTGCTAGTAACTGTCTGTGGTGAATGGTGGTTGCCAAGTGGCTAGGTGTGGCATGCAACAGAAGAAGACAGGTTTATATTTGTGCTTGAACACATCTATTTAATATCCTTGGGCTAGTAATGAGGACGAGTTCTCCAGCTGCCCTGGAAGTACGCTGAAATGTTGCGTTGTGCAGTCTAAAAAAGAGAAGAAAAAAGGCAATATATTAGTTTTGCTACAGTGACATTGCAACACACCATGCACCTGTTTCTTAAAAAGGAAGTGCGCAAGACACAAGTTTTCAACCCTGTGAGCTCTAAACATCTCCACCTGTTCTGTGCAAAGTCCTAAAACGCATGAAATGGCTGAATTAATGCATTAGAGCTGGGAGCATGATGGATGTGCGCAACACCAACAGATGCACAACACATAAGCTCTATCATACCAATTGTCATCTACAAACAAAAACTGTGAATCAACTACAGTTTAATGAACTTCGATATTCGTATTGTGACCAGTACATTGAAGTTTCATGTGTGAATTACCTTAGGAAAGGCAAGGTGCCAGTCAGAACTGTGCTGCTGCTTTGCTTGAGCACCGGTACACAGAGGAGTTGACTTTTGTATTGCACTTAAGAACCACGAAACGATACAAGCAACATGTAAACAGTTGAACAGGCATTATGGACATTCTAAAGCAACATTAGAAAATGCCTTTGCTGTGCAGGCAGACATTGTCAAAGTGAGCTTGTTACTAAACATGTTAGCTTTCCACAAGACAGGATATTATAGTATCAGTACATTCATATGACCAGGGCCTCTACCACAAAAATACATATGCCAACAGTAACGACAATTTTCTAGTTATGGTGGCAAAGCTTGCATTATAATATGCTATTATAATCAGGTTAATAGCTATTTTAGCAGCAAAGAAAGGAGTATACCCTAACATAACCCTGAAATTGCCATGAAAGGAGTTTGTTGAAAACTGCATAAAGAATATTAAAATGCTTCTTTGTGACTTACGTACCTAGTATGGCGTTGACCTTCTTGGAATCCAACGAATCCTTCTGTGGAAGGCATTTGACAGCCGCCCAAAGAAGGGCCTCAGCGAAGTGAACGCCTGAGTTGTTAGCATCCAGGCGCAGCCTCTTCAGGAGGACTTTTTCAACATATACACCGTCACCGATGTCTACCTGTGAAAGAATACAACAAGCACAGATTCATTTTATACACGTTTGATCAAGGAATGGTTAGGAAATAGGGTAAGGCTTGCAAAAGCGGAAGTAGCTGCTTCTTGTTGATTCCGTTTAAAGAACAAAGCAGCTTTACGTATAGCACACATGCATTGTACTGAGCTGTGTACTTTCACGTAAGACTAGAAAGTATTGGGAACTTCAATGCGAAAGAAAGACATGCATCTGCCCAGATCTAAGCAAATGTCTGCCACCCCTTGACACAGAGTGATATCTGGTGCTGTTCTAGTGATTAGCAGACATTGAAAGCTTCAAGCCTGATTGAGTACTGGGCCAAACTGTGCTCGATTAGTGACTCACAAGTGCTCGAGAACTATCAAACAAGATGCAATTGTCTTCAAATACAATTCTGACTTCCCCTTGCAGACATGCAGTTTTCAATTTACTGTCTGCACTTGGGTGTAAAGATTTTGTCTGACAGAGTGAGTAAACCACATACACAAGCAGCATTTTCCTAGTTAGCATAGTCTTTAATAGGTACTGATACCTTCAATTTAGAAAGCCCTGTATATTGGGCCTCATCAAACTGATTTCATAAAAGGTTTGGCAAGGTAGAAGCATAGAATTTTAGTCATTAGAAGACAGGTGAAATGAGGTAATTATTGCAATTATTACTGAAAATTAAATTTTAGGCAGCTCATCCCAATGAGAAATTGATGCAAGCAGTTTGTACATGCCACATAAGCATTTAGGTATCAAAAATAGTGATTAGAGTGATCCGCTTGCAGGTTCATTAGTGCAAGCAGCCATGCCCTCGAGGAGACATAATTTCTTTTTCTATAGGCAGAAATAAGAATGTCGTTATTGTAATATAGGTCTATATCTGCTCTGTAACATAGAAGAAAAATACGCGATGACACTCAGGAACATAAACAATAAATATACACAGGTTCTCGCGACGCGGACCTTCAAACCGAACTGTATACATACAAAAATCTTCATACAAGCTTCTAGCTTCTTCAGCGTCAAACATAGCAAACTGTGTGCCAACGCGCGAAGACCATGATACATCGACGTATACATTACACATGTACTGTACTTGCGGGAATGCCTATATGTCGAATAACTTCTTGCCAGGGAACTACCGAACGAACACAGACTTTCAGTGTTTTCATAACTGTGTGCCCAATCAGGCATAGAAATCAAAGCGGGTAGCAGAATGCAAGTACGCTGTAACATCAGAGGAAGCTTTCGTGAAATTGCTTGCTAAATGTGCACAGCAACATGGCTAGCCTACGATCAGAAAGCGCTTTGCTCTAGGTAGTTACACAACGCTCATTACGTAAATCATAAGCTTCAAGAATGCGCGCAAGCGCCAAACTTGCTTACCTTGGCAAAAGCTCCTTCGTCTAACAGGTACAGAGGCACCGAGGTTTTTCTGGCGCATGCACTGTAGAACTTCCGATGAACACCAGCTCCACAAAAGCACAACCTTCAACATTCTTCCACACTCCGATTCGAAGCCCCAGTACCAGACTTTTCACGAGAGCGCGGGCAGACAGCTCGGCAGAACAAAGGCAGCTCCGACGGGCGCTGTACTAGGGCACTCACTGTCGACACTGGCGCATCGCACGAAACACACGGCGAACTGATGGCGTTACACGAGTCCGGAGGGTTTGCGATGGTCACTGCACACGACAAGGAGCACATTTCGTCTAGGCACTTCTAAAATATAACTCAAATACCGCCTTACTGCAAGGAACATTCACTACGATCAACGTAGTATCATAGAATAAAGAACCAAATTAGAGAAGGGAAACTGTACCTTTCGCAGTGGTTCGAAAATAAGCAGCGGCAGCGCATGGAACTTACTTAGTCGGACGCCAGATGACGTTGCTCAATCCAGAAGCGGAAGTACATTTTTTTACAACAAAATCCAATATGGCCGCTTTTCGCTGGTCGCGCACGCTGGTACGCGCCGTGCTTGTCCTGCCGGCAGGACTTACCGTAGGAAATGTGTTGTTTGATTTTAGTCAGGGGTACAATCAGGGCTCAATGACAACCGTAATTCACTGGGACGCCTGTTATTGGGCAATCACGCGAAGACTGCAAATGAAGCCGTGCAGAGTGATATGTGCTGGACAAGTTTTGAAGTGAGGGAAGATCACAGAGGAATTAATTATAAAAAACGACTGATGAATATGGAAGAAAGTAAATGGGCGGGGAGAGTGTTCAGGAATTCGCACAGGAATACCGTTGATTCAGAGTGGAGAAAAAGAACTAGACGCTTACTAGCAAGTATGCGACCGGTATATAGTCAGCAACATGACAACAAAAACGTCAAACGCAAAGTCAGAAGTTCTGACGAAATCTCATAGGCGACGATAATCAAAAAGAAACCTTTTATGAATAACTTGCTAAGAGGAAAAATGAAATCAGGAAAGACACAATTGATGATAACTTAAAAGGAAGCTCCTTACTTTTCCAGGTGAGGTCATGATGCCCTTGAACGCTTGGTTATAAAGCGAGGTACACCATGGAAGAAGGAAACATGTGCTTACTGCGGTAAATCTAGGAAAGCGATGGAAGATGTTTCATTATAATGTGAAGATATCTGCCCAGCGGTCGATTCAGGAATCACTGGCCTCCTTGAAACGCTTGGGTTCAGGGAGAGCAGGGCAAAAGCAAACATGACCGCAATATAGATTAGGAAGGGACTGATGATAATGATGATGATGATGACAATGATGATTGGAATTTATTGACGCAAGGGTCAGGAGGGGCCAAAGAGCGCCAGTTTTAGTAAGAGGCGATTGGATGTTTGGTGGCAGAAATATATGGAGACTACAAAGAACGGAAGCGCACAAAAAGAAAGTTAGTAGTGGTTCGAGAAGGATGATGCTGGTAATTGTTTGTGCTTTTTTTCTTCAACAACTAGATTGGGACATTAGGCAAAATAATGACACGCGGTATTGACCGTCCAAAACAGTTCAAAACTGCCAGTAACAAAACTGACTTTCATTCGGCATGCTTGTGCCCACAAAAGTGAGTTACACGCTAGGCATAACGAAAGCGGCGAAAACAGTCGGTGATCGTAGGAATATGATCTGCAGATGAAGCGCAAGGTAAATATACCTGGTAGCGAAGCTTCCATAGGAGCCCATACGTTCAAAACATGGCGGTCCATCGCCGGTTCATGGGGCCTAGCGCCATCTGTATGTGGTGGGAACACTTCCGGCGGAAAAAAAATAACGTGACGCCATGTCCGTTAAAAGCAGAAGTGACGTCATTTTGTTTTCGAAGGCGCGAAATTTGTTTTGTTGTTCTTCCCCGCCATTCGACTTGATGGGCGTTTCAAGCTTTCAGCGTGGAAAGCGATGCAGGAAAAGGCCAGCCGTACGTTGTCGAAATCGCATCCCTGCAGAGAACATACTTTCTTTGGAGGTCGACGAAAGCTTTAGGATTAGGGTGCTGATCCTATTGTCGGATGTCAAGCCCGTCGGTCAGCGCAGTCGCACGAAAACAACTACACAAGTATCTGGCGGTCGTAACTCACTGCTTTTGACTGAACAGATTAAGAAGCAATGAAGTTACCCGCGTCACCAATTTCAGACAAACCTCGACAAGCAAGAAAGCACAAATTGAGAGGGGGGCGTATTTCAACAGGTGACACGAGTTGACCTTTCTGCCCATTTCAAGACGTGCATTGCACTGCGAGTGATAGTGGCGTCAACGCCCCCTGTAGCGATGGGCGCTGAAAAGAAATGCATTTATTAATAATAATAAAATAAACGTATTTTCTTAACTCATCACGAATATATAAAATTGACTAGGAATCTTATATTCGTTGAATGAATCTTATTTCGTTGAAATGAAAAACGCGTTTTTATTTCCCAATGTTTGTGCCCTCCGAACATAGTCGCGCTTCAATCGCTGCTCCCATAACCCCCCATGCTGATGTCGGTGACAATCTGTACTGAACCGCTTTTCGCCCGAAGCTTCGCGACCTATTTGAATCGACCTTGCGAAGCGCGTCAGCTTATATAAATCAGTTATCGAAGGTTCCAGATTAATCGCTGGTGCCCGCTTGTCTTCGAGAAAGTACTACACAATTCGCGTAGCTCATACAATCAGATTACACAAGCTGCGGTGACAACAGACAAGTGATAGAACCATCGATAATATTCTAGAAACATCCGATACATGCAGGCGTGGCCGGCGCCGAGCGATATTATGGCATATTATGTACTGTACTGTATACTGTATTCCTGTATCTTACTGATAAATCCACTCCTGTAACAGTCTCATTGGGACTAACAGTATGTTAAATAAATAAATGAATAATGTTTGACATTTCTTAGCTGGTGAAAAGAGGACACCGGTGAAACAAACAAGTACACGTGTCAATAACAAGGGCTTGGTGACGCAACCCACCACCCCGTTTAAAAGGGGGCGCTTTCTAACATACATACATACATACATACATACATACAAACATACATACATACATACATACATACATACATACATACATACATACATACATACATACATACATACATACATACATACATACATACATACATACATACATACATACATACATACACACATACATACGTACATACGTCCATCCGTCGATTCATCCACCCACACATCATTCGTCAGATCTTGATGAGGGCTAGTTGGTTCGTATTTAGAACTGAGGTTAAACGACGCGAAAAAGACAAGGACACAAGGAAAGAAATACCGCAGACAAGCGCTGACTGCCAACTGGAAGTTTATTTGGAATTCACCGGACATTTACACCTTTTTCAGCATAGGCATGCGCACAGCAGTCGCAAAAAACATCTGCAAAGCACCAACATTATAATCTTTCATCCAAAAATGTTATTTCTTTTCCCGACAAGGCAAGAGAGGGAGGGCTTACACATTTATCTCCTTTCTAATGTGATAAGCCTCTACTATTTCCCTTTCCCTATTACCTTTTCCTTTCCCTATGAATGAGTTCTGCATAAGCGCGATTACGGAATGCAGGCTTTAACAGTTCTGTGATCACTTCAGTATGCGAAGCCATTTTCCAGAAAGAGAAAAGAAGTTCCGAAACTTTCCAAAAAGAAAAGAAAGACAAAAGACAAGTGCACGTGGTGCCATACTTACACAAATTGTCACACAATCTAAAGAAAGTTTTCAATAGACACAATATTAATTTGGTTTTCAGTGCCCTGTGTAAGCTGTCCTCGATATGTAATCGTATGAACAAGCGCGAAAGGCACCTGTGCACCACAAATCATAAAACTAATTTCACTGAGTGCAGGCCAACGTTATCTATCAGATACCGCTCAACTATGGAAAATCTTATACAGGTCAAACGGGACAGTGCTTCAACGAAAGAGCTCGTCAGCACAGCAGTAACCTAAAGAATGGTTATGGGAGTCATTTAGCCGGACACTGTAACAAGTGTCACTGCACCCCCATATTTGAAGACAAAATTCATAGGGAAAGAAAAAGGTAAGAGGGAAAGGCAAATAGTAGAGGCTTATGACATGAAAAAGGAAGGAGATAAATGTGTAAACCCTCCCTTTCTCGCCTTGTCGGGAAAAGAAATAAGATTTTTTGATGAAAGATTATAATGTTGATGATTTTCAGATGTTTCTGCGACTGGTATCCACATGCCTATGCTGAAATAGGCATAAAGGTCCGGTGAATCTCAAATAAACTTCCAGTTGGCAGTCAGCGCTAGTCTGGGGTATCTGTTTCCTTGTGTGCTTGTCCTTTTCGCGCTGTTTAACCTCAGTTCTACACATCATTCATCCATCCATCCAGCAGGAATAGTACTGCATCCGGTACAGGCATAGATAGCGGTACTAGATAAATAGAGAAGTTTTGAGGTAGAAAGATTAAGGAAATGTATACAAACCTGCTAAAAATAAAAGCACGCACATCATACATGATTGACTCAGCCAGGCTAAGTGACTATGTGTGACTGCCCCGTTCCAAAGGGGAAGCTGTGTTGTCCGAGCTGACCTCCGAGCCGAGACAGGCATACGGCACCGAACAACGTTATTTTATTCCGGCATAGCTGCTGCCGGTAGATACACCGCCTCCTCGGCGTGGCTACGCTATCCTTTTTAACACCCGCCGTGGTTGCGCAGTGGCTATGGTGTTGGGCTGCTGAGCACGAGGTCGCGGGATCGAATCCCGGCCACGGCGGCCGCATTTCGATGGGGGCGAAATGCGAAAACACCCGTGTGCTTAGATTTAGGTGCACGTTAAAGAACCCTAGGTGGTCAAAATTTCCGGAGTCCTCCACTACGGCGTGCCTCATAATCAGAAAGTGGTTTTGGCACGTAAAACCCGAAATATTATATTATTATCCTTTTTAACAACCTCGCCTTCACAAAGAAGAGGGAAACACAACCCTCCTGCCTGTAGCAACCACGCGCAACTGCATATTATCACGCTGACAGGCTCGCCGGGATTCGGCACATGGTGAAGGCAGACGCATGCGCGTGAGCGCAACAATGCCAGTAAATCATCATCCTTGCAGGACGTGTGGGTTTCCATGGCAGTTTTGCTACCATGCATGCATATACGTTGTCGTTGACGTCCTAGCTTCACGAAGGGCCCAGCGTAACGACAAGGAAACGTTTAGATGTGCGTTATCATCATCATCATCAGCCTGGTAACGCCCACTGCAGGGCGAAGGCCTCTCCCATACTTCTCCAATTACCCCGGTCGTGTACTAATTGTGGTGATGTTGTCCCTGCAAACTTCTTAATCTCATTCACCCACCTAACTGTCTGCCGCCCTCTGCTACGCTTCCCTTCCCTTGGAATCCACTCCGTAACCCTTAATGACCATCGTTTATCTTCCCTCCTCATTACATGCCCTGCCCATGTCCCATTATTTTTCTTGATTTCAACTAAGATGTCATTAACTTGTGTTTCTTCCCTCATCCAATCTGCTCTTTCCTTATCTCTTAAGTTACACTCATCCTTATTCTTTCCATAGGTTGTTGCGTCGTCCTCAATTTAAAGGGACACTAAAGTGAAAAATTATTTCTTCTGCCTAAGTAAATTACCGTTCTACAAAGCCAAAAACACCACTCTTACAACGATCAGACGTTTGGTAAGCCAGAAAAAGCACAAGAATGAAATACGGGTGGTGACGCCTACTTAAGTTCCCGCACCTGGGGGCTGTGACGTCTTGAATTTTGATGGAATGTTCAAGGGCCTACTAATTACATATAGCGGTACAGATTTACTACATTGTGTTCTAAAGGAACCATATTTTAAACACGGCAAGTTTCGGGAACCTTTATTCAGCCAACGCGACATAAATTCGATAACATACTTTGGAATCCCTGACGTCACGCTGACGTACCGGCGCCGGGGTTTCGGCACCAACTTCAAATACTGATACTTGGACCTTCATTTTCTCATCTAATAATCAAACTATTCTTTTGAAATGACTGCCTGCAGCTTTTAAAAACAATACTTCATTAGTCTAAACTGATTTATTGTTTCGCTTTCATCATCATCATCATCATCATCATCATCATCATCATCATCATCATCATCATCATCAGCCTGGTTGCGCCCACTGCAGGGCAAAGGCCTCTCCCATATTTCTCCAACAACCCCGGTCATGTACTAATTGTGGCCATGCCGTCCCTGCAAACTTCTTAATCTCATCCGCCCACCTAACTTTCTGCCGCCCCCTGCTACGCTTCCCTTCCCTTGGAATCCAGTCCGTAACCCTTAATGACCATCGGTTATCTTCCCTCCTCATTACATGTCCTGCCCATGCCCATTTCTGTTTCTTGATTTCAACTAAGATGTCATTAACTCGCGTTTGTTCCCTCACCCAATCTGCTCTTTTCTTATCCCTTAACGTTACACCTATCATTCTTCTTTCCATAGCTCGTTGTGTCGTCCTCAATTTGAGTAGAACCCTTTTCGTAAGCCTCCAGGTTTCTGCCCCGTAGGTGAGTACTGGTAAGACACAGCTATTATATAATTTTCTCTTGAGGGATAATGGCAACCTGCTGTTCATGATTTGGGAATGCCTGCCAAACGCACCCCAGCCCATTCTTATTCTTCTGAGTATTTCCGTCTCATGATCCGGATGCACCGTCACTACCTGCCCTAAGTAGATGTATTCCCTTACGACTTCCAGTGCCTCGCTGCCTATTGTAAATTGCTGTTTTCTCCCGAGACTGTTAAGCATTACTTTAGTTTTTCGCAGATTAATTTTTAGACCCACTCTTCTGCTTTGCCTCTCCAGGTCAGTGAGCATGCATTGCAATTGGTCCCCTGAGTTACTAAGCAAGGCAATATCATCAGCGAATCGCAAGTTACTAAGGTATTCTCCATTAACATCATCATCATCATCATCAGCCTGGTCACGCCCACTGCAGGGCAAAGGCCTCTCCCATATTTCTCCAACAACCCCGGTCATCTACTAATTGTGGCCATGCCGTCCCTGCAAACTTCTTAATCTCATCCGCCCACCTAACTTTCTGCCGCCCCCTGCTACGCTTCCCTTCCCTTGGAATCCAGTCCGTAACCCTTAATGACCATCGGTTATCTTCCCTCCTCATTACATGTCCTGCCCATGCCCATTTCTTTTTCTTGATTTCAACTAAGATGTCAATAACTCGCGTTTGTTCCCTCACCCAATCTGCTCTTTTCTTATCCCTTAACGTTACACCTATCATTCTTCTTTCCACAGCTCGTGGCGTCGTCCTCAATTTGAGTAGAACCCTTTTCGTAAGCCTCCAGGTTTCTGCCCCGTAGGTACTGGTAAGACACAGCTATTATACACTTTTCTCTTGAGGGATAATGGCAACCTGCTGTTCATGATCTGAGAATGCCTGTCAAACGCACCCCAGCCCATTCTTATTCTTCTGATTATTTCCGTCTCATGATCCGGATCCGCAGTCACTACCTGCCCTAAGTAGATGTATTCCCTTACGACTTCCAGTGCCTCGCTGCCTATTGTAAATTGCTGCTCTCTTCCGAGACTGTTAAACATTACTTTAGTTTTCTGAAGATTAATTTTTAGACCCACTCTTCTGCTTTGCCTCTCGAGGTCAGTGAGAATGCATTGCAGCTGGTCCCCTGAGTTACTAAGCAAGGCAATATCATCAGCGAATCGCAAGTTACTAAGGTATTCTCCATTAACTTTTATCCCCATTTCTTCCCAATCCAGGTCTCTGAATACCTCCTGTAAACACGCTGTGAATAGCATTGGAGAGATCGTATCTCCCTGCCTGACGCCTTTCTTTATTGGGATTTTGTTGCTTTCTTTATGGAGGACTACGGTGGCTGTGGAGCCGCTATAGATATCTTTCAGTATTTTTACATACGGCTCGTCTACACCCTGATTCTGTAATGCCTGCATGACTGCTGAGGTTTCGACAGAATCAAATGCTTTCTCGTAATCAATGAAAGCTACATATAAGGGTTGGATATATTCCGCACATTTCTCTATAACCTGATTGATAGTGTGAATATGGTCTATTGTTGAGTATCCTTTACGGAATCCTGCCTGGTCCTTTGGTTGACAGAAGTCTAAGGTGTTCCTGATTCTATTTGCGACTACCTTAGTAAATACGTTGTAGGCAACAGACAGCAAGCTTATCGGTCTATAATTTTTCAAGTCTTTGGCGTCCCGTTTCTTATGGATTAGGATTATGTTAGCGTTTTTCCAAGATTCCGGTACGCTCGACGTTATGAGGCATTGCGTATACAGGGTGGCCAGTTTCTGTAGAACAATCTGCCAACCATCCTTCAACAAATCTGCTGTTACCTGATCTTCCCCAGCTGCCTTCCCCCTTTGCATATCTCCCAATGCTTTCTTTACTTCTTCCGGCGTTACCTGTGGGATTTCGAATTCGTCTAGACTATTTTCTCTTCCATTATCGTCGTGGGTGCCACTGGTACTGTATAAATCTCTATAGAACTCCTCAGCCACTTGAACTATCTCATCCATATTAGTAATGATATTGCCGGCTTTGTCTCTTAACGCATACATCTGATTCTTGCCAATTCCCAGTTTCTTCTTCACTGTTTTTATGCTTCCTCCGTTCCTGAGAGCCTGTTCAATTCTATCCATATTATACTTCCTTATGTCAGCTGTCTTACGCTTGTTGATTAACTTCGAAAGTTCTGCCAGTTCTATTGTAGCTGTAGGGTTAGATGCTTTCATACATTGGCGTTTCTTGATCAGATCTTTCGTCCCCTGCGATAGTTTACTGGTATCCTGCCTAACGGAGTTACCACCGACTTCCATTGCACACTCCTTAATGATGCCCACAAGATTGCCGTTCATTGCTTCAACACTACGGTCCTCTCCTTGAGTTAAAGCCTAATACCTGTTCTGTAGCTTGATCTGGATTTCCTCTATTTTCCCTCTTACCACTAACTCATTGATCGGCTTCTTATGTACCAGTTTATTCCGTTCCCTTCTCAGGTCTAGGCTAATTCGAGTTCTTACCATCCTGTGGTCACTGCAGCGCACCTTGCCGAGCACGTCCACATCTTGTATGATGCCAGGGTTAGCGCAGAGTATGAAGTCTATTTCATTTCTAGTCTCGCCGTTTGGGCTCCTCCACGTCCACTTTCGGCTATCCCGCTTGCGGAAGAAGGTATTCATTATCCTCATATTATTCTGTTCCGCAAACTCTACTAATAACTCTCCCCTGATATTCCTAGTGCCTATGCCATATTCCCCCACGGCCTTGTCTCCAGCCTGCTTCTTGCCTACCTTGGCATTAAAGTCGCCCATTAGTATAGTGTATTTAGTTCTCACTCTACCCATCGCCGATTCCACGTCTTCATAGAAGCTTTCGACTTCCTGGTCATCATGACTGGATGTGGGGGCGTAGGCCTGTACAATCTTCATTTTGCATCTCTTATTAAGTTTCACAAGACCTGCCACCCTCTCGTTAATGCTATAGAATTCCTGTATGTTACCAGCTATATTCTTATTAATCAGGAATCCGACGCCTAGTTCTCTTCCCTCCGCTAAGCCCCGGTAGCACAGGACGTGCCCACTTTTTAGCACTGTATATGCTTCTTTTGGCCTCCTAACTTCACTGAGCCCTATGATATCCCATTTACTGCCCTCTAATTCCTCCAATAGCACTTCTAGACTCGCCTCACTAGATAACGTTCTAGCGTTAAACGTTGCCAGGTTCATATTCCAATGGCGGCCTGTCCGGAGCCAGTGATTCTTAGCACCCTCTGCTGCGTGGCAGGTCTGACCGCCGCCGTGGTCAGTTGCTTCACAGCTGCTGGGGACTGAGGGCCGGGGTTTGATTGTGTTGTTCATTAACTTTTATCCCCAATTCTTCCCAATCCAGGTCTCTGAATACCTCCTTTAAACACGCTGTGAATAGCATTGGAGATATCGTATCTCCCTGCCTGGCGCCTTTCTTTATTGGGATTTTGTTGCTTGCTTTGTGGAGGACTACGGTGGCTGTGGAGCCGCTATAGATATCTTTCAGTATTTTTACATATGGCTCATCTACACCCTGATTCCGTAATGCCTCCATGACTGCTGAGGTTTCGACTGAATCAAACGCTTTCTCGTAATCAATGAAAGCTATATATAAGGGTTGGTTATATTCTGCACATTTCTCTATCCCCTGATTGATAGTGTGAATATGGTCTATTGTTGAGTAGCCTTAGAGGAGTCCTGCTTGATCCTTTGGTTATATGGTTATTTGGTTGGTTAGATGTGCGTTATATTGTGATGCTATTGTGCGAACTTGAGCTTGTCATAAGCGCTCAGGTGGGAAGCGTATAGACAGCCACATATTCCTTTTATGCCTGTAATACTGTGTACAAATTGTTTGATAGCAATTAAACCTCTTTCATGACCTCAGTTCACGAGTAGCACGCGTGACACTTTGGCCAAGTGCTGGTAGCGTTAGCGCGGGAGCCATCGTCGCCGGAGACACGAATAATGCCGACCAGGAAGTTAATTTGACGAGCTACGAAGGCTTTGTGAGTGCAAAGGTATGTATCTAATCAAACTCGCAAGTAATAATTGAATACAGACATTTATGACTTTCAAGAATGCTGACAAAAATCGGGCATCGGTCACTGCGTGTAAGAGACAGCACGTGGCATGCTGGACAGGCGTCTCGCGTAGGGTCCCGCCTGGTCTCCGCTCTGGTAGACGCTGGACATAAGCGGCTGCCTGGGTATCATGGAACCATACGTGTCCACGAACTCGCTGTAGGGGCCCTCGGACCACGAGTCTACCTTGCGACTCCGGTAGGCACGCTCCTCTTCCAAGGCCTGCGTCACCACAATCGCTGTGTCATGAAAACGCGCACTCTACATTTGATCACAAGAAGTCACAGCTAGCAGTGCCGCACTACACGTGAAGACCGTGAATGACACATGCAGGTTTATGCTGGCGGACGTATGTGGTAGAGAGGCGACGGCTGCTAACCAGCAGGGCTTTCCGGCCTGATCACTTCACAGAATGGCATAAAGACCCGGACCAACAAAGTTTTGCAGCAATAGATGAGCGCACAAAAAGTGCTCCACGTGAGCTTCAAGTCACAGCATATGATAAAATGTCGTGTCCACAGCCACAAAAGCCAAACCTTTCGCGCTGCGGTTATGACAGAATGGGATAATGTTGAGGTTATATGATGTCCTTTTGCGCAAGGACCAAGAGAACGCGATGAAGTTGCGGAAATTATACACATGCGAAATCAATATCGTTTAACATTGCCATCAAATCACTAGTTATTTAATGGTTACGCCACATCCGAATTTAGGATGAACTTATAGGTCAAAAAGCAAATGAACTGCACTATTTCATCTACAGACAATATGCTGCACGATTACATGTTATCCGCTGCATATATATTGAAGAAGGGGACAGCAGAACACCTGAAGCTCTCTGCCTATTTGAGCTCATCTCCGCAAAAAGCATGTTTCGGAGAGGATACATGTTCAGTTCTTCGAAGGAGTATCCGACACCCAGAATTATAACATAGTAAGGTTTATTTCCCATCGATACAAAACGTGATGAAGGAGGGGATGTGAATCGAAATTGGAGCATGCTTAAACATGGCCCATAAGTGTGGAACGTGATAGCATTCGAAGGTCTCTGACTGTCTCTCCCGCTTCCCGGTAGCTGCGGCATAGGCGACCTTAATGGTTAGCGGGAAACGCTGGCAGCGAATTATACGCACGAAGGCGAGCTTTCCGGTGTAAACGCGACCTCTTGCGTGGGCCCATCCCAGACGCTGTGCACAGCCTTGCAAAAAAAAATAATAATTACATCATTTTCAACTTCCAACTATTGTTTCACAATTTTAATATTCAAGTCAGCGAAGATTTAATATAAAAGGCATGAGCTCTAGGTGTTTTCTTGCATAACATTTGTTTGTGGCGTACCATTTTCAATATTCCGAAGAATAATGTTGTAGAGAATGCAAGACAAGGTATGAGCATTCTTACTGATACAATGGTGTAGCGATGTAACTCACCTATGTCCCATCTCATATAGCAACTGAGCATGTGCTGGTGGGCGAGTTGGTTATGCATGATTACAACAAAGTTGTCAAATAAAACAACGGACGAAGGAAGGAGACACGAGACACCACGTAGGCGCACACGGATGCGTGCGCCTACGTGATGTCTCCTTCCTTCCTCCATTGTTTTATTTGGCGGCGTCGTTGTTATCATATAGCAAGGCGTGGCATATACATATACCCAAATATATACGAAAACGTTCGCTCATGGTCAACTTCGCCGACGCCAATGCCAGATTTTGGTGACACGGGCCCTTCCCGCTGTCGCGTTAGAAGGGACAGCCGGTTTGACGGTTCTCATAACAGGCAGCAGAAGTGAGCGTGCAGAAACGGCTTGGTGCACATACGTAGTAATGTTGGTTCTGCAGGTGAACCAACGAAGCAAAACGATTAAACTCAGAACTGACGTATTTGTTCATACTGGCAAAAAGGAGCCAAAACAAGGAAGTCAATGTAAGCATGTACACATACATCACACATCATACATCATGCATACATGAACACCTATCTATATTCCAGATGCACACACACACACACACACACACACACACACACACACACACACACACATACTCGCAAATATATATATATATATATATATATATATATATATATATATGTATATATATGTGGGGGGATTCTTCAAAGTTCAACACGCAGGACTCGACGTAACATACGCAGGAAAAGGAAAGAGACGAGGCAATTTTTAGACGACTTATTTACTAAGCGTTCCCGGCTGGTTGACCAGCCTTCATCAGAGTACAGTAACTGTACTCTGACGATGGCTGGTCCACCAGCCGAAGACGTTTAGTAAAGAAGTCATCCAAAAAGTTCGTCGTCCCTTTCCTAAGTATATATATATATATATATATATATATATATATATATATATATATATATATATATATATATATATATATATATATATATATATTGCTACGGTGAAGGGAAGGAAGAAGTTCAATTAGACGAGAGGAAGACGAAGTCTGGCAGTTGCCTAAGCGCCATATACCTCAGTTGTAGATATACATTATTTTACACTCTTGGGCCTGCTTTCTTTCTGCAACATTTTGGTGGTAGGTAAGGGGCACAGTCACGGAACTTCACAGCGGACATCATCTACCTGCCGCCACAATGGCAAATCAATCGACACAAGCGAAAACGCCTCAGCAGCCCGTGTCAACGGTCATCCTCACTCATCCGCGGGACCCAAGGACATTTTGTAGCACGGACAACGCCGACGTCGAGGACTGGCTTACGATGTACGAGCGAGTGTGCGACAGCAACAGGTGGGATCCAACAATGATTCTAGCAAACGTGATATTTTATCTAAGAGGAACTGCGAAGCAATGGTACGACACACACGAAACTGACCTAACGAGCTGGGATGTCTGCAAAGAAAAAAATGCGAGACCTGTTTCGCAGACCTGTCGGTCGTCAGCTGGCAGAAAAAAAAAAGATCTTGCTTGCCGCGCTCAGACGTCCACAGAATCCTATGTCATGTACATACAGGATGTGCTGACCCTCTGTTGCAAGGCTGATAACAACATGACAAAGGCAGACAAGATTGGTCACATACTGAAAGGTATTCCTGACGATGCCTTCAATCTCCTGGTGTGTAAGGATTGTGCCACTGTGGATGCAATTATAAAGGACTGCCAGCGCTTCGAACAAGCGAAGGGCCGCCGCGTCGCTCAAACTTTCAACCGATTGCCCAATACCGCCGCGACATCTTCTTGCGAAGACCCGCCGCGGTTCGTTCAGCCCACAGGACCGGAAGATATCACGCGCATTGTTCGCCGTGAGCTTGAGGCCATGGCTCCGGCTCCAGTTCGTTCCGACTGTCGGGAAAGCGTGCCCGCTATCTCCCTTATACAAGCGGTCGTGCGGGAGGAAATAGCAAGTTTGGGCTTTCCACCTCTCTACTCGGTCCGCCATACAAACACCTACCAGATGTCTCCGGCCGCTCGCTCCCAGACGCAAAGCTTTCCACCATTCCGTCGCAACCCAGCTGACTGGCGCACAGCGGATGATAAAGCCATCTATTTTAATTGTTCCGGGGTTGGACACATCGCCCATCATTGCCGCAACCACTGGTCGTCGCCTCCTCGGTGGTCATCTCCGAGTCACTACCGTCAAGTACCAAACAATCGTACTTTCGCGACCCCCCCCCCCCCCCCCCCCCCGATTAGGAACATCAATGCCGACAGTGCTCCACCAAGATCCAGCCGCTCCCCGTTTTCGCAAGGTCGTAGGTTCCGCTCGCCTCTCGTTCACCCTCTTCGCCCCCTTCTGCAACCGGTCGCTTCACTTCGAGAAACTAGGTGGTGCAGCTCCCGGAGGTGAAGCTGCAACTACGACCCGGCCCACAAATCCTCTGTTGACCCTGCGTACACGTGGAAACCTACTGAACATTGAAGTTGATGGCGTTCCTGTTAGATCTCTCGTTGATACAGGAGCGCAGCTTTCAGTTATGAGCGGTGCTCTCCGCCGAAGGCTGAAAAAGGTTCTGACACCCGCCGTACTGTGCACTGTGCGAGTCGCCGATGGGAGTATTTCACCTGTCCTTGGAATGTGCACAGCACGTGTGACCATTGGGGGTCATTATACCGTTGTTCTAGTTATCGTCCTTGAACACTGTGTGCACGACCTAATTCTCGGCCTCGACTTCCTTTAGAAACACTCTGCCCAAATTGACTGCTCCGCAGGTGTTGCACAGTTGGATCTGCCGCTTCCTGCCGACGCAACAACTTGTGCTTCACACCTGCTTATGTTCTGCTGAGTTTGCAAGGCTGTCTCCACAAGCGGCTACAAATGCCCTCCTGACGCCCTGTCCTTCCGTACCTGAGGGCGAGTGCGTCGTGTCGCCGCTTATTGACGTGGTTTTGTCGCGCTATATTGCCCTGCCGAGCACCTAATCCAAGTCCGCGAAAACTGCACTCGCATGCCCATCCTCCATTTTTGATATTCGTCGCATGTGCTGCCACACGGTATCGCCATAGCGCATAACACTCCTTTGGAAGTATTTGAGACTTCTTCTTTGACCTCCGAATCGTTCCTCAGTACCAACGGATCTTTGTCACCCACTCCTTCGTACTCGACGCCTGTGGACGATGTTTCTAAGATGATCGCACCTGACCTTCCTTCCGAGCAAACAACAGCTCTCGATCACCTCCTGTCATCTTATCGGGACATATTTGAATTGAACGACCATCCACTTGCCCAGACATCTGTTGTCACGCATCGCATCTACACCGCTGATGCCAGCCCCATTCATAGGCGCTCATATCGTGTCTCCGCAACGGAAAGGGCCATCACACAAAAAGAGGAAGGCAGGATGATGGACAAGGACATCATTGAGCCTTCCAGTAGCCCGTGGGCATCACTGGGTGTCTTAGTAAAGAAAAAAGACAACTCGTGGTGCTTCTGCGTTGACTACCGTAACATCAACAGAATAACAAAGAAGGATGTTTATCCCCTGCCTCGCATTGATGACGCTCTTGACTGCCCTCACGGATCCCAATACTTTTCATCAATTGACCTCCGCTCCGGCTATTGGCAGATTAGCATCGATGAGATGGACCGCGAGAAAACCGCCTTCGTTACACCGGACGGTCTGTACCAATATAAAGTCATGCCCTTTGGATTATGCAATGCACCAGCTACATTCGAGCGCATGATGTACTCTCTCTTGCGCGGCTTGAAGTGGTCTACATGCCTCGGTTACCTCGATGATGTGATTGTGTTTTCGCCGAACTTAGAGAGCCATCTGCGGCGCCTCACAACCATACTCTCCGTGTTTCGCAGGGCTGGCCTTCAGCTAAACTCCTCCAAGTGCCATTTTGGTTGCCGTGAAATTAACATGCTTGGCCATCTCGTAAACGCTGCCAGAATCCAACCTGATCCAAGGAAAGTTCACGCCATGCGAAATTTTCCTCTACCTTGTTCAACAAACGATGTCCGTAGTTTTCTGGGCTTATGCTCTTATTTTTGGCGATTTGTGAAAAATTTTGCCGACAACGCTCACCCTCGCACTGACCTTCTTAAGAAAGACGTCTCTTTCTCTTGGGGACCACTACCCTGATTGAGCGGCTTAGAACTTCTCCAATTCTGTGACACTTTGACCCTTCTGCGCCCACTGATGTACGAACTGACGCGAGTGGTCATGGCATCGGCGCTGTCCTCGCTCAGCGTCAACAGGGCCAAGACCATGTCATCGCTTACGCTAGCCGCCTTCTTTCCACGCCCTAGCAAAATTGCTCCATTACCGAGAGAGAATGTGCCGCGCTCGTATTGGTGGTCGCGAAATTTCGGCCGTACCTTTTCGGTCGGAGCTTCTGCGTCGTAACCGATCATCACGCCCTCTGCTGGCTCTCCTCTTTGAAGGACCCAACTGGACGACTTGCACGTTGGGCATTGCGTCTACAGGAATAAACATTTTCTATTATGTATAAGTGAGGGCACCTGCATAAAGATGCTGACTGCCTGTCCCGCAATCCCGTGGATCAACCGGACGATACGGATCCAGACTCGGACGTCAGTGTTCTATCCATGTCCATCTTCCTCCATATTGGCGACGAGCAGCGCAAAGATCCTGTTATTCGAATACTTATGGAATGCCTAAGCTCCTCGCCCAATGACCTGTCCCTCCGCATGTTCACCTTGCGCGATGGAACTTTATACCGTCGTAGCGTTCGTCCTGATGGCCCGGAGCTCCTCCTAGTCGTTCCCAAGCACCTTCGACCGGCCGTGCTCCAGCAACATCACGACACCCCTACTGCTGGACATTTGGGCATCACTAGTACATACGACCGCCTGCGGCGCCGCTTCTTCTGGCCCGGCATTTATCGCTCTATGCGCCGTTATGTCGCTTCTTGAGACCTGTGTCAGCGCCGGAAGACACCTGATATGCCTCCCACTGGTTTGCTGCAACCATTTGATATCCCTACAGAGCCCTTCTACCGGGTGGGCCTCGACCTTCTTGGCCCCTTTCCAATTTCCATCAAAGGAAACAAATGGATTGCTTTAGCAACCGATTATGCCACGAGATATGCCATCGCACGAGCGCTACCAAATAGCTGCGCTACAGATGTCGCCGACTTCTTACTGTACGACGTCATACTGTAACACGGTGCCCCTCGCCAGTTGCTGATGGATCGCGGCTGCTACTTTCTATCCCTTCTGCTCCCTTCCTGTTGTACAGAACACCAGATTGCTACCGCGTACCACCCTCAAACGAACGGCCTCACCGAGCGACTCAACCGCACACTAACTGAAATGCTGGCCATGTACATTTCCGACGATCACCGCGACTGGGAGGCCGCTTTACCTTACATCACTTTCGCATACAACTTGTCGCGTCACGACACTGCCGGATTTTCAACAATTTACCTGTTGTATGGCCGCGACCCCACCTTGCCCTTTGACACTTTGCTGCCTTCCGCAGTACAATCACCCAGCACTGGTTACGCTCGCGACGCTATTAGCCGCCCAGGCCCGAGATGTCGCCCGTCATCGCCTCACAGTCTCGCAAGGTTCTCAAAAGCGACGCTACGACCTTCGGCACCGAGACTACCATTTTTCACCTGGTTCCCTTGTCCTTTTCTGCACGCCTTCACGTGACGTCGGCTTGTCGCAAAAATTACTTTCCCGTTATTCTGGTCCGTTCCAGATCTTACGCCAACTGTCCGACGTGACGTACGAGATCGCCTCAGTCGGTCAGCCTTCAGTGCTTCCCAACGTCACTAGCGATGTTGTTCCCGTCGCCAGGCTCAAGCCCTTTGTCCTCCCATTAAGTGAGGCTCTATAACTTGCACCGGGACCGAGCTACTCCACCGGGAGGGTGATGTTACGGTGAAGGGAAAGAAGAAGTTGAATTAGACTAGAGGAAGACGAAGTCTGGCAGTTGCCTAAACGCCATATACCTCAGTTGTTAATATACATTATTTTACACTCTTGGGCCTGCTTTCTTTCTGCAGCAATATATTTATATATAGAGTACTGTTATACGGAAGCGATAGCAGGTGGGCACTGCATATATGTACAGGTAAAAATAAGTAATAAGTAATAATGTAATAATAATAAGAAAGCTTCTATGAAGACGTGGAATCGGCGATGGGTAGAGTGAAAACTAAATACACTATACTAATGTGCGACTTTAATGCCAAGGTAGGCAAGAAGCAGGCTGGAGACAAGGCAGTGGGGGAATATGGCATAGGCACTAGGAATAGCAGGGGGGAGTTATTAGTAGAGCTTGCGCAACAGAATAATATGAGGATAATGAATACCTTCTTCCGCAAGCGGGATAGCCGAAAGTGGACGTGGAGGAGCCCAAACGGCGAGACTAGAAATGAAATAGACTTCATACTCTGCGCTAACCCTGGCATCATACAAGATGTGGACGTGCTCGGCAAGGTGCGCTGCAGTGACCACAGGATGGTAAGAACTCGAATTAGCCTAGACCTGAGAAGGGAACGGAAGAAACTGGTACATAAGAAGCCGATCAATGAGTTAGTGGTAAGAGGGAAAATAGAGGAAATCCAGATCAAGCTACAGAACAGGTATTAGGCTTTAACTCAAGGAGAGGACCGTAGTGTTGAAGCAATGAACGGCAATCTTGTGGGCATCATTAAGGAGTGTGCAATGGAAGTCGGTGGTAACTCCGTTAGGCAGGATACCAGTAAACTATCGCAGGGGACGAAAGATCTGATCAAGAAACGCCAATGTATGAAAGCATCTAACCCTACAGCTACAATAGAACTGGCAGAACTTTCGAAGTTAATCAACAAGCGTAAGACAGCTGACATAAGGAAGTATAATATGGATAGAATTGAACAGGCTCTCAGGAACGGTGGAAGCCTAAAAACAGTGAAGAAGAAACTAAGAATTGGCAAGAATCAGATGCATGCGGTAAGAGAGAAAGCCGGCAATATCATTACTAATATGGATGAGATAGTTCAAGTGGCTGAGGAGTTCTATAGAGATTTATACAGTACCAGTTAATCAACAAGCGTAAGACAGCTGGCATAAGGAAGTATAATATGGATAGAATTGAACAGGCTCTCAGGAACGGAGGAAGCCTAAAAACAGTGAAGAAGAAACTAGGAATTGGCAAGAATCAGATGCATGCGGTAAGAGACAAAGCCGGCAATATCATTACTAATATGGATGAGATAGTTCAAGTGGCTGAGGAGTTCTATAGAGATTTATACAGTACCAGTGGCAACCACGACGATAATGGAAGGGAAAATAGCCTAGACGAATTCGAAATCCCAAAGGTAACGCCGGAAGAAGTAAAGAAAGGCTTGGGAGATATGCAAAGGGGGAAGGCAGCTGGGGAGGATCAGGTAGCAGCAGATTTGTTGCAGGATGGTGGACAGATTGTTCTAGAGAAACTGGCCACCCTGTATACGCAATGCCTCATGACCTCGAGTGTACCGGAATCTTGGAAGAACGCTAACATAATCCTAATCCATAAGAAAGGGGACGCCAAAGACTTGAAAAATTATAGGCCGATCAGCTTACTGTCCGTTGCGTACAAACTATTTACTAAGGTAATCGCAAATAGAATCAGGAGCACCTTAGACTTCTGTCAAGCAAAGGACCAGGCAGGATTCCGTAAAGGCTACTCAACAATAGATCATATTCACACTATCAATCAGGTGATAGAGAAATGTGCTGAATATAACCAACCCTTATATATAGCTTTCATTGATTACGAGAAAGCGTTTGATTCTGTCGAAACCTCAGCAGTCATGGAGGCATTACGGAATCAGGGTGCAGACGAGCCGTATATAAAAATACTGAAATATATCTATAGCGGCTCAACAGCCACCGTAGTCCTCCATAAAAAAGCAACAAAATCCCAATAAAGAAAGGCGTCAGGCAGGGAGATACGATATCTCCAATGCTATTCACAGCGTGTTTACAGGAGGTATTCAGAGACCTGGATTGGGAAGAATTGGGGATAAGAGTTAATGGAGAATACCGTAGTAATCTGCAATTCGCTGATGATATAGCCTTGCTTAGTAACTCAGGCGACCAGTTGCAATGCATGCTCACTGACCTGGACAGGCAAAGTAGAAGGGTGGGTTAAAAATTAATCTGTAGGAAACTAAAGTAATGTTTAACAGTATCGGAAGAGAACAGCAATTTACAATAGGCAGCGAGGCACTGGAAGTCGTAAGGGAATACATCTACTTAGGGCAGGTAGTGACGGCGGATCCGGATCATGAGACGGAAATAATCAGAAGAATAAGAATGGGCTGGGGTGCATTTGGCAGGCATTCTCAGATGATGAACAGCAGGTTGCCATTATCCCTGAAGAGAAAAGTATATAATAGCTGTGTCTTACCAGTACTCACTTACGGGGCAGAAACCTGGAGGCTTACGAAAAGGGTTCTACTCAAATTGAGGACGACGCAACGAGCTATGGAAAGAAGAATGATAGGTGTAACGTTAAGGGATAAGAAAAGAGCAGATTGGGTGAGGGGACAAACACGAGTTAATGACATCTTAGTTGAAATCAAGAAAAAGAAATGGGCATGGGCAGGACATGTAATGAGGAGGGAAGAGAACCTATGGTCATTAAGGGTTACGGACTGGATTCCAAAGAAAGGGAAGCGTTGCACGGGGCGGCAGAAAGTTAGGTGGGCGGATGAGTATAACAAGTTTGCAGGCACGGCTTGGCCACTATTAGTACATGGCCGGGGTTGTTGGAGAAGTATGGGAGAGGCCTTTGCCCTGCAGTGGTTGTAACCAGGCTGATGATGATGATGAAAAATAAGTGCAACATATGGAACCACAAATGTCTAATGAGCTTGCACTTTTTCATAGGCAATTTACACTACATAATATTGTCACGTAGTAGTGACCGTAAAGAACATGGTATCAGTACTGTAAAATACGAAACAAACTTTATTTTGGTCGAACCTGTGGCCACAAAAACAGGCTACGCTCAAAGAACGGCGACAGCGGCGAACACAGTCTGCGATCCATAGAGAAAGAAATTCAAGAAGAGCGGACACTCAGCAAAAACTGACAACAGAAAACACGTCACGCCTAGTTTCAACTCCATTCGGTATTTGACGCGAGCATCGTCAAAAAAAGAATGTGAAATAAACTTACAAACAACGTTTATTTTTTTATGCTTTCCCAGTAAACCTAAAAAAGTTTTGGGTGTAAATGAACTTATGCTTTGCGACAAATTTTGCTTGCGTTGCCTAGCAACAAGCTAGCGGCACGCCAGACGCGCGTGCATACGTCATGCGCCAGACATGCCACAGGAGCGAGCGAGGCGGGCGGCGCATGTGAAGCTCGCGTTCTCGGCGACCCGTCTCTTTTGGGTGCAGCCCGTTTTTTGGGGATCCCGGCGTTCTCTTGAGTTCCGTCTGCATTTCGACACGGCACCGCTGCACTACTGGACTACAGCAAGGTGAGGAATTTTGTTTGGCTGTCAGCGACGCACTTCAAGCACATTTAGGCTTACTGCACAATCTCCACCGTCCATGCCTAGTTAATTTCAGTACACTACTCGTACAGGGAGATGTTTGCGACGCTTTCTATGAACCCAAGCGTAATTAAAATTTATTTGGATAGTTTTTGGGCACGCTCGCCGCACCTGGCTTTTTGACGAAAAGCACCTCGGCCGTGTGACGCAATTTCGCGTGTACTGAATCTTACCGGGACACGTTGTGGCGCTTTCTCTGACCCCAGATATAATTGTAACTAATTTCGCTACATTTTGTGGTACTCTTGAAGCACAGTGGCCGCGCTCGGCGTAGTGGTGCAGTTAGCGAAAAGCAGCTCGGGTGTATGCCGCAGTTACAGCTTCGCGTGTACTGAATTCTACTGCGAGAAGTTCGTGACGCATTCTCTGATGCCAAAAGTTAATGTAGTTAATTTCGTACCTTTTCCGAACACTTTTGAGGCATGCTCGCTGCGCCTGGGGTTGTGAAGCTGCTAGCAAAAAAGCCAGCCCACCGTGGTGAGTAAGTTTTGGATGTACTGAATTTGAATGGGACAAGTTTGTGACGTTTTTATGGCCTTGCAACAACACATACCTTATTTAATTTAATTATGGGGTTTTACGTGCCAAAATCACTTTCTGATTATGAGGCACGCCGTAGTGGAGGACTCCGGAAATTTCGACCGCCTGGGGATCTTTAACGTGCACCTAAATCTAAGCACACGGGTGTTTTCGCATTTCACCCCCATCGAAACGTGGCCGCCGTGGCCGGGATTCGATCCCGCGACCTCGTGCTCAGCAGCCCAACACCATAGCCACTGAGCAACCACGGCGGGTATACCTTATTTCTGTACTCACGCTTGTGGAAAACGCGACGATCGATTGCCGAGAGTGATAACACTCCAGTGTGTTGCATGCGCCGGCAGGACGCGTAAAAGATAACGCTAAGGAGCTCAACATTTCTGTCTTCCGAGCGTCTGAAAACAGAATTTCTACCCACAAATGTGTCTTGAGTGCGACTAGAAGGCATTCGGCAAGCATGTAACATGGTCTGGCTGAGAGCCTGTGTTGTAGCCACCTCTGTGTACTTGTCGTACCATCGTGTCGACTGAGGCCATGTTGTTTTGGAAACGCAAAGCCACCCGAGTATTCGCGCTTCTAAAGGGAAGGAAGTAATGCCCGGGAACGGAGGGATGCTTGAAAATCAGATGTTTTCTTCAGATCTTATGGCATCGTTTGGGAGGAGTCTGTGGCGACACAATGACGTGTCTCGTACGCTGCCCAGATTTTTTCAAGCCCTGAAGGCTCTCCACTCCGCGGGGGGTGATGTGGCGACACACTCTGCGCATATTTCTGCGCACCTGCCATCTTATCATCTGACCAAGCATACCACAGCTGCACGCTGGATTGCATGGTCGATAAAGCATAGCGCCACCGCCATCTCACCCGAGGTATGCGTCACCGACGGTGGCTATAAGAACAGGCTGCCTGGCTGATAAAAGCCGCCTTCTACCACCAGCTACGGTGACGAACGTAGCGTTGCTATGCCCGTCCGCTGGCATCGTTCACCGAATAAAGAAGCGTTACGTTTTGATGTTGGGATTCGTCCTTCGCTAGCCGCGACATCCCCACAAGTCTATTTGCTACGAATTGTTTGTAAAAGTGCATTTACCTGTAATGCCGCTCATTCACCACACACGCACGTTTCGCCTCTACACGCAATATTTTTGTTCGGTCAATATATCAAAATGATACATGCTTGTAATTTACTTTCTTTCAGCTGAGGGCATCCGGTGGCGCCTCGTACGGCAACGACTGCTGCTTACCTGGTGCCACAACTGTGGATGAATGAACAAGAAGGCCGGAACGAGCATTTATATAGAGCAAAATAAACATTTAATCTTTTCAGAAGACGTCTTGCATTTTCTTTATGAAATTGCACGTGACACAGATTTGGTGTAGGTTTCTAAAGATCTTTCGCAATCATTTTTACAAAATAATAAAACGATTCCGCGCCAAGGCCGCGCGTGGTTCAGCAATAGAAGCGGAAAGAAAAGTGCTGCGCCGATCAGCGGAGCCGGTGTGGCTTGTGCCAACTGGTGTTCAAAACGCGCGCGCCCAAAACCGAAACAGGAAGGTGTTAATGCCATCCACTTGGTGCGCTATCGGCAATTCAGCCGCTGCGCTCTGTGGCAGTGTCCGCTCTTGTTGAAATTTCTTTCTTTGTGGGCGATCGTCGAAACCTGATCAGCGGGACAGGCGCCTCTGCTTTTCTACATATGTCGTCGAATGTTCCAGAGTAATCGATGGGACCCGCGTGCCTTCCACAAAGTTCCACACCATTCGAGCAGCTCATACATGCAATCAGATTGCACGCGGTTTGGCGACAACAGTCAGCGGATAGAGGCATCGATAACATTCTAAAGACGGTAAAAGCGCTTACCCGTAAAAGATAAACGATTTCAGGTGTCAATTCCCCGTTCTCCAAAGGCATCGTCCCGATGATACAAAACATAACAGGAGAGTGAAACACGAAAGGACACTTCATAAACAAAGAAACAAAGTCCATGGTGACATAGTCCAAGGAAGCCCAAAGTTCAACTACGCGAAGTCCCCAAAGTCCATTAGCGCTGGGGTTCGGAACGGCTTAAGTCGCACTTCAGGTCGTGAGCGGCGCCGCTGTGAATGCGAAATGTCGTCTGGCACGACCTCATAATCGAGTGCGCCAATGCGTCGGATGATCTTGTATGGTCCGAAATAGTGGCGTAAAAGCTTCTCGCTCAGTCCTCGTCGGCCAGGGGCGTAGCCAGGGGGGGGGGGGGGGGGGGGCTTATGGGGCTTCAGCCCCCCCCCGAAATTTTTTCGTGCTGTCCATGCACCGCCGACCAAAGCGACCCCCGGCGCCGGAAATCACTCTGGATTTTGTCTAGAATGTCTTTTTGACGCTCGAAAAGACATTTAACCGCGAAGATTGCAAACTCGGGCGGGATTTCGTGGCAACGCCCATACACCGGGAGTCGCATAACGCCAAGCAGTCCCATCCGAGCACAAAGTTTCAAGGGCGCTTTGATGGTAAGCGGGCTCGCCGCGGCATCTCACTGAGGCCACGGAATCTATGGAGCGCATGGATATCAATTGCGAAACTTTATGGGTATAAATCTCATAAGCTCTTGATGTGAAAGGTGCATTGACATTTCCAAAGTTGTGCTTTAGATTTTCAATTGCGGTACTTTGTGGGTTTAATGTTGTTATAAACATTTGACGCCAAAGGTCTATTGACTTTTCTAAAGTCTTACATCGGAACATACAACGAGACAAGCCAAATCAACACACGAGCAGACGAGTTGACAAAGCAGGCAGCGAGGTCCAATGAGACGAAGCGTTGGGGTGGTTCATTTGTGCCGTCATGTCACATAAAAAAATATCAACATTTTTTTAACCTTCGCCAGAACATCCAAGTCAAGACACTAAAGCCAGCCAAAGTAACTACGTTCTTATTTATTTTTTCTACTTTGAATTTTATTCGCGAGGACACATTGAGCCTCTTCAATTTTTTTTTTGTTGTTCTCGCTACCCTACCCGCGGGCTGCCAGAGCCAGCCGGAGCGCAAACGTTTTTCTCGTATGGCCCCGACCACCGTGCGGTGCACTTCGGTGCGCGTTCGGTTTGCTCTGGCCGAGTGGATTTTCACCGGACAGGGTTTTGGACGCTTTCTGGCCAGCAGACGAGAAAAAAAAAACAATGGTCGCTCGCCGCCATCACTGTGGGGACTCGAAGGATTGCACCGCATTCCTTGAGCGGAACCTTTCCGGAAAGTCTTGTTTCGTCGCTGTAGGCTACTGAGCAGTATGCGTATGGTTCTCAGTGGACCAAGCGTCTCATGTTTTCTTCGGTATTCCTTCCGTAGCCCCATTAGGTGCCCGAAGTAGGCATTAGATTCTGGCCAACATACTTTCCTATCCATTTTTTTTTTATTTCGGTGCCTCCGCCTCACAGAAAAAAAAATACATTGTTGCGGCTCATACATTGCTGCCCCGACTTGGACGCGGCCAGCGGCTTCCGCGGGTCCCCGATAGGGGCCTCCGCTGAAGCTCCTCAGGATCAAATAAAGTTCGTTGTCTGTCTGTCTGTCTGTCTGTTGCGGCTCAGCGAATTGTCGCATGGTGAAAGTTCGATTTTGATACTTCTTTTGCGGGACTTAATGGCCGACGGGACGCTTCAGTTGCCGGATACGTTTATTATATTATTGCGAAAGCAACTATATGAACACTCCAGGCGCATTCCTGCCATCGCCCTCATGTTTCGTATAAAGTCCAAGGGTGATAACATCGTGACCACGCGCTGCATGCTGTATGTGCGAGTGAAAGCGTTGGAGGGGAGGTGGAATGGGTGAGCGGACGATGGTGGCTCAGTCTTGTGTGCGCAAAGGAGAAAAGCGGGGAGCAAGCGCGCCGCCTTCCGTCGCGCGCAATACACCGGGGGGAGTGGATGGAATGGGGGCGGAATCTAGGATTCTGTGAATCTATGATTGTGCAACATGTTTATTTGCCTTGTTTGACGCATTATATAGAGTTACTTCTTCTTACATACATAGACTCATTGGAGACTTATACGCATACTTAAATATCTTGTTGCGAGGTTTTGTGTATACATGCAGTGAACTTTGTTTCCAGTGACACTTTTTTGCCCTTTATCAAGCCGTATTTTCGCATTTGCATATCCCATTGTATCTTTGCATTTCTAATGTACGAGGGCGAGTCAAATGAAAGTGAGCCTACCCTAACCGCGCAATAATGGTTCGGTTCATTATCTGCAAGGCATGCGCGCAGGAGAACGGCATGTCTCATTTACAAAAGTGACACGCAGGTGTGAAGATAAATGTTCTTTAATGCTCTCATACACTGGGTTGAATATGGTTGCGTCACATAATGGACACTTCAAAAGTTGAACAGCTCGGTGTCGCGAAGTTTTTGACAGCTAAAGGTGTTTCCGAAACAGAAATTATACGCCGTATGGCTGCCGTTTACGTTGAACACGGCATTTCATTAACCACTGTGAAGCGTTGGAGCAAACGGTTCAAAGGACGTTGCAAAGACATTGCAAGACCGGGCCAAAACCATCGTGCAATCACCCCCCACACAATTTCAACGGTTCATGAGCTGCTGAAACAAGAACGGAATATAAGCATCGATGAACTGGCAGACCGTCTGAACATCGGTCACGGTTCGGTTCACGCCATAATTCATGAGCTTCTCGGTTATTGGCTCTTTGGTGCGCAATGGATCCCCAAGATTTTTATCCATCGCGAGAAGACGGAGAAGTTTCGCGCTGCCTTGACTCATCTGATCGGGTATCACAATGAGCATGACGACTTCTTGTTTCAGGAGAACATTCATTTGGGCTAGATGGTGCATACTTGAATTAGGAAGGAACAGCGCCAACTAAGACGAACACAAGAGGGGAGAACGACACAGGACAAGCGCCAACTTCATCTAACTTTATTGACCGAAAATTCAGCCAATATATAGGAAAAACACAGACATGCGCACAATGACCATCATGCGTCATCTGCCAAACCGCTCCAGATATGACATTTCGCTTTTGAAGAGGGTCACGGAAGTATCACTAACACAGTTTTTTCCTCTTTTCTTTATATGGAATGCTTCTAAAACCTCACGTGCCTTAGTTTCCCTACTTCTGCCAAGAATCTTTATCGCTCCGAACCGTGGTTCACACTTCTTGCAGAACTGGCATTGTCTTTGTGGCGAATGTTCTGCCGCTTGGTCACACACGGTGCAAGTTGCGCAATGTTGCGATAGATGCGCACCTCCTTCTTTCAGCGACCTCACATGTTCAGCAGCACGGTCGTTCACGCATCTGCCCGTTTGGCCCACATTGGTTTTCCCGCACGTCAAAGGTATTTCATATACCACACCGGTGAAGCACTTTACAAACTGCTTTCCATGTTTTTTGGTGCAGTTGCTCCTCGTACCCTCGCTCGCGACGCGGGCGCAGAGCTGAGCTTGTTTTCGAGGAGCCGAAAACACGACTGGGACGCCGTGTCTGTTTGCCACCTTTTTCATATTGTGGGCTATCCTATGTACATACGGAACCACTTCCGGCTTTGCAGCTAGTCTTTCTTGTGCGCACGGTCTCTTGACCATGGCACCTTTGATATTTTGCAAGATCACTTCAGCCACTGCTGTGATAACCGTGCTTGGGAACCCCGCCGTAACCAACCTAGCAACCTGCTTGTCAAAGCTCGCACTCATTGCGTGGTGACACGATTTCATGAGAGCAGACTCAAGACAAAGTTTTGCAATCGAACGTTTTACGGTTTTTGAATGCGCCGACGCATAAGGAAGAAGCTCCTTTTGTGCTCTAGGTGCGTACTGCCAACATACATGATCTACACCCAAGGTAATGTTAATGTCTAAAAACTGTAATCGCCCCTGCAAGGGTAGCTCATGCGTGAAAACCAACCCCCTTCCCTCCTCTTTAAAGCTGTCTAGGACAGTGCTTACACCATCCGTGTAAGTCAACACGTTCAGTTTGTTAAAAAGAATTAAAAAATCGTCAACATACCTGAACACTTTCAGTACACCCTTTCCTGTTAAAATTGGCTCCAAGGCGCTGTCAATACAGGTTAAGAAAATGTTAGTAAGTACCGGGGCTACGCAGGATCCAATACAAATCCCTTGTCTTTGTCGATAAAACTTGTTCTCGAAAGAGAGAAACGTCACATCAAGGTAAAATTCTAGCATTTTCATAAAATTGTCTATTGACACGCCAGAGGAGTTCTGGAACTCTACTGCACCGTTACATTCTATAGCTTCTCTGACAGAACGAAATAAGGCAACGTGGGGCACAGAGTAAAACAAGTCTTCAACATCTACTGAGAACACATAACCAATGGAAGTACCTTCCTCAAGAAACCTAACAACGTCTTTTGAACTCTTTGTGGCGTACGGATCTTGAACTTTAAGGGATGTAAGGTGCTTTTGAAGAAACTTGCTTAACACAATCTGCCAAGTTCCATTTTCGCTGACCACTGTTCTGAATGGTACAGACATCTTGTGCGTCTTGGCCGTAAAGAACACGGAGAGGGCATTCCTTTTGCTGTTACCAATGTCATTAGCCAGCCTGCTCAGCTCTAATTCTTTGCACATCGCAGCCGCCTTGCCTTTCACTCGCGTCGCACCAGCTTTCAGCGGGATGAAGTTCTTCGCAATTGCTTCGCCGGCTCTTTTTTGAAACTCTTCCTCGGTGAGCACCACGAACCCACCATCCTTGTCAGCTTGAAGAAGCCGGAGTCTATTCTTCCTGAAATACGACACGACTTTTCCCATCGAATCTTTGCTAGGCAACGTGGTAGTGCTGGTCGTAGATCTTATAAGCGTATCCACGCCATCTAGTAGGCATCTTTCACGGTTTTCTTCTAACGCCTTTCCTGCTATGCGTCTATTAAGCGCCAGGAACTCATGCGCTTCTATCAGTGGCTCATGGCTGAATTTCGGACCTTTGTTCAACACATGCCTGACATCGTTGGGAAGATCCACGTCTCCGATAACCGTCACCAGCCTTTCCGGGGGCTTCTTATCCTTCTTCGGAGAAGACAACTGTAAACACTGGTTCAGTGTCTGAGCCCACCAAAACTCAGTCATACTTCCTATAAGGCGTCGAATTGCACGAAGCTTCTTCTCCGCCTGCCATCCCGTATCCACCTTGTAACAAATCGCACGCAGATGGTCTTCACATCTTCTAATCTGCCGCCACAACTCTGCTTTCAAGAACCTGCAGATGCGTTTTAGCAGCCCGACGGGTGGTCGCATGTAACCAAAAAGGGCACTCACGTCCGCTGGAACGAGTCCCTTTCGAAGGCAAAACGAAACATATCTTGCACGGCATGTTGATGCAACGATGATGGAAACGATGGCATTCAGTTGAAAATCCGACGAAAGGTTGTCACATAAGAAAGGGCCCTGTGTTTTCGAAACATAGTTCAGGAGAACATTCATTTGGGCTAGATGGTGCATACTTGAATTAGGAAGGAACAGCGCCAACTAAGACGAACACAAGAGGGGAGAACGACACAGGACAAGCGCCAACTTCATCTAACTTTGTTAGTGATACTTCCGTGACCCTCTTCAAAAGCGAAATGTCATATCTGGAGCGGTTTGGCAGATGACGCATGATGGTCATTGTGCGCATGTCTGTGTTTTTCCTATATATTGGCTGAATTTTCGGTCAATAAAGTTAGATGAAGTTGGCGCTTGTCCTGTGTCGTTCTCCCCTCTTGTGTTCGTCTTAGTTGGCGCTGTTCCTTCCTAATTCAAGTATGCACCATCTAGCCCAAATGAATGTTCTCCTGAACTATGTTTCGAAAACACAGGGCCCTTTCTTATGTGACAACCTTTCGTCGGATTTTCAACTGAATGCCATCGTTTCCATCATCGTTGCATCAACATGCCGTGCAAGATGTGTTTCGTTTTGCCTTCGAAAGGGACTCGTTCCAGCGGACGTGAGTGCCCTTTTTGGTTACATGCGACCACCCGTCGGGCTGCTAAAACGCATCTGCAGGTTCTTGAAAGCAGAGTTGTGGCGGCAGATTAGAAGATGTGAAGACCATCTGCGTGCGATTTGTTACAAGGTGGATACGGGATGGCAGGCGGAGAAGAAGCTTCGTGCAATTCGACGCCTTATAGGAAGTATGACTGAGTTTTGGTGGGCTCAGACACTGAACCAGTGTTTACAGTTGTCTTCTCCGAAGAAGGATAAGAAGCCCCCGGAAAGGCTGGTGACGGTTATCGGAGACGTGGATCTTCCCAACGATGTCAGGCATGTGTTGAACAAAGGTCCGAAATTCAGCCATGAGCCACTGATAGAAGCGCATGAGTTCCTGGCACTTAATAGACGCATAGCAGGAAAGGTGTTAGAAGAAAACCGTGAAAGATGCCTACTAGATGGCGTGGATACGCTTATAAGATCTACGACCAGCACTACCACGTTGCCTAGCAAAGATTCGATGGGAAAAGTCGTGTCGTATTTCAGGAAGAATAGACTCCGGCTTCTTCAAGCTGACAAGGATGGTGGGTTCGTGGTGCTCACCGAGGAAGAGTTTCAAAAAAGAGCCGGCGAAGCAATTGCGAAGAACTTCATCCCGCTGAAAGCTGGTGCGACGTGAGTGAAAGGCAAGGCGGCTGCGATGTGCAAAGAATTAGAGCTGAGCAGGCTGGCTAATGACATTGGTAACAGCAAAAGGAATGCCCTCTCCGTGTTCTTTACGGCCAAGACGCACAAGATGTCTGTACCATTCAGAACAGTGGTCAGCGAAAATGGAACTTGGCAGATTGTGTTAAGCAAGTTTCTTCAAAAGCACCTTACATCCCTTAAAGTTCAAGATCCGTACGCCACAAAGAGTTCAAAAGACGTTGTTAGGTTTCTTGAGGAAGGTACTTCCATTGGTTATGTGTTCTCAGTAGATGTTGAAGACTTGTTTTACTCTGTGCCCCACGTTGCCTTACTTCGTTCTGTCAGAGAAGCTATAGAATGTAACGGTGCAGTAGAGTTCCAGAACTCCTCTGGCGTGTCAATAGACAATTTTATGAAAATGCTAGAATTTTACCTTGATGTGACGTTTCTCTCTTTCGAGAACAAGTTTTATCGACAAAGACAAGGGATTTGTATTGGATCCTGCGTAGCCCCGGTACTTACTAACATTTTCTTAACCTGTATTGACAGCGCCTTGGAGCCAATTTTAACAGGAAAGGGTGTACTGAAAGTGTTCAGGTATGTTGACGATTTTTTAATTGTTTTTAACAAACTGAACGTGTTGACTTACACAGATGGTGTAAGCACTGTCCTAGACAGCTTTAAAGAGGAGGGAAGGGGGTTGGTTTTCACGCATGAGCTACCCTTGCAGGGGCGATTACAGTTTTTAGACATTAACATTACCTTGGGTGTAGATCATGTATGTTGGCAGTACGCACCTAGAGCACAAAAGGAGCTTCTTCCTTATGCGTCGGCGCATTCAAAAACCGTAAAACGTTCGATTGCAAAACTTTGTCTTGAGTCTGCTCTCATGAAATCGTGTCACCACGCAATGAGTGCGAGCTTTGACAAGCAGGTTGATAGGTTGGTTACGGCGGGGTTCCCAAGCACGGTTATCACAGCAGTGGCTGAAGTGATCTTGCAAAATATCAAAGGTGCCATGGTCAAGAGACCGTGCGCACAAGAAAGACTAGCTGCAAAGCCGGAAGTGGTTCCGTATGTACATAGGATAGCCCACAATATGAAAAAGGTGGCAAACAGACACGGCGTCCCAGTCGTGTTTTCGGCTCCTCGAAAACAAGCTCAGCTCTGCGCCCGCGTCGCGAGCGAGGGTACGAGGAGCAACTGCACCAAAAAACATGGAAAGCAGTTTGTAAAGTGCTTCACCGGTGTGGTATATGAAATACCTTTGACGTGCGGGAAAACCTATGTGGGCCAAACGGGCAGATGCGTGAACGACCGTGCTGCTGAACATGTGAGGTCGCTGAAAGAAGGAGGTGCGCATCTATCGCAACATTGCGCAACTTGCACCGTGTGTGACCAAGCGGCAGAACATTCGCCACAAAGACAATGCCAGTTCTGCAAGAAGTGTGAACCACGGTTCGGAGCGATAAAGATTCTTGGCAGAAGTAGGGAAACTAAGGCACGTGAGGTTTTAGAAGCATTCCATATAAAGAAAAGAGGAAAAAACTGTGTTAGTGATACTTCCGTGACCCTCTTCAAAAGCGAAATGTCATATCTGGAGCGGTTTGGCAGATGACGCATGATGGTCATTGTGCGCATGTCTGTGTTTTTCCTATATATTGGCTGAATTTTCGGTCAATAAAGTTAGATGAAGTTGGCGCTTGTCCTGTGTCGTTCTCCCCTCTTGTGTTCGTCTTAGTTGGCGCTGTTCCTTCCTAATTCGACTTCTTGTTTGCAACTGTGATCGGGGACGAACCTTGGTCCCACTTCTACGAGCCTGAAATACGACGGCAAAGCTTACAGTGGAAACATTCGAATTTACCACGCCCAAAGAACATAAAGGCCATCATTTCCGCTGGAAAGGTGTTGTTGATCGATCGACAGGGTGCAGAACGGCAGCGTGTCGCAATCAAGAACGAACAACGTGGAAAATTGACTAATGGGCTCATCTTGTTCCACGACAATGCCTGTCCCCACGTCGCTTATGTGGTTAATACAAAACTGGCAAAGTTCAAGTGGGAAACGCTGCAACATCCGCCATACAGCTCAGACCTGTCACCTTGCGACTTCTACGTTTTGGGGCAACCGAAAAAACAGCTCAAGGGAACCAGATGCAGACTTTTTGAAGCAGCAACCCAAGGAGTTTTATAAGACGGGAATCACGCAACTCGTTAGTCAATAGGACAGATGTCTAAATTCTCATGAAGACTACTTTTAAATAAAGTATCCCGTTGTTGGCTCATTCATTTGACTTGCCCTCATATATCTTGCAGAACTCCTGCTTTTTATACGTGCTCTCTGTCGCGACTATAACTTCGGTGCAATTACTCACGATACACGACAAGGGACAGCTACTCCTGCGTAATACATTGGATCAAACGACAGCGTCATTGAGATTTTTCACTGGCCATTGCATATACAAGAATGTAAGCACGGTTCTTGAATGGCAAAATTTCCATAACATATTTGTCCTCAACTTGTTCAGTTCATTGCCTTTTAATTTTTCATATCAGCGGCTGCACTGCTTTCCTGGTTTCGAACTGATATAGTTCTAAAGTTCGTGTGGTATTTTCTTTACTTAATAAATAGACAAAAAACATGGAAGCATTGACCTCAGTTATGTTGGGCACAATTTTTGGCACATACGAGTATAATATTTTATAAAAAAATACATATTTTACTTGTATTTACAGTGCGTAGCTTTCAGGAATTCGTTAGCAGCATCTTTGGCAATGACAATGCAGTTATTATTCATGTATTTGATCCCTCGATAAATTGTTTAAGAGGAAGCTTTAGCTCGGGCCCAATCCGACGCGGCCTATTCAAGTACTTGTAAAACGCAGAAACGCTTTTCTGAGATAATCATGCTAATCGCTTTTATTGAAATTGGTTGCATTTGAGAGAGAAAGTTAAATCCTAGTGTCTGTTGGAAACAGAACTTCGTTTTAGGGCATGAATTTTGTTTAAAATATTTTGGAAAATTCGAAAGTTTGAAAAAAATAGAAGCACGACGTTTACAAACTTATAGCTATGCATGAAGAAAAGATATTGTGGTTCTGTAAATGGCATTTATTATAACAGTCAAAGCGGACAAGTTTGCTGTGTCAATTTGCATCTTACGTGAATTGGTTACGTTGTGTACAAGGGTTCTGCAAAAGCCGTACTTCCACAATACTAAATTTTTTTTGAGATTCATGTGTAACATATCTATTTTGTCCGCTCTAGATGTACTATTAGATGCAATTCACAGAATTGTGATATCATTTTTCATTGTTGAGTCACGGAGTTTTAAACTTGATAGTTTCGTTTCCTGAAAATTTTCAATTTTGGCCAATTTTTAATAAATAATTGACCACCTAAACGAACAATTCGAAGGCAGTAGTCACTGGAATTAAACTTTTTCTTTTATATGCAACAAACGCCCTCAAATTTTGTGTAGTGGTTGCAGGGAAAAACGAATTCCCCTTCTACATGTACCTAAATAGGAGCACCCGAGCTAAAGCTTCCTCTTAAGGAGGAGGCTGAGCTGCAGCAACGTGCAGCTATATATATATATCTTGGGCCAGTGGCGTAGCCCCCCCCCCCCCCCCCCCCGAACGGAATTTCTGGCTACGCCACTGTCGTCGGCGTATAGGGATCAAACCCAAACACGGTAGCCGGGCTGGTACTCGACTTAGCGCTGTCGAAAGTTGTAGTGTCGTCTGTCGGTCTTCTGCTGGTTCTCGATACGCAGACGGGCGAGCTGTCGGGCTTCTTCGGAGCGCTGGAGATAGGTGGCCACGTCAAGATTCTCTTCGTTGCAGACGTGCGGCAGCATGGCGGTAAGAGTAGTCGTTTGATTCCTGCCGTAAACCACTTTAAACGGTGTGATCTGTGTAGATTCTTGCACCAGCGTGTTGTAAGCGAAGGTTACGCACGGCAGGACGGCATCCCAGGTCTTGCGTTCGACATCCGCGTACATTGCTAGCATGACGGCGAGGGTCTTATTGAGGCATTCCGTGAGACCATTTGTCTGCGGGCGGCAGGCAGTTATTCTCATATGGCTTGTCTGGCTGTACTGCAGAATGGCTTGGGTTAGCTCTGCTGTAAAGGCCGTTACACTGTCGGTGATGAGGACTTCCGGGGCACCAAGTCTCAGCAGGATTTTCTCGACGAAAAATTTCGCCACATTGGCTGCGCTAGCTTTGGGCATAACTTTAGTTTCAGCAAAGCGAGGTGAGGTAGTCCATCGCCACGACGATCCACTCATTTCCGGATGTTGACGTCGGACAGGTCCCCAACAAATCCATCCCGATCTGCTGAAAAGGTCGCTAAGGAGGCTTGATCAGCTGTAGTAATCCCGCTGGTCTTGTTGGCGGTGTCTTAAGTCTCTGACAGTCTCGGCATGTCTTCACATAACGGGCGACGTCTGTGGTCAGGCGCGGCCAGTAATACCTTTCCTGTATCTTCGACAGCGTCCCGGAGAATCCGAGGTGCCCAAGCGGCCGCATCGTCATGTAAGGCGTGCAGTGCTTCTGGACGCAGCCCTGACAGAACAATAAGAAGGTACTTGGCGCGGACTAGTGAAAAGTTCTGCTTACCAGCAGGTTCTTTTGTAGCGTGAACGAAGACAATCTGCGCCTAAGTGCCCTATTGACAACGATGGTGTTCCCTTCAAAATACTCGATAAGGCCTTTTAGCTCCGGGTCTGCTCGTTGGTGTTTAGAGAAGTCTTCCGCACTTATTATTCCAATGAAGGTGTCGTCATCCTCCTCGTCTTGCAGTGGCGGGTCAATGGGGGCACGTGATTGGCACTCGGCAACAGAGTGTTTTCGTCCGGACTGGTAGAGGACAGCGATGTCAAATTCTTGCAGTGGGAGGCTCCACCGCACTAGCCCTCCCGAAGGGTCCTCTAAATTAGCTAGCAAACACAGCGCGTGATGGTCGCCGACGACATTGAATGGCAGGTAAAGGCGGAATTTTGCTGTAGCCAAAATGATGACGAGGCATTCCTTTTCAGTCGTAGAATAATTGCCTTCCGTTTTTGACAGTGACCGATTTGCGCAAGCTATCCCCCATTCAAGTCGATCTTTTCTCTAGACTAGAATGGCACAGAGGCCTAGGCTATACGTGTCAGCATGGATTTCGGTATCGGCGTCCTCGTCGAAGTGCGCAAGTACTGGCTGCGACTGCATGCGTCTTTTGAGTTCTTGAAATGCATCGGCCTGCGGCGTTTTTCACTTGAACTCGACATCACATTTAGTTAGATGTATCAGCGCCACAGCGATACGTGAAAAGTCCTTGACAAAGCGCGTGTAGTAGGCACTCATGCCAAGGAAACTGCGTACTGCTTTGTTGTCGATGGGCTGCGGAAGTTTTGTGATGGCAGCTGTCTTTTGCGGGTCGGGGCGGACACCGCATATGCTGAGGACGTGGCCTAGAAAGAGAAGCTCATCGTAAGTGGAGCGGCACTTTTCCCGCTTCAGGGTAAGCCCTGATGACTTGATGGCCTCTGGTACTGTCGCAAACCACCTAAACGTACGTTCTTCATTTTTATTTTATTCTTGGTGAGTGCGCATGTTTGGGCACCGAACTGCCTAAGGTGATCGTCGAAACTTCCGACAAAGACAACGACGTCATCCAAGTAAACAAGACACGTTCGCCACTTCAATCCTGCTAACACCGTGTCGATGACGCGTTGCCTCGTTGCAGGCACCGAGCACAGGTCGTCTCGCGTGATGAAGGCGGTGTTTTCGCGATCGCTTTCGTCGACTTCTATTTGCCATTAGCCAGACTTGAGGTCCATCGACGAGAAGTATTTATGGTTCCAGAGCGGATCCAATGCGTCGTCTATCCGTGAATGGCGCATACGTCCTTCTTCGTGATCTTGTTCAGTCGACGATAATCGACGCAGAAACGTAGGGTTCTGTCCTTTTTCTTCACCAAGACTACAGGAGCCTTTCGGCTCGCGTTGATGCCCTGGAGAAGATTGTCCAGTCGACTCAGTCAAACGAAATAGGTTTAAAGGCGGACGTGAATGGTAGCCTTGCAAAACTTTCCACTGAAATCAAAGTTCTTACCGAAAAATGCGATGATGCAGAAAATCGCATGCGTCGTTCAAACTTACTTTTCTGTGGAATTCAAGACACAAAGGGTGAGACCTGGCTTGAGTCTCAGACCAAAATAGTATCATTCTGCTCCGAGCAACTCGGCTTATCCGTTAGTACAGACGACTTGGAGCGTGCACACCAACTTGGTCGTTACCAGCAAGACAAAACTAGGCCTATTATTGTAAAATATGCAAGATTTAAAGATAAATCAAGAATTCTTGCAGTGGCTTCTAAGCTCAAGGGCACGAATTTTTCGATTCGCGAGGACTACTCAGCCAGAGTTCGACAGGCGCGAAGGAAACTTTATCTTCATGGACAACAGAGCGGCAGATCACTTAAACTTCGCTTTGACAAGCTGCTGCTTGATGGCAAACAATTCACGTACAATGCTGAATCTGATTGTATAGTTGAACTTAGGGCATAGCGGTCACTGCGTCTCTCCAGGCATGCGCGCCCCTCCTCTCCCCCCCAGACCTGCCGCGCCTCGGTTACTGTCCATGTTTATCAAAGTATGTCGGTCTTGCTTGCAAACATGCGTAGTTACCTGCCTAAGAAAGACGCTCTAGAATCTCTCTTGAAAGACAACAATACTGACCTTGCTATACTTACGGAATCTTGGCTGCATCCAAATATTGCTGACCACGAGCTACTAAATGATAGCCACACATACGCTGTTCACAGGCTTGACAGGTTGGGGTGCAGGGGAGGCGGCATTTTGATTTTTGTGAAAGAAAGTGTTCCTTCATATGTCACCAAATTGAACTGTCAACATGAAATTTTGTGTGTAAATATATCACTTCGGTCAAGTATGACTGTGATTATAGCTTGTTATCGCGCTCCTGACTGTGATGTTTCTTTCAACCATGAACTAAATTCTGTACTAGCGAATCTTTACTCACGCTTCCCGTCTGCGAACTTTATGCTCTGTGGCGATTTTAATTTTCCGGACATTAACTGGGCAAATCTAGACGCACATTACCAGCAATCCAAAGATTTTCTTGACACAATCCTTACATTCAACTTTACTCAGATGGTTAATATGGCAACCCGTGGGGAGAACATTCTAGACCTTGTCCTTGTCTCTAACCCCAAAATAATAAAATCGCTATCATCCGTAGCTGGTCTAAGCGACCACAAATTACTGCTATTTAATCTCTGCATCCCAGTTCCTTTCAGACAGCCCTCGACCAAATACATTAGGGACTACAACAAAGCAGATTTTAGCAAAATTAACACTGAACTGAACACTTTCTCACATTTTTTTCGTGAGACTGCTCCTTCTCGTACAGTAGATGAAAACTGGTTGTTATTTAAGAATAAATTATTGCGGTTTGTTGAGAAACATGTACCTCTTGTTCGCATTCGCGGTGACTTAGGAAAACCCTGGTTTTCCAACACACTTCGGAGGCTGTCGGGAAGGAAAAAACGTCTGTTTCGTGATGCGAAACGCTCTAAATCTTGTTCAAAGTGGGACAAGTACTTCAAATGCCTGCGCAAATACACTAGCACTTTGAGACAATCCAAAAAGAAGTTCTTCCACCACGATTTGCCTAACATCATACGTGTCAAACCCAAGAAATTTTGGAATATTTTGAAACCAAACAATAGCTCCAATAACATTTCCTTGACTTATCCTGACGGTTCAAACGTGCGCTTGATCAGCGGTCAGACGTAATGAACTCATATTTTTCTTCTGTTTTCACTCGTGAGCCTGCACTGAAGGACTTTGATTTGCCCATCCACAGTTTTCCCCTCATGTTTCCCATTACAATTACTTCTCAAGGCATTATGAAACTTATTGATAACCTAAAGATTTCTAGTGCCCCCGGGCCAGATAACATCACTGCTAAGGTACTAAAAGGTACGAAAGAAATTTCCAGTCATATATTACAAATAATTTTTACCCAGTCCATTACTGACAGTTCACTTCCAAATGACTGGAAGATTAGTAAAGTGGTACCGGTATATAAGTCAGGCAGCCGCTCTGATCCTTCCAACTATCGCCCCATTTCCCTAACGAGTATTCCCTGTAAACTATTACAACATATAATATATTCGCAAATAGCATGTCATCTCGGTGATCATTCCTTCTTTTTTCACAATCAGCATGGTTTCCGGCCTGGTTTGTCATGCGATACACAGCTTTTTGAATTTATTACTGAACTTCACCTGAATTTAGACTCATCACTTCAAACTGACGTCATATATCTAGACTTGGCCAAAGCATTTGACTGTGTTCCCCATCAGCGGCTTTTGGCCAAACTTTCATGCCTCGGTCTCGACCCTCTCGCACTGTCATGGATCCGTTGCTTTCTTACTAATCGATTCCAGTACACAGCTATCGGAAATCATTTCTCAACCACTGCTAGCGTCATCTCCGGAGTACCACAGGGGTCCGTCCTCGGTCCCCTTCTGTTTCTCATCTTCATAAACGACCTTCCCAACGGCATATCATCCAATATCCGACTTTTTGCAGATGACTGCGTAATCTACCGTCGCATTACAGACCCAGCCGACCATGCAACGCTCCAAAAAGACTTACATTCATTAGAAACCTGGTGTTCCAACTCTTTAACGAAACTTAACATCTCCAAATGTAAAGTTATGCAGGTATCCCGTAAACACTCTAACAAGAATCACTCGTACTTTTTAAACTCGACAGCCCTATCCACCGTTGAGTTGTATCGTTATCTCGGTAATACTATTAATAGCAAGTTGACCTGGTCCGACCATATAACAAAATTGGCTACCGACACTAATAAATCACTTGGTTACGTCAGACGTACCCTTGCGCTGTGCCCCTCATCCACAAGAAAACTAGCTTATGAAACTTTTATTCGAAGTAAACTTGACTATGCCTCAGCTATTTGGAGCCCGCACCAAGCTTACTTAATTAATATGTTAGAATCAATACAAAATCGTGCCGCTAGATTGATCACTTCCAGATACAGCCGTGAAGAAAGTGTCAGTGCGATTAAATCATCTCTAGGACTCGAACCATTGGTGTTGCGTCGGAAAATTGCGAAACTGTGCCTTTTCCAGCGACTTTATTATAACTTCCCCGAACTGCATGGAAGGCTTCTAATCCCACCAACCCGTACATCTCGTCGCCTTTTTAACTCTTGCAGCATCCAGCGCTTGCATGGTTCAACAGCTTCCTTTAATCAATCGTTTTTGCCTAGCGCCATTATAGAGTGGAACAATTTACCAGATAGAGTTGTCAATGAGCGCAACCCCATTATCTTCAAGCAGCTGCTTACTGATCACCTTAAACCCTAACCTTACAATGACCGTACTGTGCCTTCATTCTTTTGCGATTGCCGTCTCACATTGTGACTGTTCTGCTGATTTGCTTTTGCATTCTATTCAGTGTGCCTCTTGTTGTTGTTGTTGTTGTTTTATTATTTTTTTTATTTTTAATGCGAATCCACAGGCTGAGTCTTGTAAAAAATTGTAACCATATCTTTGTTTCTATCCTTATCTTCTGTAACCCCCCCTTATGTAATACCCCGACAGGGGTCCTTAAGGAAAAATAAATGATGATGATGATGATGAGGAGATACCCACGTGCTTTTCGACGGCTGGATGACGTGGCCACGCAGCATTTCGTTGAGTTGTTGTCGTATAGGTTTACGTCCTCACGTCGAAACTTGTCAAGGGCCCTGGCGTAGTGGTCAAGCGCACTCTTCGGTTATCATGCGATGCTTTGTGGCTGCGGTTTGTTGAATCCTCGACGACGTCGAATAGCAGTCTTTGTATCGTCGGAAAAGACTTTTGAGCTGTCGCTGCTTGCTCATGGGGAGACTTGGATTTTTAGACCCACCCTGGTTCTGGTTTGCCTCTCCAGGTAAGTGAGCATGCATTGCAATTGCTAAGAAAACAACGAAATAAGGAAGTTCGTCAGCGTGCCTAAAAGAGTTTAAGACGTACTACGTGGATGTCAGATCGTGTTACTTCAGATCGTGCGTGGTGCCGCCATGAATGCGAAATGCCGTCGGGCACGACCTCATAGTCCAGCGTCAATACGTCGAACGACCTTGTAGGGTTCAAAAGAGCGTCGCAATAGCTTCTCACTTAGTGCTCGTCGGCGTATCGGAGTCCATGCCCAAACACGGTCGCCGGGCTGGTACTCGACGCAGTCGATGGAGGCTGTAGTATCGGCTTCATCCGTAGGCGAGTGAGCTCTCGGGCTTCTTTGGCACGCTGGAGATAGGTGGCGACGTCTAGAGTTTCTTCGTCAGTGATGGGCGGCAGCATGGCGTCGAGCGTTGTTGTCGAATTTCTCGCGTAAACCAAATTAAACGGCGTAATCTGTGTTCTTTATTCATGGCGAAACATGGATTTATGTTGATGTCTGGTTCGGGAACTATGGTCGTAACGGTAGATGCGGCAGAATCCGAGAGGCCAAATGCATTGCTGGTTTCCGCAATTTCCTCGACGTACGCGATTGTCGTGCCTTTGTTGCCATACTTGAACTACTGGCCGAAGTTTGTCAGCAACACCTTCGTTTTTCCTCCGTGCAGTTCAGCGATCCCTCTTGCGACACAAATTTCATGGTAGAGTAGCAGAAGTTGGTCACCCTCAATGACACCTTCTACGTCAGCGGCTGTTTCGGTGCCGACCGAAATAATAATGTGGAGTGAGGCGGGATGCTCATTTGATCTTCGAGCACACTCAAGGCGTGGTGCCCGCGAGAACTATCCAGCGATATCGCTTTATCTTCCGACAGCGTTATCTATTTCGGCTTCAGGTCGATGACGGCGCCATGCTGGTTCAGGAAGTCTATGCCGCGAATGATATCTCGTGAACACTGTTGGAAGATAACGAACGTGGCAGGGTAAGTCCGGTCATGAATGGTAATTCTTGCCGTGCAGAGTCCAGGTGGCGTTATGAGGTGCCCTCCAGCGGTCCGAATTTGCGTGCCTTCCCAAGCAGTCTTAGCTTTCTTCAACAGGGCGGCGATGGGTCTAATCATCACGGAGTAATCGGCTCTTGCGTCCACTAAGGCGGTGGCTTCGTGGCCGTCGAGAAGCACGTCGAGTTCGGCGGTTCTTTGTCTTGCGTTGCAGTTAGTTTTTGGCGTCGGATCATGGCTCTGTCGTGTTGAACTGAAGCTGGAATGTCGCGTTTTCAAGTCTTTCTTCGGTGTATTCTTGACTTTATGGCTTCGTCGGCATGGCGCCGTCTCATTGATATATCGTCGAAATCGTCTTTTCGGTATCTTCATCGGCGTCGGAGATCTTAGCCAGTCCGACGAGCGGCAACCGCACTTCCCTCGGTTGCTGGTTTTAGTTTTTCGGACGTGGGCTGATGCACCGGCCCCGGGCTGGGCAGTGTATGGACGGCGCTGCGGCGACAAGTAGCGGCCTGGTGGCGGAAAACAGGATGGTCGTTGAGGGCTTCATTGAGTGGCGGTGAGGTAGTCGGCGATATCGCGAGGTCGTTCGCCAAGCTGTGGTCACGGCGCGTTAACAGCGAACCCTCGAAGTCCCATGTCCTGGTATGGGCATCGACGGTAGACGTGACTAGCTCCTCCCATCGGTAACTTAGCTGGCGGTGGTCAAGAGCGCGCCAGATGTTTGTCTTCCTTGGAATACTGCACGAGGCGATGGTTTGGCGTGCTGGCAGTGGGGGTGGTGGACGACGGAACTGTGGCGTCACTGGGCTCTGCCGGGGGCGCAGAGCGTGAACGTGACGGCGGGCTACAGCGGCCTACGTCATCGCTTGCTGCTGACTCTGCGACGATTCAGGGGATACTCCGAGTGATTGTTGGAGCTCCTCGGGTACGACGTCGGCAATCGAAACCACTTGAGTCTGCGCCGAAGGGAACACCTTCCGAAGCTCCTCCCGCACGAGCGCTCTGGTAGTCTCGCGCAGATCGTCGGTGGTCAGTGATTGAAATGCGGCGTAGTTTGTTGAGCTCATGCGGCGGTTGAATTGCGCGTTTCGCATTTTCAGTATGATCTCGATGCTGGTGGCCTCGCGAAGAAACTCGTTGACGCTCTTCGGTGGGCTTCATATCATTCCGCCGAAAAGTTCTTCCTGCCCACCACGCATGAGCAGGCTGACTTTCTTCTCCTCGGGCATTTCCGGGTCCCCGTGGCGGAATAGACGGCACATTTCTTCCGTAAAGATGGCAACGTTCTCATTAGGTAGCTGCACTCGGGTGTCTAGTAGAGCATGGGCTTGCTCTTTTCGCACGATGCTTGTAAATGTCTGCAAGAAGCCGCTACGGAACAGCTCCCACGTCGTTAAGGTGGCGGCTTCTCGATCCTAGAAAAATGTCCTAGCGGCATCCACCAATGCGAAAAAGACATGGGGTAGCTTGTCGTCGCTTTTCCAGTTGTTAAACGTAGCGACCCTCTCGGACGTCTTAAGCCAGCTTTCCGGATTTTCGAATGTTGAACGGCGGAAGGCCGGAGGCTCCCTGGGCTGCTGTAGTCCTATGGGGGACACCGGGGCTGCCATTGGGGACGACTTGGCGACGATCTTTCTGGTCGTTTCAGGCAAAGGTCCGTGCTCGGGGGGCAGTCCTTGAAGCCTGCGGCTTCCTCGCTGGTTCTTGGCGGCTTTGGTGTTGTCTTCCGCGTTCAGGCTTGGATCACGGCTTTGTGGGGAAGTCCGGTACGTGAACGCAAAGCACCTCCACCACATGTCACGAGTGATGGTAAAAAACACAGTAGCAATACTCTGAAAGGCGAAACTAACTTTTATTGGGTGAACCTGTGCCCACAAAGACAGGCTACACTCAAAGAACGGCGACAGCGGCGAACAGAGTCGGCGATCTTCGAAATCTGATCAACGGGACAAGCGCGTCCGCTTTTCTACATCAGTCGTCGAATGCTCCAGAGTAATCGCTGGGACCTGTATGCCTCCCACAAAGTTCTACACCATTCGCGTCACGCGTACATGGAATCAGATTACGCAAGGTTTGGCGACAACAGTCAGCGGATAGAAGCATCTATAACATTCTATAATGTTCCGATGCATGTACGCGCTACCTGCGCTGAGCAATAACATTTCTTAGATGGTAAAAGCGCTCACCGGCAAACAATAAGGAGTTCGCGTGTCAATATATGCGCCGGATACAAATACATGCTAATTTTCATGATATTGTTGCAGGAAGAAAGCATAAAAAGAATAAAATGGCATTAAAAAATTGTACGCTGCATACACGACTACATACACAAGGTACAGGTACACGGTAGTTTGCATAATCAAATAACAGCGCTAGCAATGTTGACATGCTAGGAGATTTTTTTTCGGTTTTCATTTCAAACTCAGACTGGGACTCTGCGTTAGCGGTGATAGGTGCTAACATATTCCATTCACGGATGGCAACCGAACCAGAGTAATATTTAATATTCATATAGCCCTAATAGTAATATAGCCTCGCAATCTTTTTTTGAAAATGCTGTGTGACGCCTTTTGTTGAATTAACTTTTGTTGAATAAATTTTTTTGCGTTATGTTGTGCGTTTTCGAATTTTTTGTATACGCTTGTGCATATGACAATAATTGCGTCTTTCTTGCTTTTATGGTTTTTTTTGTTATCAGTTTGCTCTGTATTGGAATGCGTTGTATTTTTATTGTTTGTTGCTTGTTTTTTATACAGTGCCATCTGCATGACTATGTATGTTTTGCAACTGTATCCCCCCTACAAAAGTGCCCTCAACGGGCGCTGTAGATACCTGAATAAATAAATAAATAAATAAATAAATAAATAAATAAATAAATAAATAAATAAATAAATAAATAAATAAATAACCACATCGTCGTTACATTTACACTCTGCTAAAGTATTTGTATTTTTGGGGCTAGTAAGCCGTCTTTGTGAATAATAAATGTGATTTCAAAGGTCAATTTGGAATAATTATGCAGCAGTTGGTAAAGAACTTTTAAACGTGCCTGTTTCGCAGTGCTTCTAGCGGAAGGATCTCAGAAATAGCTAGAAGGTTAGTAAGATATTCATCACATTTAAACTTTTTATGGATGTACTGAATGGCCTTTCTTTGTACTGTTTCTATTTTCTTTATGTTGGTCTGCCTATGACGAAACCATACAGTGTTCCCGCGTTCGAGGATCGTCCTAAATAATGTTGTGTATGTTTGGAGTTTTATAGACAAGGGTGCCAAATGATGTGATTTACGAATAAAAATAATTTATGCACAGCAGATGAAGTAATCTGGTCAATATTTTCGTCCCACCTTATGTCTGACATTATTGTCAGGCCTAGATATTTATGTTTCTGTACTTCAGGCAAAGCTGTGCCATTTACGGTGTAGCAAAAGTCTCAAGCTCCGTTTTTCCTCGTTATCGTCATATATGCAGATTTTTTACATCGATTGTCATCTGCCAGTCTCACCACCTTTCTGTAATAACACTAAGTGCTTTATTTATTTATTTTTATTATTTATTATCCTACCCTCAGGGGCATTACAGAGGGGGTGGATACATGGTTTACAAACAAAAAGCATTCAAGCCTATAAGGACAAGGATAAGATAAACAGGCAGTAAGAGCAGCAAATTAAAAGAAAAAAAACCAGCGAAATTCTAGTCATTTAAAGATATGATGTGTCACAGCGGTCTTGAATGATGACGCATCGGCTAAGGTGGCGATATAAGAGGGAAGGTGGTTGCACTCAGAACAGGTTTTCGGCATAAAAGAATGCACGAACATGTCAGTGCGCTAAAGAGGAACAGCTACCTTATTGTTGTGATCGATACGGGAGGATAAGTACACTGGCTGCGAAATGAGTTGCTCATCCAATGAACGGTGATGGAAGACATTGTGGAATAAACAAAGGCGCGAGATGTTGCGCCGAGTTTGAAGGCACATCTGCGAGACACTAGCGGTACGTGAATAGTTCGACATAATAAAACGAGCTGATCGATTCTGAAGGGATTCAATGGATTGAATGAGGGTGCGGTGTGCCGGATCCCAAACTGCAACGCGTATTCGAGTTTCGGACGAACGAAAGTGTGATAAAGTCTGACATTTGTTAAGGGAGTAGTGATCTTGATCATTATTAATTTCTCTATAACTCATACACTCACCACCGAATAACATTATTTTACTGTCTGGTTAGCAGCTATTTAATTAATATACACGAGAAATAACAAGGGCTGAGAATGGAACATTGGGGCCCTCCTAACATAACTGATGTGGTGTGTTAAAAAATAACAAAGTGATAGCACCTATTAAACAAAAACTCACGAACCCAAGCAACAACTTTTCCGTCTCCGATAACGTTCTTTAGTTTAGTCAGTAGACCCGCCGTGGTTGCTCAGTGGCTATGGTATTAGGCTGCTGAGCACGAGGTCGCGGGATCGAATCCCGGCCACGGCGGCCGCATTTCGATGGCGGTGAAATGCGAAAACACCCGTGTACTTAGATTTAGGTGCACGTTAAAAAACCCCAGGTGGTCGAAATTTCCGGAGTCCTCCACTACGGTGTGCCTCATAATCAGAAAGTGGTTTTGGCACGTAAAACCCTATAATTTAATTTTTTTTAGTTTAGTCAGTAGCTTCGTGTGACAACCAGACTCATATCCTTTAGAGAAATCCAGTAGGATTATGTCCACTTGGCTGAGATTGTTAATACTTCGTGCGAGATCGCGGATGACTTCGGTTGATTGCCTTAGGGTCGATAGAGCGCTGCAAAAACCGTGCTGAATAAAGGACAGAATGCCTTTATTTTCAAAAAAAGAAGACAAATGTTTTAAAACGATTTGTTTGAGTAGCTCGCATTGCGTGTTCGATAGCGATATTGACGTGCGTACTGTTTCTCTTTATCGGGCGACACGTTTCACGGCCTAACAAATGTTATCGCACAGCGCAGGACGCGCTGGCATGTATCGGAAGCTTATGGAATGTTATCGACGGTTCCCTCCGCTGTCTGTGACTGTGTAATCTGATTGCATGCGCGCTCGACACGAATAGCGTAGAACTTTGTGGAAGGCACGGGGGTCCCAGCGATTACTCTGGAACATTAGACGACTGATGTATAAAAGCCGACGTGCTTGACCCGCTGTACAGATGTTGACGATCGCCGAGTGTGTTCGCCTCTACCGCAGTTATTTCAGTGTAGCCTGCTTTTGAGTGCACAAAAAAAAGTTCGCCAAATAAAACGCTAGTTTCATTAATCACAATTTTGCTGCCTTCTTCACCGTCATGCTACGTGACATCTGGTGGAAGCGCTTTATGTGCAGGTACCGGACGCCCCCGACAAGCCGTAATCCAAGCCCGGGCCGCAAATACAGCACCAATGTCATTTCGGAATATCGAGCAAGCCGGCGGATGCAGCAGCTGCCCCAGGAACACGGACTTGTACCATAGACGACCAAGACGATTGTCCAAGAAGATCGTCCAGAGACGACCAAGAAAGCCCTAATGGCAGCCGCAGCGGCCCCAATATCAGCAGCCCAGGAAGCCACCGACGTTCCGCTGTTCCACATTCGAGGACCCGGAAAGCTGGCTGGAGACGTACACTCTAAGAACAGTTTACACCCTTTAGCTTGCCCCTTCTGCCACACAAAAATAATCGTCATCTGCCTTGATGCGTTTCCTTTCTTTATCGCTGCGAGCCCGGAACTTTCCAGTAACGAACGGCACGCGCGTTATCAGCATAGAACAGTTTACACCCTTTGGAGTGCCTCTTCTGATAACGCGCGTGCCGTTCGTCATTGGAAAGTTCCGGGCTTGCAGCGATAAAGAAAGGAAACGCATCAAGGCAGATGACGATTATTTTTGTGTGGCAGAAGGGGCAAGCCAAAGGGTGTAAACTGTTCTTAGAGTGTATGAGGGGTCACTACGTTTAACAGCTGGAACAGCGATGACAAGCTGCGACATGTCTATTTCGCAATGGAAGATGCGGCCAGGACGTGGTTCGAGAATTAAAACACCACCTTAACGATGTGGGACCTGTTTCGAACCGGCTTATTGCAAACATTCACAATCGTCGTGCGTTGAGTGGGCGCGGGACCATCACTGTCAACATGTCTCACACTCCGAGATTTTGCGCACAACAGGTGTTCCTGCCGCTTTTCCTGCTGTCAACCACAGCCTTGCCTCCTGGTGAAACCGAATGCCCTTCCAGCCCGATACCATTGACGCCGCTCTGCTATCAACCGCACTACCCCTACCGTACTGCTCCGCTCGTCATCTCCGCCTTCTGCGCATCATCCAAGTCTACGATGACGTCACCAACCACAGTCGATATAAGAAGGCGCCAGTGCGACAGTTTCTTCAGTGGGCGCGGGACCATCACTGTCAACATGTCTCACACTCCGCGCTTTTGCGCATTACAGGTGTGTAACGTTTTTTCCATGTATGCCAGAAGAAGCGACGACCGTTTCCTATTATTGTTCCCGCGCCCACAAGTGCTCCGTGATATTGCTGTTGATTGTTCGTCAATGGGTGTTTTATTACTATGCTCTGGAGATATTGAGTCCAACCAAGGACCCCCGACTCGTTCTCAGTCCTTGGCTGAACTGCAGTCCTTGCCTGACGAGCCAGGCGAACAGATGAAAGTCATATTTCATATTCTAAAAGATCTTCATGCTGGATCCGTGCAAGCAGCAAAAAGCCAGTCCGATATGGTCACTGATGGTCACTGACATTAAAGCCATCAAAGCCAGTTAAAAAAATATCTAAATCAAAATTGGCGCCATCGAAAAAAGACTAGATGACCTAGAAGATAAAACGGACTCACTTGACCAAATTGATCACGAAACAGCCACCATCCAGACCTCGGTACACTCGCTGTCAATCAATTCTGCTTCTTTGCAATCACGGCAGACCGAACTTGAAGATCAATCACGACGCTGCAACCTCATTTTTTATGGATTAGATGACCACCGGGAATCGTGGCCTGAGTCGGAAGAAAAAATTAAAGTAGTTTTGGCTGACGCACATGACATCCTTCCGGATTGAGCCATTGAACGCGCTCATCGCCTAGGTCAATATTCGCCAGGTAAACAACGTCCGATCACTGTCAAATTTACTAACTTTAAGATAAAAGAGATAGTCCTCTCTGCCCGGAAAAAGCTGAAGGACAAAAACGTCACAGTTACTGAAGATTACTCACCTGCTACACGTCACGCTCGAAAGAAATTACCCGAGTTTGCCAAAAGTGCATCCGATGGAGGTTCGTATCAGCTCCGATATAACAAATTACTAATGAATAAGAAATACTACATGTATGATCCCGAATCTAATTGCGTAAACGAGCACACGAAGCAACCGCCATCACATGATAGTCATCCTACTAACTCTGTTAAACAGCACGCGCAGAAACCGCCCTCAGCTGATAATCCCGCCAGTTCGGCTCACGGCAGTCCGTACGGACGCGCGAGGGGATGTGGACGCTCTTTTTCGCAGATATCCGTTTTTTTATTAACATCCGCAGTATCATCAGCAAACGTGACTGCCTTAACTCCGCCATCGACACCTGCAGCGCTGATATCATAGTACTAACTGAAACATGGTTACGTCCTGAAATTCGAGACCGCGAACTTTTTCTTATTGCTAATAATTTCTCTATCTATCGCTGCGATCGCATTGGGCGACAGGGAGGAGGCGTACTGCTCGCTATCACGAAAAACTTCCCTTCACAGTGCATTCACGTCAACACCCCTTTAGAAACTGTCTGGGCATGCGTCGCCCTAAATCATAAGAAAGTTATTATTGGGGTCTGTTATCGGCCCCCTACCTATACACAGAACTTCGTAAATGAATTACACGACGTTGTTAACATCGTTCATGCCGTTACCCAAACTGCCCATTACTTTTGCTTGGTGATTTTAATATGCCAAAGAGGCCTCGTTATCGCCCCACTGGAAAGGGGCGTCTTTTTTCAAAAGCTCGGTTAGTGGTCGTGCTATGGCCGCGAAATTTTTGACGAAACGGCGAAAGTACGAGCAAAGGCCGATGAAGCTGCGCACATCCTTGACACACTTCGGAACAGGGAAGTGCGTAACAGCATGGATCTTGCCAGGGTCCGGTTGCACTCCGTTCGCGTCAACGAGATGTCCAAGGACGGTAATCTGGCGACGGCCGAATTGGCACTTCGATGCGTTGAGTTGCAGACCGGCTCGCCGAAAAACGTCCAGGACTGCTGAGAGGCGCTCGAGGTGCGTAGCGAATGTTGGGGAGAATACTATAACGTCGTCTAAGTAGCACAGGCACGTGGACCATTTGAAACCGTGAAGAAGGGAGTCCATCATGCGTTCAAAAGTGGCAGGAGCGTTACATAGGCCGAACGGCATCACCTTGAATTGATAAAGACCGTCGGGTGTTACAAAGGCAGTCTTCTCGCGGTCGAGATCGTCCACGGCAATCTGCCAATAGCCGGAGCGAAGGTCAATGGAGGAGAAATAGCGAGCACCGTGGAGGCAGTCAAGGGCGTCATCAATCCGAGGTAGGGGATACACATCCTTTTTGGTAACCCTGTTAAGGTGCCGATAATCCACGCAAAAGCGCCATGAGCCATCCTTCTTTTTTACCAGCACAACCGGTGACGCCCATGGACTACATGACGGTTCAATAATGTTCTTGGCAAGCATTTTGCGAACTTCGGTGTGAATCACTTGACGCTCAGCCGGTGATACTCGATACGGGCGGCGATGAATAGGAGGAGCATCGCCGGTATTAATGCAATGTTTAACAGCTGTTGTTTGGGCCAAAGGACGATCGTTAAAGTCAAAAATATCTTGGTAGGAAATCAGAACGCGGTAGAGCGCACGAGCGTGCTCGGAGGGCATGTCGGGTGCACTCAGTGTCTGTAAGTTGGCGATGGTACAAGTTGCCGACTGCGATGGTAGAGGAGGATCGGTTGAATTGTCGTCTACTGAAATCGATGCTACAGAGTGATCCTCAAATGAGCAAAGTTGGGCCAGAGACATCCCGCGTGGCAGCACTTGTGTCGTCAAGGCAAAATTGACCACTGGCAGGCAGACGCAATTCGCCGTAATAGATAAAATAGTATGAGGTAGTGTGATCCCGTGTGTAAGGAGGACGTCTTGCATAGGAGCCGCGATGTAGTGATCGTCGGGCACTGGTGGGGATGACACGAAGTCAACGTAAGTCAGTGCCGAAGGTGGCAAGCGAACGAAGTCGACGGAACTGAGGCGAGGAAGGTGTTCTTCAGCGGGGTCCAGAACAGGCAGGTCGAGGCGGAGAGTACTGGCGGAGCAATCGATGAGAGCAGAATGTGCGGAGAGGAAATCGAGGTCGAGGATGATGTCGTGGGGACAGTGAGCGATGACTGTGAATAGCACGGTAGTGGAGCGATCGGCGAAGGAGACGCGGGTGGCACACATACCAATTACGGGGGCTGTTCCGCCATCGGCGACACGGACAACAGGCGTCGTGGCGGGCGTGATTATTTTCCTCAGCCGGTTACGAAGATCCGCGCTCATTACCGACAAATGCGCCCCAGTGTCTATGAGAGCTGATACAGGAACACCGTCGACTTGCACGTCAAGAAGGTTCAGATGAGTGGGCAACGTCAGGAGAGGATTTGGCGGCGTAGGGAGCAATGCAGCGTCACCTCGAGGCGCTGCATCGTCTAGTTTTCCGGCTGGGAGCGGCGTCCGAAGGGAGTCGGCAAATAGGAACGACGGGGCTGGGGAGAGCGAGATTGTCGTCGTTGGGGCGAAGGCGAACGAGAATAGGGGCGGTTCGGCGCAGGAGAATCGGTGGTGGCATTATCTGAGCGGGCAGCATAGGGACGAGAAAGGCCACCTGGGGGGCGAGAGTAGGCAGTATATGTAGACTGGTTCAGGGAACTCCAGCGACTGCGGCAGTGCCGAGAAATGTGCCCAATTCGATGGCAGTGAAAACAAATTGGCTTGTCGTCTGCAGTGCGCCATTCAGAGGGGTGGCGGAAACGTGGTGGGTAAGAAGGTGCGGGACGGGGTTGAATCGAAGATGCCGGGTGGGGATCAGGGCGATGGGCCGAGCAGATGGTGTGAATACCCATGTTGGCGAACTCCTGGCGGACAACTGCCTGGATCAGGGAAACAGTGACTGCGGGTGCATTGGAGGGGCTGGAGTCGAACGCAGCCGGATAGGCGGCCTCGATCTCACGCCGGACAATCCTGGTAACATCGCCAGTGTTGTTGGGACGAGGAGCGTCGGCACAGGAAGATGTCGCTGGGGTGCTGGGCAGACGGGCAAACTGTTGGTCGATACGTCGGCTTTTAGCGAATTCCAGGCGGCGGCACTCTTTTATAACTGCATCCACCGTCGCGACGTTGTTAAATACGAGCAAGTTGAAGGCGTCAGCGGCAATGCCTTTGAGGATGTGGGAGACCTTGTCGGACTCAGTCATGTGTGCGTCAACTTTGCGGCAGAGAGCCAAGACGTCCTGAATGTACGTGACGTAGGGCTCCGTTGACGTCTGCACACGACCGGAAAGCGCCTTCTGCGCGGCAAGTTGGTGACCGTAGGGGTTGCCGAACAAGTCTCGAAGCTGTTGCTTAAGCGAATCCCAACTGGTCAGCTCATCTTCGTGCGTCCGATACCAAACTCGAGGTGTGCCGCCGAGGTAAAAGACGACGTTGGCGAGCATGATAGTTGGGTCCCACCGGTTATTGCGGCTGACGTGTTCGTAAAGGCTGATCCAGTCCACGACGTCTTCCCCATCTTTTGCCGAGAATACGCCAGGATCACGGGGAGCGGAGAGGGTGATGTAGGTCGTCGAAGGGGCAGCAGGTGTCGGAGCCGGTGGAGTCGGGTTGGCGTCGCCGGGAGCCATGAAGGTAGGCTCGACGTACCGTCCACTGCGAAGCGCCGTGACGAGGTACAGGGAACGTCCACCTCCACCAAATATGTTACGTAGGAAGACACCGACGAAAAGCTATTTACAAGTATATTTACAAGGCAATACGCCGCAGTTGACAAAGAGGCAACAGCCCGCGCTAGCTTCCAATCGTCGTCTTCGTCTTCTTCCCGCACGGCTCTTTGTCATTGGGAATACTATCCCGTAGCAATATATAAGGTACTTCAAATTAGGAAAACAAGGAGCAATTGCAAATAATTCGTGCATGAGGCAGTGACGAAAAATATCATGGCCATGTATGCATTAAGTGTGCAGGAGAGTCTTAATGTGCCCATCTAAGAGTAACTCTTTCCTTGAGAATATCCTCTTGCAGTGCAGGAGCTGTGACAGCAAAAGCTGCCTTCCTCATCTGGAAGGGAATAAATTCCTTTCGAAGGCAAATTCAAAAGCAGAAAGAGAAGTTATCAAGGCATTCCACATCGCTAAAAGGTGTGACAACTAAGTTAGCTCACCTTCTTGATACCTATCAAGGAAAGAAATAGAATTCTTAGATGGGCACCTTGGGACTCTACTGCACTCTTAATGGACAGGTGGCCTTGCTATTTTTCATCGCTGCCTCGTGCACAATTTCTTTGCGAATGTTCTTTGTTTTGCCATTTTCAAGAGCCTTATAAACTCTCTGCCTTCATCAAACAAAGCCAGTCGGAAGTCTACACTTTGCGCATGCATCTATGCTTTTGTTCATGTCCCGTCTTCCTCGCACAGTTTAAAATTTTGCTAAAGCTACGAGCTGACTAGCCCAACAACATGCCTTAGTTGAGTGTACAGCTCGGCTTGTTGGTAAAGCTACACAATGCCAGCTCAAGTGACCACCATGTGTGCCTGCTCTTCCGTGTTCGCATGTAGCTCAGCCTTGAGTGCATGTGTAGTTTCCATACCGGCTACTATATTTTAACCAATAATATAACTTCTATCTTCAACTTCCAGCCAGACAGAGTACCTCATACTATATTCTGAACATTGCTGCAGTCAAGCAGGATTTCTGTCTAATTCACGGGCCTCTACCACCAAATCCCTGAGAAATTAAGAAACATTATGTAGATTCCAAACACAGTTGGGATTTGTGTTGCAGATAAATGGCTATGTAGCGTTGGTTCGGATTCTTCCAAACATTGCAGTGTTGACCAATGTGTTTGTGTATGGCGAGTGATTGTATATATTGTCACGTGGTGGTGACGTTAAGAACACAGTAGCAATACTGTGATAGGCAAAATTGGGTGATAGGCAAAATATTGGGCGAACCTGTGCCCACAAAACAGGCTACACTTTTAGCACAACGATAGCGGCGAACATGCTCGGCGATCGTCGAGAATCTGATCAGCGGGTCAAGCGCGTCGGCTTTTATACAGCAATCATCGAATGTTCCAGATTAAACGTTGGGACCCGCATGCCTTCTAAAATGTTCTACACCATTCGTGTCAAGCGATGAAATCAGATAACGCAACGTTCGGCGACAACAGACAGCGGATAGAAGCATCGATAACTTTCCAGAAACTTCGGACACATGCAGGCGCGTCCCGCGCTGTGCGATAACATTTGTTAGGCGACAATACTTGTCGCCCGATAAAGACAAGTACACGTGTCAATATGACACAAGCTTTGTGAGGAGCGTATGTATGCAAAGGCATGGTTTCTTTGCCTCTTTCCTAACACTTTGTGGTGGCAGCTGTTTTGACGGGTGGAAAACTTGGCTTATGCAGTATGCGCAAATGGCACCGTGCCTATTCTAGGCCCATCTCGTAGAACGGGTATGTGTCGCACCGACACAACTATGCAAGCCTTACGTGTAGTATTAAGATGTGTGTCATATGTCTCTGTGCATACACCTCTTGTCAACGTTCTTCACTAAACAAACACATGTCACCTTCATCCTCACTGCACTGAGAACAGCTACAGGTGATAAGGTGGCTTCCCTGCATAACTTGCCTTTGACATCTGCTACTGCTACCTTGCCAAGGCAAATACGCTTTCCATTATTTGGATTGCAACAATGCATTAAAAATGAATGTTTCATAGATTCTGATTAACCACTTTTAACATGTATATTGAGCTACATGATTCCTTTTTGTACTCCAGTGAAGAAACATTACAGCATAAAGGTACAGTGTCCATGTTGTGCTAGCTGCTACAGTGACGGGGACTCAAAAATGTGAGCGAATCCCAAAGGCGGTGCATTCTAACAAAGCACCTGGAAGTCCAGCCACAAAGGAAGAATGGGAGAGACTGACATGGTCACAGTTTGATAAGCAACTTGTATATGCACACATGCTCTGACACGTATTATGCACTGTTATACACGTGCCACTATCCCATACACACAGCAATGCATTGGCGAGCAAGAAGTATGCGCACGACAGTGGTCAAATGGTTAGTGTGTCAGGTTGTTATGCTGGGAGACAGGTTCGGGCTCACTGCAACATATTTTTGTTTTCAATGCAGAAGACCGAAACGAGTGGGGACGTCAAATTGCCTATTGCAAAGTGCTTGGTATGAAGAAATAATTATTTGCATTAAAAACGCCGTAATCCAGCACATGCAAAAGTGCATTCCCACATACCTGAAATGTTTTGAGGTGCAGCACATTGCAAGTGCAGTGGCTTTGCCACAAGGTGGACGTGTATAACAGTAAAGAGCGTAGCAACAATGGTAGCTTTTCCACGTAACCTAGGTGCATTGCGGCGCAGCACATTGCAACAGCTGTGGCTTCTACACAAAGCTAATGTGCCTAATGCTGCAGCATGATGGAGGATGTTTTTAACAGACACAACATCGAAGCTCTTTACATGCACTTCAATGATTTTATGAGCAGATAAAGTGGTTGTGAATGTCGCAACGATAATGTTTTTGTTTTCACTTTTCAGACTGCAGAATGCCGATTTCTACATTATACTAGGGCAAATAAGTAGCTTTTTATTCTCAGTGCCTTTTAAACAGTGTGGTGTTATCGTGACCACAGTTTACTAGAGAAAATATGAAAATTTAGTATAATACAACTCAATAACTCAGCTCAATAAGTGTTGCTTCTAGTATCACTGAAAATCATGTCAAGAAGGTTGGAGAACTGTCTCCTACTGAGTGCACATAAAAAGCACTTCGAAATGGTGGGCTCAAAACACTGAAACGTCAGTCACAGGCTGCATTCTTAGTCTTCCCCAAAATGTAGGTCATGACCCCTAGAGTGCATACATCAGATTCAGCGTGCAGTTGTGAAGTGGCTTGGGATGTTCACAAATAGATATGAAATTATTTTAAAGTTCAGGCTATAGCTTGTATGTGCAGTTGTGCCTGCTCATAGCACAACTGGTGCTGTATAGCAAACTTGTGATAAAAACAGTTCGCCAACAGAAAGACACTCCTTTTTGTGCAACTTCCGTGACTGTCTATTGGACAGTCACGAGAGCACGAAAAGGGTTTGAGACTTTTAAGACCAATTTCCTTGAGGCAAAGTTTAGCACGGAGCCAGTTTGGTCACAAGTTATTTCTACTCACACATGTCTGTTTTTTTTCATTTAGTTTCAGGTCCATCTAAATTATTGCCGTCATGACAGCCGTCACATAATATGGTAGCATCAATCCCTGTATTACTCATTCGAGCATTGAAATCTAAAAGTTTGCAGCAGTGTAAAAGGACAGGGCGACAAGGGAAGAGAGGAGAAGTATCACGTTTTAACATTCGTGAGTTGCAGTGCAACAGAAATAGGCAAGCACTAATTGAGCAACAAGGCCACTAGACCAAGAAGAAGCAGATTTAGTTGAAACACAGCAGCCTGTAAGGAAGAGATGGAACAATAATTCTTTGGGAAGCTTAGTCTGTATCACTGTTTGATGTACCATCAGTGATCATGAACATGCCAGAGGCGAAGCATACTGTTATGGGGATGTTGGCAGTATACAAAGACTGTATTTACAATATATATACAAGATGAGTCACAGTAGTTAAGATGGCTGACCACCAACAACACGCAGCAGCCAGCGTCCTGCGGTCTTCTTCCTCTCTTTTTTCATCCTTCTGTTACAGGACCCCCGGGTGGTGAAGCGCCGTCTCGGCTCATGGTAGGCAAAGAATCGCGAATGAAGTATGGCTTCAGCCGCGAAACATGGACGACATCAATAGGCGTCGGACTTGAGGATGCATCAAAGCGAAGCGGCGAAATCTCGTAATTTACGTCGTTAACTTGACTTAGGACTTCATAACGCCCTGTGTAGCGAGACAAAAGTTTCTGGGAGAGGCCAACCCAGCAACATGGCGACCAAAGGAGCATCCAAGCACCTGGAGCGAACTTAACATCACGATAGCACGGTCATAACTCTTTTTGTATATGTTTCAGGGCTAGTAAACAAGATCGGGTGACTTGACGTGGCACGTGAGCGCGATCGATGACTTTACGAGCATACTCAGTGGCAACACGTGGCACAGAAGGGAGGATGGTGTCAAAGGGCAAAGTGGGGTCACGACCATACAATAGATAAAAGGGTGAATATCCTGTGGTGTCACGTCGGGACGAGTTATACACGAATGGCACGTAGGCCAGTGTGGCATCCCAGTCGCGGTGATCGTTGGAGACCTACATCGACAGGATATGTGTGATTGTTTGGCTGAAACATTCCATAAGACCGTTTGTTTGTGGGGGGTAGGCGGTAGACAGCTTATGCTCAGTGGCACAAGAGTGGACGAGGTCGTCGACAACTCGAGACAAGAATGAGCAGCTGCGGTCTGTAATAACTGTCGAGGTGCACCGTGGTGGAGAATGACGTCGTGGAGGAGAAAATCGACGACGTCTGCTGCATAACTATAGTCGGTGTGATAAGAGTTTGGACTGTTTGAATGTCATGGCCGAATACGCGTGATTGCTGTGCGGCGGCGACGGACGAAGAGGAAGAGAAAAGCCGGTGTCTGGGCGGAGACGGCAGCCATGCGAACTGCCTGAGCTGGCCTTCCGAATGAGCCGAGCAGTTCGTCTACCCAAGGCCGGTGTTCTTGGGTGTGCTGGCAGAACAGGCCGGGCAGTCCTTGGGCTTCAACCGGCCTGCTCCACTGCTGGGCGAGCATCCGACGCCGGCATGTTCCGGTGCAGCTAAGCCTTCCGAACGGTCTACCTTGTGGCGGGCAGACTTCCCGACCCAGCTGTTGCGTGAGTGGCTCGTCGTGTGCCGGGCATCCGCCCCGGCCTCCAGCCCCTGCGCCACTCGCTGCTCCAGATTCATCTTTGCACCTCTTCGTGCCGTGAGTCTGTGATACCGACGCACTATCGGACGCCTTCCTATATTGACGTTGAGCTTGACTATACCTAAGCGACAAACACTCATGAAGGGAACTGTGTGTGTGTTATCGTCTACGTTATCCTAGTCCCATTTCCGTGTAAATAAAGCCTCTCTGTGTTCATTGTGAAATCCCTGTGTGTTTGAGGCCTGGGCCCACATCTTCCTATCACATCGGCAACACCTTTGTTATCGCGTAGCGTGTCGTGTAATCAGTAGCGACGGCAATCGACTTGTTAACTCCAGTCATCGGAAAAGTGCCAGGCAAGTCAAGGCCTAAGCGAGAGAACGGTTCAGAGGGAACTTCAACTGGATGGAGTCATACGACAGGTGGTCGAGGAGGTTTCTTCCGGCGCTGACACAATTCGCAAGTTGCGACATAACAGTGCACAAAGCAGTAGAGACCCAGCAAGAAGAACCGGTGCCGTACGTGATCGTATGTACGCTAAACTCCAAGGTGTCCCGCCGTCGGTGCATCGTGAAGTTCAAGAGCAACAGTTTGCAGATGACAAGGAGGGACAAGGAGCAACTCAGGGTCATCAGCGTTGATAGTGCTGTTGTAGACGATGCCGTTGTGTGGCACGAACATGCGGCATGTGCCGTCAGTGTTGCTGGAGTGATTGCATTCCGGCGATGATGGACTGTAAGCACTTGTCGCGTTGTTGTTCGCGGCGCATGTCAGTCATATCAGCGAACGCCATTACGCAGGTCATCGGATCATGCATAGAAGGATCAAGTGGATCCAAGCGGTGACGAGAGGCAGTCAGTGTCTTTGTGGAGGCATCCAGTCTTGTAATTGACAATAAATGAAAATTCCTGGAGCCACAAAGCCCAGCGACCAAGCCGTCCTGTCGGGTCCCAGAGGGAAGACAGCCGGCAGAGTGCGTGGTGGTCTGTAACGATCGAAAATGTACGGCCGTACAAATATGGCCGGAACTTGACGATAGCCCAAACTAAAGCGAAGCACTCCCACTTGGTGATGTGGTAATTTCTCTCAGCAGGTGACAGCAGGCGGCTGGCGTAAGCTATCACGCACACCGTACCATTCTGTTGTTGATCGAGAACAGCGCTGATGCCATGGCCGCTTGCGCCAGTGCGAACTTCGGTCGGTGCAGATGGATCAAAGTGGGCAAGTATGGGAGGGGTGGTCAGAAACCTGATGAGAGCGGCAAAAGCGAGCCTGCTCCGGACCCCATGAGAATGGCGTGTTCTTCTTTAGAAGATCTGTCAAAGGCCGAGCAATGTTGGCGAAGTTTTTGACGTAACGGCGAAAGTAAGAACACAGGCCTACGAAACAGCGCACGTCAGAAGCAGAATGTGGCACAATGAAACTGTGCACGGCCCAAGCTTTTTACGGATCTGGTTGGAGACTGGATGCGTCAATGAGGTGCCCCAACACGGTAATCTGACGGCGCCCGAATTGTCACTTCACGGAGTTCAGTTGGAGGCCGGCTTTTCAGAGGACCGCAATAATGGCAGTGAGTCGGGTAAGGTGGCTGCCGAACATGGGAGAAAAAACAACAGCTTCGTCAAGGTAACAAAGACAGGTGGTTCATATGTAGCGTCGCAGAAGAGAGTCCATCACACGTTCAAATGTCGCAGAAGCATTGCACAGGCCAAAGGGCATGACTTTGAACTGATATAAGCCATCCGGCGTGATTAAGGCTGTCTTCTCCAACCATTTCATCAACTGAAATCTGCCAGTAGCTGGATCGAAGATCGATGGACGATAAGCATTCAGCACTGTGCAAGCAGTCCAATGCGTCATCGATTCATTGTAGTGGGTAGACTTCTTTTCGCGTGATCTCATTTAAGTGGCAATAATTGACGCAAAAATGCCAGGCACCATCTTTCTTGTTTCACATGGACAACAGGCGAAGCCCAAGGGCTGGCTGATGGCTCGATGACCCCTTTGCGGAGCGTTTTGCCCACCTCTGGTTGGATGACTCGACGTTCAGCATGCAATGCTCGATAGGGACGCCGACAAATAGTATTTGTGTCTCCAGTGTTTATACGATAGTGAACAACAGATGTTCGGCCTAAAGGCCTGTAGCCGAAATCAAAGATGCCACTGTACAATTCAAGCAGGAGACGTATGTCTCTAGCCTGTGTAGAGGTGAGGTTAAGTGCAGTCATTTTTGCAAAGTCATCCGTTAAGGAACCAGAGCTGGGAGCTGCAACTGGCACTAATAAACCCTTCTCAGAATTCAGACACTCGACATCAAATTCAGAACCACTGAAAGGCTGTCCAAGAAAATGCTGGCCGGAATCAGTTGAGGGCACAGGCTGAAATTCAGAAGAAGTAAAACGACGTCGTTATTAGTAACCGTGACTGATTCAAAGCACATCGACTACGGGGGAGAAGAACATATTCACCATCAGGAACCTGTGGCTGGCTGGTCAAAGTGATGCAAGTAACTGCCTCGGGTGACAGACGCACATCGTGAAGTGAGCACAAGTGCGGAGGGGCGGTGCTCAGAGCATCGGCTAGTTGAGGCAGTTCTAACTGAAGAACACCGGTCATGCAGTCGATGAGAGCAGAATGAGTGGATAAAAAGTCAAATTCTATGATGACGTTGTGAGGGAAGACGATCACAGCAAAGAGAACAGAACTAGGGTGGCCAGGTATACTTGCAGTACACATTCCAAGAACAACCAGCATGCCACCGTCAACCATATGAAGCACTCGGTCAGCTGCTGGGGTGAGGAACTTCTTTAAACGTCTACGCAGGCTAGCACTCATCACAGATATGTGGGCTCCACTGTCGATGAGTGCTTGGACAGCTATGCTGTCTATTTTACCGCCAATTACACTTCTTCTTGTGGGCATAGACAGAGGATTTGCTGCAGCATTAGGCAATGCAGCACCACCTCCGAGGGCTGCATTTCTTAGTTGTACGAACGGGCGTGGCCAGACGCCACAGGGGACGAAAGGCGACATGGCTGTAGCGAACGGGAAGATGGGCGACATGTTTGCGGTGAACGAGACTGGTGTCCGTGCGGCAATGGTGAGCAACTGTACCACATGTTCCTAGCAGAGTTGGCGCTGTTAGATTCGGCGGTGGGCGAAACATTGTGGGCATTTTCATAAAAACGGCGCAGGTTGGTCGGCGTGCGAAGTGTTAAGGGCCACGAGTTGTGACAGTACCAGGCGACATGACCAATGTGGCGGCAGATGAAACATATCGGGTTGTCGTCCGCAGTTCTCCACTCAGTCGGGTTGCGATAACGCAGAGAGAAGCGTCGGGGTGGAGCAAAAATAGTAGAAGGGTGTTTGTAAGCTGTGGTATTCGCAAGAGCACAGACAGAACGTAAACCAATGTTTTCAAGTTCCTGGTGAATTATAGCTTGTAAGAAGGGGACTAGAAATGTAGTAGCATTAGGGATACGGGAACAGAAATGCAGGCGCCATCACATCCAGTTCAAGTCAACGATTCACACCACGTCCTTCAATGGCGACGCATGCTGCTGTGTGGGTTGATCTTCACACGTCCGCGATGCAGCTGTATTGGGAAGTCTGGCGAATGGTTGCAAGACGCATTGGCTTTTGGCCAGCTGGAATTGTCAGCACTCTTTAAAGATAACATCAACTGTAGGGCAGCTTTTGCACATGAGTAGATTAAAGGCGTCATCAGCAATGCCTTTAAGCACATGCCCGACCTTCTCAGCTTCTGTCATGTCGTGATCGGGTTTGCTTTACGACAAACTGCCAGCATGACCTGGATGTACAAGAGACAGAAATGGCCTAAACAGGAACAGGAAAAGGCCTAAACAGGAACTGGCCTCCTGTGCCCAATCCCCCTCCATGGGGGATTGGGCGCAGGAGGCCAGTTCCTGTTTTGCATCAATTTTACGGCCGGCTGGTTTGCCAAACAACTCTGTCAACTTCTCTTTGCGTTGTTCCCAGCTGGTTAGCTCCTCTTCGTGGTTCTTGTAACAAACTTTTGCCATGCCTCTTAGGTAGAACAACAGGTTAACTAGCATACGCGTGGGGTCCCATCTGTTGATTCCACTCATGCGTTCGTATATAGCCACCCACTCTTCAACATCGGCGCCATCGTTACCGCAGAAAGTTCCAGGATCCTTATTTATCACTGCCGCTACTGCGTTGGGGTTATAAATAAGGATCCTGGAAGTTTCTGCGGTGCCGATGGCACCGATGTTGAAGAGTGGGTGGCTATGGACGAATGCATAAACTCGGACATGCGAGAAATTGTCAGCGCATCTCTACGGGACTGCACGTTAGTCGAGGCTGAAGAAGCGGCCGTCGCTCTAGCGGCAGCGGAGGGCTATCGGACTAGGCGGTCCTTAACAATACTAACCAACTCCCAAACAGCATGCCGAAACTACATGTTAGGCAGAATAGGTCACAGAGTGCTCCACATACTCCGCTCTGAAGATAACACACAAAACCCAGAAAAAGAACAACCAATTAGACACACGATAGTGTGGACGCCGGGTCACACGGACGTGGAAGGCAACCGTGAGCTCGACAGGGTAGCTCGAGGATACACTACATACTGAGCACCCTCCACCAATGACCTCGAGGAAACTGAGCCAGTCCCCAGAGAATACTCGGCTATCCTAAACCACTATAAGGGCAGCAGGAAGTGGTACCCCCCACCGCATAGCTCTCTCACTAGAGAGGACTCCGTAGCTTGGAGGCTGCTACAGACGGGTGCATATCCGAGCTTAAACACACTCAGTAAAATACAACCCACAGAGTACACTGACAAACGCCCATGGTGCCAGGAAACACCCATGCTCTACCATATAACGTGGGCCTGCCATAAACAAATGCGGCACCAATAAAACCTAACCCGAGTGGGGAGCAATGGAAAGGAATACTCTCTAGCGACCATCAGGACATCCAACTAGGGCTGATCCGACGGGCGCAGTTGGCGGCATCCAGCGGAGCCCTGGACTAGGGGCAGATGGTCATTGCTAAAAAGATGGAAGGCACCATCTGACTCCACGAAATTCATTAAATTTTTCTAGAGCTAAATAAACGTTTTTGCTACTCCTCCTCCTCCGGGATCCTTGGGTTGCACAACCACAACCTTGGCTACGCCCGATGACAAGGGACAGCAAGATGCTACTTTACGTCCAGATGTCACCTCTTATGACATTTCAAGGCAGCGAGGCTGAGACTGCACTATATTCAGCGGCACTGACAACCATGATGTAGACGACTGACTTTCCCGCTATGTAAAACACATCAGCAGAATAAGAACAAGGAAATGCCCCACACAGGTGCATGGCACTAAACTGGACGCACTACCTGCTGTATGCAAGAGAGAATGAGGAAGAATGAGCTTCCCATTACTCCTGAGCACCTACCTACAACTGTTGTTATAGGCACAGCATTGAAGCTGCAATTGAGGTAATGCCTAACACCACATGAAATACAAAGCACAATACTTTAACACAGAGAAACCAAAACAACTGCACGCACAACTTCTCACCGAAATAGACACAACACACTCTTTTGTTGCATCTGAGCTGAAACGGGAGAATCCCAAACTCTGTGTCACATAACATCTGAAAGAATCAGCTGCTATGGGAGAACCAGTGAGATTAATCTGGCGCGCTATGCATGAATCTGTAGCCTAATGGGTAAGGAATTGGGCTACTGCACTAAGGACCCAGACTAACGACCCACCATCAACCACGTTACTATTATTGAGCCTATCTGGCTGGGTGTACGAAGCCAGGAGACAGATCATGAAAATGCTTTGCACAAGAGACAACGAAGCTGAACCGACGTTTTCTGCCTTGTGCTTGCTATTCTCTACCAAGTGAGCTTCAACGGCAGTTGTCCCGATGTCAATTTTCTTGGATAGCTGCGCATGTGTACTAAGCATAGCCTTAAGAGTGCTAGACAGCAGCACTCACAGTCATGATGGCAGATGTGAAGTATCCTTTAAAACACCCACATTACAAAGCACGTGATGTTAGAAGCTGGTAACTGGCTAATAAACACTCGTTTTCTACCATGAGGCACCAAGGCAGCCAAAGTCAAAACATTTGTATCTTATCAGCGAGAAAAATCAGGGGAGTCACGCAGCTCAATTTTTTGTTTATAACAAACAGACTATGAAGCAACAGTGACTATATAGAAAAATGGGTTAGAGCTGACGACAATCATTGGCAGCTCACACTACAATGCTTTCTCTACAATTTGTTGTCTCAAGACATCTGGCAGCAAATCTTCTGGATTCTTCTACTGTCTTTTGCAACTGAAATTTTAAATGTGTGTAATACTTCACGGCAACTTAGAACACTTGAATGGCTAAGCATCTCCATGCCTTATATTTGTGGACCAGCTTTGTGACCTTTCTAGAACAATAACTCTCTGGTGTTATACATCACTCAAACCACTACTAATTAAATCTACCTTTAGATGAGCAGTACCTGCATTAGATGCAGCAGCATACCCTTTTAGCATATGGATATACATGCCACGCACCGACTGAGCAAACCAAACAAACCATTTCTTGTGTCCATTTGTGTTCAACGAGGCAGAGACAGGCCAGGTCTCAATAAACACAACAAATATAAGGTGCAGGCAGAGGAAATAAGCAGAAGCTGTAAAGACAGCAGTAATGTGAAACAAATTATACAAATTGGCAGACAGTCAGCGATCTGGGCCGAGGACAATTCACAACGTTACTGCCACAATTAGAAGCAAATGATCCTCATGCAACAAGAAAAAAACAGGTTTTAGCTGTAAACAGCACGAGTACGTGGAGTTGGTTGATATTCTAAAAACAGCACAGACAACAAATACAGCAGACACACTACTTGTGTCATCTGCCTTCTTGCTGTTTTTTAAACGTCGTTAACAGTTGCAAAGCTACGCACATGATCTATAAACGAAAGCAACGGACGTGCATATAAAGCTTGGTGAGCCGATTCATACTCATATGTTTAATTTTGAATGTTCCCGTAAAAGCGATAGTAGCAGCAGCAGTAAAGTGGGTTCGTTCACCAGCTCGCTCACAACGTACGCATTGTATGATTTTACTCGACGGCTCGCAAAGGGGCTACTAAGAAGCTTTAAGTGAAGGAAATACGCTTTCGTTATCTCACTGCAACGAACGAAAGCCACTGACGCGCCTACCGCGGTCAGTGCGAGCAGTGAGAAAGGTAATTAAATGCAGCCATGCGCTGCATGGGTAAATAAAGGGGCATAGCGTAGTCATCCTATGGAGATGGAGAAAAATAGACTTAAGAACGCGATAAATATCACTGGGCGACATCCACACTAGTTCAGTGCATGCATTGCTGGCGCGTAGAAACTGTCACTGTTCTTTTTTTTTTACATCGGTGCAACGCGTAGGAATCGCAGTAGTAATTGTTTAATTAAATTATGGGGTTTCACGTGCAGAAACCACTTTCTGATTATGAGGCACGCCGTAGTGGAGGACTCCGGAAATGTCGACCACCTGGGGTTCTTTAACGTACACCTAAATCTAAGTACACGGGTGTTTTCGCATTTCGCCCCCATCGAAATGCCGCCGGCGTGGCAGGGATTCGATCCCGTGACCTCGTGCTCAGCAGCCTAACACCATAGCCACTGAGCAACCATGGCGGGTCAGTAGTAATTGTTGAAGGCACGAACGATTAAAATATCCTGCGATCACTCCGGGACCTGCGACAACCGTTTCGGGTAATCGCACGACACTTACCGTTGCTCCAAGTACGTCGCGGTAGCACCAGCAGCTGGGCAACAAATGTAATCATGCCCTGGCCCACCGCACTGTCCGCAAATTGAAGCTTCTAAATACGGTACGTGCGCGAACGAGAAGCGAGCTATGCCGTCTGAGTTCGAGAGCAGTTATTTCATAAAAGCAAAAACAAACAAAAATGTGACGTCACCTCCGGTAAAGTCAACTTCTCCTCCTTTCTCACCTTCTCTCAGCTAACGCATGCGCAGCGACCACAGAGCCCTCGGGGGCGATGTTCAGGTGGCGGCGTACGCGCGACGCGCGGCGGCGCAGAAAACGTCGTTCACCGCCGATCTAGCTTGCGCAGAAAAGTTCGTCGGGCGTCGGCGATACCGGAAGCGGCAAACGAGCGGCGCCCCAAAGCGAGCCAATCAGGTCTCACTATCCGCCTCTACGACGCAAATTTACGGTCTAGCGGTAGACGTTGGTCGCCTTCGATGAGGCCTTCTACGTCAGCAGGTGTTTCGGTGCCGACCGAAATAACAATGCAGGAGCGAGGCGGGATGCTCACTTGATCTTCGAGCACACTCAAGGCGTGGTGACTACGAGGGTTCTCGGGTGGTATCGCTTTATCTTCCGACAGTGTTATGGACTTCAATTTCAGGTCGATGATTGCGCCGTGTTGGTTCAGGAAGTCCATACCGAGAATGACGTCTCGTGAACACTGTTGGAGGATAACGAAGGTGGCAGGGTAAGTCCGGTCATGAATGGTTATTCTTGCCGTGTAGATTCCAGTCCGCGTGATGAGGTGTCCTCCAGCGGTCCGAATTTGAGGGCCTTCCCATGCGATCTTAACTTTCTTCAACTGGGCGGCGATGCGTCCACTCATTACGGAGTAATCAGCCCCTGTGTCCACTAAGGCGGTAACTGCGTGGCCGTCGAGAAGCACGCCGAGGGCAGTGGTTCTTTGTCTGACGTTGCAGTTAGGTCTTGGCGTCGGATCATGGTTGCGTCGTGTTGAACTGAAGTTGGAACGTCACGTCGTCAAGTCGTCTTTCGTCGGTGTAGTCTTGGCTTCCTGACTTCGTCGGGACGGCGGCGGGTCGTTATTATGTCGTCGAGATGGACTCTTCGGCGTGTTCGTCGGTGGTGGAGTATCTTCGTCAGTTCGACGAACAGCAACCGCCCCTCCATCGGTTGCTGCTATTAGTTCTCCGGATATGGGCTCGCCTAGCGGCACCGTCGTGTTGGCGAGTGTATGGTCGGCGCTGCGGCAACTGGTAGCGGCCTGGTGACGGCGAACGGGGCAGTCGTCGAGGGCTCCACTGAGTAGCGGCGAGGTAGTCGGCGATGTCACGAGGGTGTTCACCTTCCCGAGGGCGCGGTGCGTCGACGGCGAACCCTCACAATCCCAGGTCGCGGTATGGCCATCGGTGGTACACATGGCCGGCTTCGACGAAGTGGTAGCAGAGCGGTCGGTGGTCGCGGGCTCGCCAAATGTCCGTCTTCCTCGCGTAGCTGCGCTGGGCGACAGGTGGGCATGCTGGCGACGGTAGCGGTGGACGACGGAATTGCTGCGTTACAGGGCCCTGGCGTTGTCGTGGAGGGGGACCTTGACGGCGGGCGACGGCGGTCTAGGTCATCGCTTCCGGCTGAGGTTGCGGTGATCATAGTTGCACCTCAGGGACTCCAAGCGATCGCTGAACCTCTTACTTGATGATTTCAGCGATTGAATCCACTTGGGACTGCGACCTTGGGTAGAACTTCTTGAGCTCCTCCCGTAGGGCGGCTCTGATAGTCTTGCGTAGATCGTCGGTAGCGAGTGACTGAACCCCGGCGTAGTTTGTAGAATTCGTGCGGCGATGATCGAATTGCTGGTTTCGCATCTTGAGTGTCTTCTCGATGCTGGTGGCCTTGCGAAGAAACTCGTCGACGGTCTTCGGTGGGCTTCGTACCATTCCGGCAAAAAGTTCCTCTTTCACACCACGCATGAGTAGGTGGTCTTTCTTCTCCTCGGGCATTTCGGCGTCGGCGTAACCGACCAGACGGCTCTTTTCCTCCGTGAAGATCGCAGTTGTCTGATTAGGTAGCTGCACCCGGGATTATAATAGCGCTTGGGCTCGTTCTCGGCGTACGACGCTCGCGAATGTCTGCAGGAAGCCGCTTCGGAACAGGTGCCAGGTCGTTAAGGTTTCTTCTCGGTTCTCGAACCACGTCCCGGCAGCGTCTTCCAATGCGAACAAGACATGTCGCAGTTTCAGGAGAGCACGTTGTTGGGCGAGTTGGTCGTACATACTTAAAGAAGGGAATTGCGCTAAAAAAGACACGGACGAGTAAGGACATGGACGGGCGCACGTCCATGTCCTTACTCGTCCGTGTCTATTTTAGCGCAATTCCCTTCTTTAAGTATGTCGCAGTTTGTCGTCACTGTTCCCGCTGCTAAACGTAGGGACCCTCTCATACTTTTCAGCAAGCTTTCCGGGTCCTCAAATGTGGAACCACGGAATGTCGGTGGTTCCCTGGGCTGCTGCAGCACGATGGGGGATACAGGGGCTGCCATTGGGGTTGCCTTGGCCACAATCTTCTTGGTCTTCTCAGATAAAAGGCCGTGTTCCGGGGGCAGCTGTTGAAGACGGCGGCTTGCTCGATAGTCCGGGACTACGTTAATGTTCTCTTTGTGGTCCGGGCTTGGATCACGGCTTGTCGGGGGCGTCCGGTACATGAACAAAAAGCACCTCCACCAGATGTCACGTGGTAGTGACGGTTAAGAAGGCAGCAAAACTGTGATTAACGAAACGAGCGTTTCATTGGGCGAACATGTGTCCTCAGAAACAGGCTACACTCAAAGAAAGCGGTAGCGGCGAACACACTCGGCGATCGTCGAAAATCTTATCAACGGGTCAAGCGCGTCGGCTTTTATACATCAATCGTCGAATGTTCCAGACTTATCGTTGGGACCCGCGTGCCTTCCACAAAGTTCCACACCATTCGCGTCAGGTGATGAAACCAGATAACATAAGGCTCGGCTACAACAGAAAGCGGATAGAAGCATCGATAGCTTTCCAGAAACTTCGGATACATGCAGGCGCGTCCCGCGCTGTGCGATAAGATTTGTTAGGCGGCGCACCGTGGTCGCCCGATAAAGAAAAGTACACGTGTCAATATCGTTATGTAGTAGTGACGGTTAATAATACAGCTGGAGAAGAGCGAATGATATTACTAACATTTTATTGTGCCAATTTGTGGTCTTAAAAGCGAGTTACTCTGAAAGCACAGCAATAGCGGCGAACATGGTCGGCGATCATCGAAATCTGATCTGCCGGTGAAGCACTTCGGCTTTATACACGAGTCATCAAATATTCCATCTCAGTAACCAAGTAGTTCGCCTGGGCTTTGGTAAGGATGCGGCTGGCATACGCGACGACGTACTCTTCGAAGCCATCCTTGCGTTGTGCAAGAACAGATCCGAGCCCGACACCACTAGCGGCCGTATGGATCTCAGTTGGAACAGAGGGATCGAAGTGTCGCAGTACTGGAAGAGAGGTGAGAACGCGTCGCAGTTCTTGAAATGCGTCGTCACACGCCGGGGACCAGGCTGATAGGTCAGAACTGCCGGTGAGAGGCAGCGTCAAGGGGGCAATTATAGAGGCAATGTTACGGATGAAGCGTCGGAAATATCACCACAGGCCGATGAAGCTGCGAAGCTTCTTCATGGCGGTTGGTTCAGGGAACTAGGATACGGCGCTAAGTTTTGTGGGGTCCAGGAGGATACCGTCTTTTGAAACTACATGGCCGAGAATAGTAAGCGTGCGAGCGCCGAAGTTGCATTTCTTCAAATTTAGTTGCAGTACTGCAGTGGAGAGGCACCAAGGACTTCTACTTCAGCCCTCGGACAATGGTGTCCATCATTCACTCGAAAGCGCCAGGCACGTTGCAGATGCCGAACGGCATGCCGGTAAACTCATTTAGCCCATCAGAAGTTCGCGATCGGCCTCTGCCATTGGCACTTGCCAGTACCCGTAGCGTAGATCCAGCAAGCAAAAGAATTCCGCTCCTTGCAGACTGTCCTAGGCACCGTCGATGCGCGGCCGAGGATAAACATCTTTGTGCGTTGTTCGGTTAAGGTGGTGATAGTGGTTGCAGAACCGAATAGAGCCATCTTTTTTTACGAGAACAACCGGAGATGCCCAAGGACTGTTAGAGGGCTGGATGATGCCACGCTCCAGTATGTCGCCAACGTGCTCGTAGATGATACGGCGTTCAGCGAACGACACACGATACGGACGCTGTCCCAATGGTGTTTGTTGACCGGTGTCGATATGGTGAACGACGGCGGACGCTTGGCCCAAGGATGGTTGGTCAATGTGAAATGAGGAACAAAACCTTGGAGGAGCTTGATTTCTGTGTGCTGTGCAGGTGTGAGTTCTGCGTCGACAGCACGAGCGAAGACGTCTACAAGGGCAGCGATTGCGGTGGGAGGACTGACGGCACGAATCGGAAGTGATGCCGTATCACCAAACATGGTGGCTGGGAGAACGCAATAGAAAGCTTCAGACTTACCTAGGCACTCGCGGCGGAGTGGGGATGGTGGGCAGGTGGAAGGATTGCACATGTAATGAGCAGGAAGAACCGTCGCAAAAAGTGACAGCAAACGGAAGCAGAAAGTTCCGGCGGCGCGCACAAGTGGCGGACGGCGTAAACAGAACAGATGACTTCGCAGCAGGGTTATATGACAGAAGAACCAGAGCGGCGGAGAAAGGTGCGATATCGATGTCGGAGGCGGCAACAACTTTAGGAGAATAATAGTCATCAGGGTCAAAGCACGGCACCGATAACGTGAGTTCGGTACGAGCGCAGTCGATAAGTGCTTGATTGATAGATAGGAAATTCCAAACATAACGCTTTGAATGACGACCCAGGCTGTGCACGACGCTCAAGGACGAATGCGATGCGAGGTTGCCTTACGCGGAGAAAAGGAGGTAAGGCGAATGGTCACTCTGTCCAAATTGCGGTAAAGCTTCTCACTATTAATAGAAACGGCGGCTCCGGTGACGATAGTGCGTGTACGGTGACGCCGTCTACGGACAATTCAATTTCGTTCGCCGGGGCAGAATGAGGCCTTGAAATGTTCGATATATAAATTTAGTTCTTGCCTCTCGAACTACGACTGCTAGCTTTCCCCTCGGGATGGGCTGGGTTGGCGAACCATCGGGGAAATGGATCGGCAACGTGGGGAAGGCGACCGGCGTGAATTGAAGAGGAGACCACTGTAAGACGAGTCTGGAGGAAGGTTAGATGGGTCCTGACGCGGAAGTGGAGCAGGCCTGTAGCTTGAGGCGCCCCCACCTTCAGGTAAATGGGGGCTGCGACGGCGGCAGAATTGTGCTACGTGGCCGGAAAATGGCAGGAATAGCATATTGGCCGCTTATCAGGTGTACGCCATGGGTTGACGACAGGGGCTCCAGCGGACCAGTAAAGGACAATAGGAAGCGAAGGTAATGGCGGCACATGGAAGGTGCCAGAGGCCCGGTAGGCATCAGGAGCCGGATGAGCGTAAGGCCGAGCGACAACGTCAGCGCAAGTTAGCGGTCCAGCTGCAGACTGCGGAGAAGGGGCAGATGGCAGCGCCCCGGCGACTTGCGTCTGAATGACGTGACGAAGCGAAGGAGCCAAGGTTGTCGACGGCTGGGGTGCGCCATTCGCCAGAGAGAGTTGGCGTGCGACTTCCTGACGGATGAATTGCTTTATCTCCAGCATTAAAGCAGAGATGTCGGCAGCGCCGCAGCCGAACTCCAACGGAGATAGATCGGCGGTGTCCAGCTGAGCAGAACGTGTTGATGCACGCTGCTTGCACAGCTCGTCGTACTGCTGACAAAGCTCTATGACCTTGGCACTCGTCCGGGGACTCTTCGCGACGAGCATCTGGAAGGCATAGTCATCAATGCCTTTTATGACGTGCTTGATCTTGTCAGCTTCATCCGTAGAAGAGTTGACGTGCTTGTAGAGAGAGAGCACATCTTCTACGCAAGCGCTGCTCAGCGCGAAGCCGGCGAACGGCTTCGCGCTGAGCACGACGTTCGCTGAGCACGCTGAGCCACGCCGCAACTTCATCGCTTGAGTGGGCAAGGCAGCAGCAACATTGGCCACATGTTCAAACGTGTTCTCTTCTTCACGCAGCTTTTCACTGGCTTGGCTGTTTTCCCGGATCATACTACGAAGGCCTTCCTGGATGCATCACCGCTCACAAGTCATCATGCCCTGATATTTCCGCATGCGCGCGATGACTGCCCTATCGCCGCCCTGGAAGGTAGTCATGGTCTATTCACCGCTGCATTCGACAAGATACTGGCCTCTGCCATCGGTGACGTCAACCTAGATTGCCCGCTGATGCCAATCACGACGATGGCTCCGTTCAGTAATGCCACACCACGGCTTCATCGCTTCAGTGGGCAACGCAGCAGCAATATTGGCCAGAGGGTCAAACGTTGTCTCTTCTTCACGCAGCTTTTCACCGGCTTGGCTGTTTTCCCGGAGCATACTACGAAGGTCTTCCTGGATGCATCACCTCTCACATGTCATCACGCCCTGATGTTTCCCCATGCGTGCGATGACTGCCCTATCTCCGCCTTGGAAGATAGTCATGGTCTATTCGCCGCTGCATTCGACAAGATTCTGACCTCTGCCATCGGTAACGTCAACCTGAATGGCCCTCTAATGCCAGACGCACCGTTCAGTATAAAAGCCCCGCCACAGCTTCATCGGTTCAGTGGGCAACGCAGCAACAATACTGGCCAGATGTTCAAACGGTTCTCTTGTTCACTCAGGTATGTTTACTTAAGAACGCTTATTGTATTCGATCTGGCAACCACTTCTCATTGCTGATGCCTTGCCCATGCGAATGTTTTTCTACATGTATTTTTGTATGAGCTGAGCTTGTTTACTGCATGAGCAGCCTCCTACTGAGTGGCGATATTGAAACAAACCCGGGCACTACAAAACGCTCTATGACTCAAACGGATGATCCTGGCTCTAGGGTATCCGAAATGTTCGCTCAGCTTCCTGCCGGGCAAATTTAGATAACAAAGGATATAGCAGACATGCGAAAATCTATCGACGCTCGATTTGATGCCATTGAAAAACGGATAGATGATCTTGAGCAGCAGGCACCCACGTTTAGCGCAGCACACTACGATAAGCTACAGAGCCAGATTCAAAAAATGTCATCCACTATTAACCCACTTTCTTCCCAAAATGATGATTTAGATAATCGCTCGCGTCACAACAACCTTATTTATTATGGTCTAACAAAATCTGAGCATGACAGTAATGAATCACTGCAATCGCAAGTTAAAAATTCTTTTACTGACCTACTACAGGTTGATTTTCCTCATGTTGAGCGATTGCATAGGCTTGGTCGACCTATAGGTGCGACACCTCACCCCGTCATTATGAAGCTCCTAGATTTTTGTCGAAATATTAGTGCTCTAAAGAATGACTATAAACTAGGAAGGTCCCAGTGGCGCAAATCCGAAGATTTTTCTTCGAACGTGCGCTCCATCCGTAAAAAACTTTGGGACGCTTCAACACAAATCCGTAACAATGGTTCAGTGGTACACATCAGGCACGGCCAATCGTTTGTTGATAATCAGCTCTGGAATTGGGATGTCGTTTCCAACTCTCTTGTAAAATCACGTGATGGTACCACTCACCATCATTTACCGCTCTCCCAGGGGAACAATCCTTGACTTAACAATGACATGCAGGATTAACTTTGCATATCTAACAAATATTCCAGCTTTCCCTTTTTGGTGGCATCACATTGCCCGCACGTTATCGGCGTTACTGAGACCTGGTTGCATCGCGACATCTATAACTGCTAGATAACCCCCCCCCCCCTCCCAGGATATCGACACGTGTACTTATCTTTATCGGGCGACCACGTTTCGCCGCTTAACAACTCTAATCGCACACCGAGGGACGCGCCTGAATGTATCCGATGTTTCTGGAAAGTTATCGATGCTTCTACCCGGCTGTCTGTTGTCGCCGAACCTTGTGTTATCTGATTTCATCGCGTAACGCGAATGGTGTAGAACTTTGTGGAAGGCACACGGGTCCGAACGATTAGTCTGGAACATTCGACGAATGCTCTATAAAAGCCGACGCACTTGACCCGCTGATCAGATTTTCGACGATCGCCGACTGTGTTCGCCGCTCTCTTTGTGCTTTAAGTGTAGCCTGTTTTGTGGGCACAGGTTCGCCCAATAAAAGCTAGTTTTTGCCTTTCACAGTATTGCTACTGTGTTCTTTGACATCACGACCACGTGACATCTGGTGGAGGTGCTTTTCGTCCATGTACCGGACGCCCCCGACAAGCCGTGATCCAAGCCCGGACCGAAAAGAGAACACCAACGTAGTCCCGGAGCATCGAGCAAGCCGCCGTCTTCAACAGCTGCCCCCGGAGCACGGACTTCTACCTGAGAAGACCAAGAAGATTGTGGCCAAGGCAACCCCAATGGCAGCCCCAGCGTCCCCAATCGTGCTGCAGCAGCCCAGGGAACCTCCGACGTTCCGCGGATCAACAATCGAGGACCCGGAAACCTGGCTTGAGACGTATGAGAGGGTCGCTACGTTTAACAGTTGGGACAGCGAAGACAAGCTGCGGCATGTCTATTTCGCACTGGAAGACGCCGCCAGGACCTGGTTCGATAATCGGGAAGCCACCTTAACGACGTGGGACGCTGTTCCGAAGCGGCTTCTTGCAAACGTTTACAAGCGTCGTACGAAAAGAGCGAGCCCAAGCACTACTAGAAACCAGAGTGCAGCTGCCAAACGAGACAATCGCGATCTTCACGGAGGAGATGGCCCGTCTTTTCCGGCATGCCGACCCAGAAATGTCAGAGGAGAAAAAAGTCCGCTTCCTGATGCGGGGTGTCAAGCAAGAACTTTTCGCAGGACTTATCCGTAACCCGCCGAAGACCGTAGCTGAGTTTTCTGCAGAGGCATCGACGATCGAGAAAACTCTCGACATGCGCACCCGGCAATATAACCGCCAGGGGCTCACACCGCAGTACGCCATCCAAGGACTGGATTCCGACAACCTTCAGGATTCCATCAGGGCCATTGTGCGCAAAGAACTGCGCAAGGTCTTGCCTTCGTCGCAGCCCCAAGTGGCTTCGATCGCCGACATCGTGAAAGAAGAGGTGCACCGATCGCTTGGAGTTCCTGAGGTGCAACCAGAACCGCCGCAGCCTCAGCCGCAAGCGATGAGCTACGCCGCCGTCGCCCGCCGTCAAGGTCCCCTTCCACGACCGCGCCAGGGCCCCGTAACGCCGCAATTCCGTCGACCACCACCGCCGCCGCCAGCACGCCCACCCGTCGCCGAGCGCAGCTACCCGAGGAAGACAGACGTTTGGCGCGCTCCTGACCACCGCCCGCTCTGCTACCACTGCGGAGAAGCAGGTCACGTCTACCGACGATGCCCATACCGAGAGATGGGACTGCGAGGTTTCGCCGTCAACGCGCCGCGTCCACAGCTTGGAGAGCGCCCACGTGACATCGCCGACTACCTCGCCGCTACTGAATGGAGCTCTTCGCGTTCGCCATCACCAGGCCGCTACCTGTCGCCGCAGCGCCGACCATACACTGGCCTAGCCCGGGGCCGGTCAGCGAGCCCATATCCGGAAAACTAAAAGCAGCAACCGATGGAGGTGCGGTTGCTGTTCGTCGAACTGACGAAGATTCTCCGCCGCCGACGAAGTCGACGAAGAAACCATCTCGACGACCTAATGACGACACGCCGCCGTCCCGACGAAGTCAACAAGCCAAGACTACACCGACGAAAGACGACTTGACGACGCGACGTTCCAGCTTCAGTTCAACACGACGCAGCCGTGATCCGACGCCAAGACCTAACTGCAACGCCAGACAAAGAACCACCGACCTCGATGTGCTTCTCGATGGCCACGCGGTTACCGCCTTAGTGGACACAGGGGCTGATTACTCCGTCATGAGTGGACACATCGCCGCCCAGTTGAAGAAGGTTAAGGCTGCATGGGAAGGCCCTCAAATTCGCACCGCTGGAGGACACCTGATTACGCCGACTGGAATCTGCACGGCAAGGATAACCATTCATGACTTGCTTACCCTGCCACCTTCGTTATCCTCCAACAGTGTTCTCGAGACGTCATTCTCGGTATGGACTTCCTGAACCAACACGGCGCAGTCATCGACCTGAAGTCGAAGTCAATAACGCTGTCGGAAGATAAAGCGATACCGCCGGAGAGCCCTCGTAGTCACCACGCCTTGAGTGTGCTCGAAGACCAAGTGAGCATCCCGCCCCGCTCCAGCATTGTTATTTCGGTCGGCACTGAAATACCCGCTGACGTAGAAGGTGTCATCGAAGGCGACCAACGTCTCCTGCTAGACCGTGAAATTTGCGTCGCAAGAGGGATCGCTCGACTGCATGGAGGGAAAACTGAAGTGTTGCTGACAAACTTCAGCCCGGAGTTAAGGCACATCAACAAGGGCACGACGATCGCGTACATCGAGGAAATTGTGGAAACCAGTAATGCGTTTGTGCTCTCGGATTCCGCCGCATCTACCCCGACGACCATGGTTCCCGAACCAGACTACGACATTAATCCAAGTCTCCCAGTGATTAAGCAACAGCAGCTCAGAAGTCTGCTCCGACGATACAAAGGCTGCTTTTCGACATCGAGGATTCGACAAACACCAGTCGCCAAGCATCGCATAATCACCGAGGAGTACGCTCGACCACTCCGCCAAAGCCCTTACCGAGTTTCGCCGCGAGAACGCGAAGCTATAAGAGAACAAGTCGACGAAATGCTGCGCGACGACATCATCCAGCCGTCGAAAAGCCCGTTGGCATCCCCTATTGTTCTGGTGAAGAAAAAGGACGGAACCCTACGTTTCTGCGTCGATAATCGTCGTCGGAACAAGATCACGAAGAAGGACGTATACCCCCTTCCACGGATAGACGACGCATTGGATCGGCTCTGCAACGCTAAGTACTTCTCCTCGATGGACCTCAAGTCTGGCTATTGGCAAATAGAAGTCGACGAAAGAGATCGCGAAAAGACCGCCTTCATCACCCCAGACGGCCTCTACGAGTTCAAGGTTATGCCATTTGGACTGTGCTCGGCGCCTGCAACGTTCCAGCGCGTGATGGACACGGTTTTAGCTGGATTGAAATGGCAGACCTGTCTCGTTTACTTGGATGACATCGTTGTATTCGCCGGAAATTTCGACGATCACCTTAGGCGGCTTGCCACAGTACTAGAGGCCATCAAGTCATCAGGGCTCACTCTGAAGCCAGAAAAATGCCGCTTCGCTTACGACGAGCTTCTGTTCCTAGGCCACGTCATCAGTAAATCCGGTGTACGCCCCGACCCGCAGAAAACAGCTGCCATCGCAAAGTTCCCGCAGCCCACCGACAAGAAGGCAGTGCGTAGATTCCTAGGCATGTGTGCCTACTACAGGCCCTTTGTCAAGGACTTTTCACGCATCGCCGAGCCGTTGACACGTCTAACTAAATGTGATGTTGAGTTCAAGTGGGAAACCCCGCAGGCCGACGCATTTGAAGAACTCAAACGACGCATGCAGTCGCCGCCGGTACTTGCGCACTTCGACGAGTACGCCGATACAGAAATCCATACTGACGCCAGTAGCCTAGGCCTCGGTGCCGTTCTAGTCCAGAGGAAAAACGGAGTCGAACAGGTGATATCTTACGCTAGCCGGTCGCTGTCAAAAGCGGAAGGCAACTATTCTACGACCGAAAAGGAATGCCTCGCCATCGTTTGGGGGTCAGGTAAATTTCGCCCTTATCATTATGGCAGGCCATTCAAAGTCGTCAGTGACCATCACGCGTTGTGTTGGCTAGCGAGTATAAAGGATCCCTCAGGACGACTGGCGCGGTGGAGTCTCAGACTACAAGAATATGACATCACAGTACCCTACAAGTCCGGACGAAAACACTCCGATGCCGATTGCCTATCACGCGCCCCCATTGACCCGCCGCCGCAAGATGACGAAGATGACGACGCCTTCCTTGGCATGATAAGCGCGGAAGACTTCGCTGAACAGCAACGGGCAGACCCGGAGCTAAAAGGCCTGGTGGAATATTTGGAAGGGCACACCGACGTTGTCCCCAGGGCATTTAAGCGCGGACTATCTTCCTTCACGCTTCAAAACAATCTCCTCGTGAAGAAGAACTTTTCACCAGTCCGCGCCAACTACCTTCTTGTTGTCCCGTCAGGACTTCGTCCAGAAGTATTGCACGCCCTACATGACGATCCGACCGCTGGACACCTCGGTTTTTCCCGGACACTCTCGAGGATACAACAAAAGTATTATTGGCCGCGCCTGACCGCCGACGTCGCCCATTATGTCAGAACATGCCGAGACTGTCAGCGACGTAAGACACCGCCGACAAGGCCAGCCGGATTACTACAGCCAATCGAGCCTCCTTGCCGACCATTCCAGCAGATCGGGATGGACTTGCTGGGACCCTTTCCGACGTCAACAACGGGAAATAAGTGGATCGTCGTGGCGACAGACTACCTCACCCGCTTCGCTGAAACTAAAGCACTGCCGAAAGGTAGCGCAGCCGAAGTGGCGAAATTTTTTGTCGAAAACATCCTGCTTCGACATGGCGCCCCAGAAGTCCTCATCACCGACAAGAAGGCAGTGCGTAGGCAGTCTCATCACCGACAGAGGAACGGCCTTTACAGCGGAGCTCACCCAAGCCATTGTAAAATACAGTCAGACAAGGCACAGGAGGACCACGGAGACCATTCGTCTACCACCCGCGGACGAATGGTCTTACGGAGCGGCTGAATAAGACACTAGCCGACATGCTAGCGATGTACGTCGACGTCGAACATAAGACCTGGGATGCCGTCCTGCCGTACGTAACATTTGCTTACAATACGGCGGTGCAAGAAACAACACAGATCACGCCGTTTAAGCTGGTTTACGGCAGGAACCCGACGACGACGCTCGACGCCATGCTGCCCCACGTCACTGACGAAGAGAATGTTGACGTCGCTAGCTATCTCCAGCGCGCCGAAGAAGCCCGACAGCTCGCCCGCCTACGGATCAAGAAACAACAGAGGACCGACAGCCGACACTACAACCTCCGACGACGCTTTGTTGAGTACCAGCCCGGCGACCGTGTTTGGGTTTGGACACCGATACGCCGACGAGGACTCAGTGAGAAACTACTCCGACGTTATTTCGGACCCTACAAGGTCATCCGACGTATTGGTGCTCTGGACTATGAGGTCGTGCCAGACGGCATTTCGCATTCACAGCGGCGCCGCGCACGATCTGAAGTGGTCCACGTGGTGCGCCTTAAACCCTTTTACGGACGCTGACGAAATTCCTTATTTTTTTGTTGTTGTTTTCGTTGCTACGGGTGTTTTTATTTCGCTTGTATGTAGCATCGGGTCGATGCTTTTTAAGAGGGGGGTATTGACACGTGTACTTATCTTTATCGGGCGACCACGTTTCGCCGCTTAACAACTCTAATCGCACAGCGAGGGACGCGCCTGAATGTATCCGATGTTTCTGGAAAGTTATCGATGCTTCTACCCGGCTGTCTGTTGTCGCCGAACCTTGTGTTATCTGATTTCATCGCGTAACGCGAATGGTGTAGAACTTTGTGGAAGGCACACGGGTCCGAACGATTAGTCTGGAACATTCGACGACTGCTCTATAAAAGCCGACGCGCTTGACCCGCTGATGAGATTTTCGACGATCGCCGACTGTGTTTGCCGCTCTCGTGGTGCTTTAAGTGTAGCCTGTTTTGTGGGCACATGTTCTCCCAATAAAAGCTAGTTTTTGCCTTTCACAGTATTGCTACTGTGTTCTTTGACGTCACGACCACGTAACATCCTTCCGTGACATCCAACATCCGTGACATCCAACGCCTTAAGAGTAGACAGAAAGTGGGCAGAGATGGAGGCTTTGCTTTATTTTTGCGTTCTGACCTATAGTTTTCTGTACTACAATCCCCACTTGAAATCCAGGTGATCTGGTGTAAGGTGCAGATTAATAAAACAAATGTAATCATTGGTGAGTTTTATCTCACCTCTCAGACACGCCTTAAATGAAATAACGATCATTACCGCAATTATCCAAGAGCGTGGTTTTGGCTCTTAATGTTTCATCTGCATGGGGGACTTCAATGTACCTAACGTTTCGTGGGCTTCATTATCGGTAACTGGTGATAACGTCCCTCTTCCTAGAGAGTTGCTTGAATTTTCACTATCCCTTGGAATGAAACAAATTGTATCTGATCCTCATCCTCTCCCATACTAGATTTGATTTTCCTAAATGCAACGCTCTTTACAAATGGCTTTGAGTGTAAGATTACCGACGGCATTTCCGATCACAACGCTGTTATTGCTACTATTAGTTTTCAGATTCAAGGCGCCACTACGAATATACCAGCTTTTACGATTTTAATCAGGCAGATGATACGTCCATACTTGATACATTAAACATTTCATTCGACAGATTCTCCTGGTTATGCACTACGAGTGATATGGATACTTTATTCTCCCACTTATAAAACATTGTTCATAGTAGCATAGTGCGCTATGTGCCATTAATAGCAAAAAAGAAATATCTTGACCTTCCTTGGATGACAAGGTAAATACTGCATTTGAAGGGTCGAGTAGCCAGAGCACGTCTGAAGCATCACATGAATGTGGAAACAAATGACCAGTTTCGCTTTATGAAGGAAGAACTCCGTCAAAAAAGTGATGCATTTAAGAACTTTTATCAGTTCACTCTACCTAACCTAATTAAAAATAACCCACGAAAATTTTGGAGATGGATTTCGCCTATGAAAAACTGCACGCATACATTTCTATTAGATGATTCCGAAGTAAGTGATCCTGGAGCTATTGCTAGAGAATTCAATGAATATTTTTAGTCTGTATTAGCACAGAACAATGGCGTAATTCCTCCCTATTCCACGACAACTAGCATGTCCTGTGCCATTAACAATGTTACAATATTAAGCGAGGAGTTCTGAACCTCATTTTAAATCTTGTCACCAAATAAGGCTGCAGTCCAAGCAATGTAAACTATGTGTTCCTTCATCGTTATGCGCTTTGGAAGTGTCAATACCTCACATTGATTTTTGAGCGATCAGTGTCTACTTGTACATTTCCTTGTTCATGGAAAAGGGCCAGGTTCATTCCATTGTTCAAATCTGGGCAGAAACAATCTCTTCTAAATTATAGTCCCCTTTGTTTAACTTCACATGCATGCAGACTCCTTGGACACATAATTTATAAGCACATTATCACTTTTCTCGAGTCTAATAACCGTTTATGCAGTGCTCAGCATTAATTTCCTAGTGGTTTTAGCACAGTGACTCAAGTAACTGAATCTAAACATGACATCAGCTCTGCTCTTGATTTAGGTCATCAAGTAGATGCGCTCTTCATTAATTTCTCCAAGGCATTTGAAGCTGTACCACATCCTAAACTATTACATAAGCTAAGCCTTATCCTTAATAACCCTCTTCTCGTTGACTGGATCTGCAGTTTTCTTTATGATCGTCCACAGTATGTTTCTTTTAATTCATTCAACTCTCCTGAAGCATCAGTATCTTCCGGAGTACCCCAAGGTTCTATTTTTGGGCCATTGATTTTTTTGCTTTAAATTAACGACATTGCAAACTCTGTTTCAGTAAAAATTCGGCTTTACGCTGACGACTGCGATCTCTAGGATGTCATTTCTGTACCTAACGATAATAACGCTCTGAATCAATCTTTTATAAGTTTTTGTGAGTGGTGGGAACTCTGGCAAATGGGCATTAACTTAAAAAAAAAGAACAGTCGCCATGTCCTTTCACAAGCATGCTATTTGCTCATACTTCAATTATTCCTATAAACCCACTTTTCTGCAGCGCGCATATGAATATAAGTATTTAGGCCTCCTTTTCACTCCAAGGTTATCCTGGTCTGAACATATTCTAACAACTTGCCACAAAGCACTAAAGAAACTTGGTTACCTAACCCGAACCGTACGTGCTGCCCCCAAAGAAAGGAAACTCATTACATACAAAACATTTGTAAGACCTATTCTTGAATATGCGGCTACCATATGGAACTGTTACAAAATTTCGGACAACCACAAAATTGAATATGTTCAGAAAAACGCGGTTCGTTTCATATACCGCCGTTATGACAGAATGTTTTCACCGTCATCTCATCTGCATATGCTCGGTTTAACCCCTCTTTCCCACCATCATCACATTGCTTCTCTGAAACTTCTACACTCTCTAGTTAACTCTCCACATTATGCTTCACCTAACACATATCGGATCCGTGGAAAGCCCCTAATAATTAGAAACAGAAATGACTTAAACTTATCAGTCTTTTTTGCTCGCACAAATGCTTTTAGATAATTTTTTTCCTAGGACAGTTGAATTCCGGAACGGCCTGCCTGGTTCCATCCGCAGTTTACTACATACAGAATTTGCGGATGCTATTGAGTGGTCCCCTTAGCCATGTTGCTCACATATGCTTCTTTTGTATGGTGATTTGTATTTTCCACATTTTGTATTCACCCACTCCAGCAATAGCCCTTCTGGGCTGCAGTATTTGTAAATAAATAAATAAAACAAATAAATTACCGATCTTGTTTCTGCATTGCGCCTAAAACTTTGTTGATGTTTTACTTGTGATAATTATAATTTACGATACTTTGTTGAGCAGGTGGACAACAGTAACCCGACTTGACACTGCTTTGTTGCTTACGATATTCAAAAATACCGAATAGTTCATTTTCGGATACCAACAAACTATCACACACCAATTACTCTTATTCGAAACGTGGCATTTCGGCCACCCTATAGCAAATACATTACTGAAGCTAAATACGTCTATGACCGGCTCGTGAATTTACAGTTTTCCTTCAGCTGCGGGAATATTAAACCATGACCCGCCTAGGTAAATTATTTTCTTCACGTTAGCTTCATGTTAGGTAATTTAAACACGCTAGAGTTTTTCAGAACACCTACCTTCTTAAATTACTCTTGACAATTCTGACGACAATTTTATATAGATTTCTTTGTGTCACTTCAGCGGCGCGCTTCAGAAAATATGGGCAACACTAGTCTGTAATGGTTCATAATGTGCGATGGAAAACCAGGTCTGTAGATGACAAAGATAAGTGACGAATGTCTAGCCTTCTTCATTACAATGGGAATCGGGTTATCCGCAAGCGACGCGATCTTTACACCACGCGCACCAGGGCCCGGTCTTAGTAGGCATCACCCAGTCATGAACATTAGCGTCTGTATGACCTCCGGTGAACATTTCACAATAAAACATGTCATTAACACATTACATGAAAGAACCAGCCATTATTTATTTGTCTGCGGCCGCTAGAGCAGCATCTACCTAACCCCTCCCCCCCCCCTCCCCGGCCTCCCACCTGCGCGGGCTCATTCCTCTTGGTAGGATCCCTCCGTTTCAGGCTTTGTGGTAAAGCATACGAAAAACGAACATTTACTGCAGGAGTCCAAGTCTATGTACAGGTTTATATTAGTGTAGCTTCCGGGCCGACCGGAAAGCTGCGGCAGAGTGGCGGCAAGCACGCCATTCCGCCAATTCACGTCTGTGTGGAAACAAAGAGGAGGTCTTCGGTGGTTGCTGTGTCCACGCGTGACCCACGCGCTGCCTCTCGCGATCTCCAGATTAGCGAGGCAATCGCGCCACAATTTGCTCGCTCTGCAACGTGCCGCCCGAAACAGATTGTCCACTCAAGCGAATATATCGCGAAATGAAAGCAAGTATAGAGCTGCGCTCGAATTTTTCATTAAGGAGTATCGTAATTGTCGGTGAATATGTCACAAATTATATGCCACCCTCGAACTCATGCGGTGTAGTGCTTCCGAGGCACCACAGCAGGAACTCTTGAACTGGCACTGCACGCACGAGCTACAGGCCGACTGCACCGAGGCACTGATGTGGTCACGTGGGCTCTTTCTAGCGTAGGTAGTGGCTTACAAAACTATGCGTCACTTTTTCGAGGAGTAGGGTTTCGCCATTCGGCTGCTCTATGTGATCTGATGGTGCCAGTGTGTGGGTCCGGGTGGCAAACTCTAACGAGCAACAAGTCCCTCTACGAGCGAACTGTGGGCAACTCTGACCATTTCTGCCTATGTAAATCACATTCCGTTCTTTGCTCCCTGTTATCCCCTCCCTTTGCTTCGCTCCCCTAATCCCACTCCATGGCTCACCGCTGTTCTGGTGTCAGCCGTTTGCGCTAAACAGTTACTGTGCGGTCAGCAGTAAATCCCATTTCGTTCTGTTTCCTTGTATTTTGTTATGTAGTAGTTAAATAATTATTAACACCAAAAGTTAATGACAACCAATTAATACCACTAAGATTATTGCCAAATGTTGGCGTTAATTGCAATGAATCGGTTTGTCCAAGAGCACTCCTAAGCGATGCTACTTAGATGCTTTACAGCAGCATTGCTGCCTTGAAAGTGCCGGTTATGCACCGTTTATGCTGGGCTTTGCAAAACTGGGTCAATAGTAGAAGGGTAATGCGAGGCTGCGCACCCTCTGTAGCTGAGTCCGCAGGCGAGCCATGCAGTAGCAGATCATGATGAGCGATGCCAGAATGACTGCGATGCCACTCACGATCAGGACGAGCGCTGTCATGGGCATTACTGTCGGCAGAGAGAGACCAAAGCGGAATATTAGACATAGGTTTAAACTAATGTAGTCTTTCTTAAATTAGCAGGAAAGTAAAGCTGAGTTGAAATAGTTAAATCAAATATTTCAAATAACGAATTAGTAAGCTATACAGATGGCTGCGCAAATTAAATCAGAGAGAATGTGCTGATACTCACAACCAGATGTATATCACAAACAGCATAAACAAAAGTTGACCGCTTCAGTAATTTCATAGAGTGTGTTAACCGTGAATAAGGATAATATTGTTACGTAAGAAGACGCAGATGAAAAGCTATATACAAGTATATTTACAACGTAATACGCCGCACTTGGCCAAGAGGCAACAGCCCGCGCTAGCCTCCAATCGTGGTCTTCGTCTTCTTACTGCTCGCCTCTTCGTCATCGGTAATACCATTCCGTAGCACTACCCCCGGCGGCAAAAGCGCCGTCCCGGAGCGACTAAAGGCCGGACTCGGAAGCAGTGTAGTAGGCCTTGAGCCTATTGACGTGCACGACATCGCTAGATGCCACAGTAGATGACGAAGTGGAGCTCACAGGAGCAATTTCGTACGTCACAGGCGTCACCTGGCGCAGCACGCGGTAGGGCCCAGTGTATCGCGAAAGGAGCTTTTGTGAAAGTCCGACGTGGTGAGAGGGTGACCACAAGAGCACGAGTGCACCAGGCGAAAACTGTACGTCACGGTGGCGGGCATTGTACTGACGCTGCTGAGTGGTTTGCGAGTCCGTCAGTCGAGCACCGGCAAGCTGGCGTGAATGGTCGGCGAGGGCGATGGCGTCGCGCGCATACTCTCTTGTTGAGATCGAAGCAGGAGGAAGTGCCGTGTCAAGCGGCAACGTCGGTTCGCCACCGTAGAGTAGATAAAAGGGAGAAAATCCGGCGGTGTCGTGCCGGGAAGAATTATATGCAAATGTGACGTCAGGAAGGAGAATGTCCCAGTCGTAGTGGTCCTTGGAAACGTACTTGGACAACATATCGGTAAGAGTACGGTTTAACCACTCTGTCAGGCCATTGGTTTGAGGATGGTATGAGGTAGTCAGCTTGTGTTGAGTGGAGCAGGAACGTACAATGTCGGCGATAACTTTCGAGAGGAAGTTACGACCATGGTCAGTGAGCAGCTGTCGCGGGGCGCCCTGAAGTAAGATAATGTCACGCAAGAGAAAGTCCGCGATGTCAGTGGCGCAACTGGTAGGGAAAGCCCGCGTGATAGCCTATCGGGTGGCGTAATCAGTTGCGACGGCTACCCATTTGTTCCCAGAGGATGACGTGGGAAAGGGACCGAGGAGGTCTCATCCAACACGAAAGAACGGTTCCACAGGGACAGTGATCGGCTGGAGATGACCGGCAGGTAGCACCTGAGGTGTTTTCCTACGCTGGCAGGTATCACAGGCAGCAACATAGCGTCGGACGGAGCGAGCGAGACCAGGCCAATAGAAGCGGCGGCGGACGCGGTCGTACGTGCGGGTTACGCCAAGATGTCCTGCAGTAGGTGGGTCATGCATCTCAAAGAGCACAGTCTGTCGTAGATGTTTTGGCACGACAAGAAGAAGATCAGATCCGTCAGGGGGGAAGTTCCTTCGGTACAGTATGCCGCCCTGGAGAACATAGCGGCGAACGGACGCGTCGGTAGGTGCAGAGTGCAGACGCTCGATGAGTGCTCGCACTGGTAGGTTTCGGTACTGCTCATCGGCGATGTTAGCGAAGGTAGACACAGAAATATGCCGTTGGCGGTACTACTGTCGGCGTCGTCACGCTCGTCTACCGGGTAACGAGACAGGCAGTCAGCGTCCTTGTGTAGTCGGCCAGATTTGTAGGTGACAGTATATGAATATTCTTGGAGGCGTAATGCCCAGCGACTAAGTCTTCCTGTACGATCTCTCAGTGAGCATAACCAGCAAAGCGCGTGATGGTCTGTGACAATGGAAAAGGGTCGGCCATGGAAGTACGGGCGGAGCTTTGCAACCACCCAAACTAGGGCCAGACACTCATGCTCAGTGATGGAATAGTTGCGCTCCGCGGGTGAGAGGAGCCTGCTGGCGTAAGCGATAACACGGTTGTTGCCGCGCTGGCGTTGTGCCAGTACTGCGCCAATTCCGTGACCGCTGGCAGCAGTACGGACTTCGGTAGGCGCAGAAGGATCGAAATGGGCCAGAAAGGGAGGCGATGTCAGAACGTCGATTAGATGCGAGAATGCAGAGGCCTCGTTATCACCCCACTGGAAAGGGGCGTCTTTTTTCAAAAGCTCGGTTAGTGGTCGTGCTATGGCCGCGAAAGTTTTCACGAAACGGCGGAAGTAGGAACAAAGGCCGATGAAGCTGCGCACATCCTTGACACACTTCGGAACAGGGAAGTGCGTAACAGCATAGATCTTGCCTGGGTCCGGTTGCACTCCGTTCGCGTCAACGAGATGCCCAAGGACGGTAATCTGGCTACGGCCGAATTGGCACTTAGATGCGTTCAGTTGCAGACCGGTGCGACGAAACACGTCCAGGACTGCCGAGAGGCGCTCGAGGTGCGTAGAGAACGTTGGGGAGAATACTATGACGTCGGCCAAGTAGCACAGGCATGTGGACCATTTGAAACCGTGAAGAAGGGAGTCCATCATGCGTTCAAAAGTGGCAGGAACGTTACATAGACCGAACGGCATCACTTTGAATTGATATAGACCGTCCGGGGTTACAAAAGCAGTCTTCTCGCGGTCGAGATCGTCCACGGCAATCTGCCAGTAGCCGGAACGGAGGTCAGTAGAAGAGAAGTATAGCGAGCACCATAGAGGCAGTCAAGGGCGTCATCGATCCCAGGTAGGGGATACACTTCCTTTTTGGTAACCCTGTTAAGGTGCCGATAATCCACGCAAAAGCGCCATGAGCTATCCTTCTTTTTTACCAGTACAACAGGTGACGCGCATGGACTACATGATGGTTCTATGATGTTCTTGGCAAGCATTTTGCGAACTTCTGCGTGAATAGCTTGACGCTCAGCCGGTGACACTCGATACGGGCGGCGATGAATAGGAGGGGCGTAGTCTTTTACCAACGAGGTAAAAGACTACGCTGGCGAGCATGATAGTAGGGTCCCACCGGTTATTGTGGCTGACTTGTTCGTACAGGCTGATCCAGTCGTCGATATCTTCCCCATCCTTGCCCGAGAATACGCCAGGATCACGAGGAGCAGGGAGAGGGATGTAGGTCGTCGAAGTGGCAGCAGGTGTCGGAGGCGGCTGAGTCGAGTTGTCATCGCCGGGAGCCATGAAGCTAGGCTCGACGTACCGTCCACTGCGAAGCTCCGTGACGAGGTACAGGGAGCGTCCACCTCCACCAGATATGTTACGTAAGAAGACGCAGATGAAGAGCTATATACAAGTATATTTACAACGTAATACGCCGCACTTGGCCAAGAGGCAACAGCCCGCGCTCGTCGTCGTCGTCTTCTTACTGCTCGCCTCTTCGTCATCGGTAATACTATTCCGTAGCAATATTATGACGTAAGCTCACTAGATACACTCTGTGGCGCGAACTGCAAGACAATAAGATGCGACACAAGGGAATTCGTACCAATGCATTTGTACACCAACTCGTCCAGCTGTTAATCCGTGACGCACGCATCTGTGACCTTCTTTAAGCTGCATCGAGGTAACGACGTGTCCTTCTGCCCCTTCTTTTCACCCGTGTCACTTCTTCAGAGGCGTGTTTCATGAACTCGTGACGATATTGACATATGTACTTGTTTGTAATTTTCGGCTGACCGCTTTTTCCCGTCTTACAAGTGTTATTGCTCCCGCATCTATGAGAACTTTGATGAATGCTACCGCGGTTCTATCTGCTGTCTGTTGTCACTGAAGCTTGTGGAATCTGATTGCATGCGTAACGCAAATTTTGTAGACCTTTGAGGACCCACGGGCACCAGCAATGACTCTGGAACATTCGACGAATCATGTCTAAAAGGCGAAGTCCTCGACCGGCAGATCAGACTTTCGACCACCGCCGAATGTTCGCTGCTATTGTTGTGCTTGGTTTGTAGCCCGCTTTTTTGCGCACAAGTTCTCCAAATAAAGATTACTCATGCCATTAACACTATTGCTACTGTATTATTCACCATTGCTACGTGAAAATTTGGTAAGCGGTTCTTGTCTCTCAGCTGTCGCCGAACTTAGATAGAGAGGCAAAGTGTTTGGAAATAGGGAGCGGCAGGAAAAAGAAACATTTTTGTAAACCTTGCGAAAATTGTGAAAAAACTGTCACTAGAATAACTTTAGCCCATATATATATATATATATATATATATATATATATATATATATATATATAAACGAGAAGAAATGGGGTTAACCGAGGGGCTCGATTTTTATAAGTCATATCATAAGATGCCAACAAACACTGACACCAAGGGCAACATAGGGGAAATTATTTGTGCTTCATAAATGATATGTAGAAACGATAAGTTAAAGGAAATTAAAGTGGATGAAAAAAACAACTTGCCGCAGGTGGGAACCGAACCCACAACCTTCGCATATATATATATATATATATATATATATATATATATATATATATATATATATATATATATGTATATTGCGGTGAGGCTTATTGTCGTTCCCAACGGTGTTGAATGCTAGATAACTCAAAGCACTGCAAGGGCTGTCCGTAGCACGGGGCTCGCTCGCGATCAGGGCACGGCCCTTCGTCTTCCTCTTCAGACGGCAGATACGCAGGGGCGCATCAGCTTCATTACAATGCCCCGGGAGCGAAGCGTAGCCATCCTGGCGACTCGGGGCGCGGAAAAGATGAGGTGGTCGTAATACGGTTTCAGGCGGTTGACATGTACTGTCTCGCGCCCACGACGACGCAGGTCTGGTGACACGGTGGGCGGCTCGACGATGTAGTTTACCGGTGAAGTGGCCTCGATGATACGGTACGGACCGTGATAACGGGCCAGGAGTTTGGAAGAAAGGCCTGGAATGTGGGCTGGTATCCAAAGCCACACAAGCGAACCAGGAGCAAAGTTGTGCGGTGGTTGATGATCACGGTCATGTCTTGTCTTTTAACGTTCTTGAGTTTCACTAGGCAGGGTACGTGCCAGCTGACGGCAATCTTCAGCATATTTGGCGACTTCGGAAAGCGGAGTATACTCTGTAGCGTCAGGTTCGTACGGCAGTATGGTGTCCAGAGGGCATGAAGGCTCACGGCCATACACAAGGAAAAAGGGGGAATAGCCGGTGGTCGCTTGCGTCGCTGTGTTGTACGCGAACGTAACAAAGGGAAGTACAGTGTCCCAGTTAGAGTGGTCGGATGAAATATACATCCGCAACATGTCGCCAAGTGTGCGATTGAAGCGCTCAGTCAGACCGTTGGTGTGGGGATGGTACGCGGTCGATTTGCGATGAATTATTCTGCACTCAGCGAGAAGGGCTTGGATACCCTCCGACAGGAAGACACGGCCCCTGTCACTCAGTAATTCTCGGGGAGCACCATGGCGAAGAGCAAAATTGCGAAGAATGAAAAAACGAACGTCACGGGCAGTCGCTGCTGGCAGAGCTGCAGTCTCAGCGTAGCGAGTAAGGTGATCTACGCCGACAATAATCCACAGATTTCCACGCCCGCTGCATGGAAACGGGCCGTAGAGGTTGATGCCGACGCGGTCGAACGGACGGGACGGGCATGGTAGCGGCTGCAACGGTCATGTGAAACGCTGGGTAGGTGTCTTGCCTTGTTGGCATGTAGTGCAAGACTGAATGAACTTTTGCACAAAGTTGTACATTCTCTCCAATAATAAGGCTGACGCAACCTTGTGTACGTTTTGAGGATGCCGGCATGGGCGCTTAGGAGATTAGAGTGAAAAGACGTGCAGACGTCAGAGCGCATATGACGAGGTATAGCGAGGAGCCATTTGCGTCCGTCGGGCATGTAGTTGCGACGATATAGAATGTTGTCCCGCACGGAAAAGTGGGTTGCTTGGCGACGCAGTGCTCGTGTCGAAGGGACGTCAGACGGAGCGGCAAGGTAGTCAAGTAACTCTGCGAGGGTTGGGTCCTTGCGCTGCTCTGTGAGCATGTCAGTGATGGTGAACGGTGACAGGTTGGACGAGGAAGCTGACAAAGACGCCAAATCAGGCGTCAGTGGAGAGCGAGAGAGCGCATCAGCGTCGGAGTGCTTGCGACCGGAGCGGTACATGACGCGGATGTCGTACTCTTGCAAGCGAAGCGCCCAACGTCCCAAGCGTCCATTCGGGTCTTTCAAAGAAGAAAGCCAACAAAGGGCATGGTGGTGAGTAACAACGGGGAAAGAACGGCCGTGAAGGTATGGGCGAAACTTGCTATGGGCTCAGATGATCGCTAGGCACTCCTTTTCTGTGACGGAGTAATTTAATTCTGCTTTCTTTAGAGTACGGCTCGCATAAGCGACGACGTATTAATTATAGCCAGCTTTCCGTTGCGCTAAGACCGCGCCAAGGCCAACTCCGCTGGCGTCAGTATGGACTTCCGTGGGAGCATCAGGGTCGTAGTGGCGAAGAATCGGTGGTGAGGTCAACAAGTGGCGTAACTGCCGAAACGCTGCATCACATTCAGGTGACCACGCTGCTATGCCGTTACTGGCGGAAAGTAAACTTGTCAAAGGTGCCATGATGGATGCGAAATTGCGTACGAAGCGACGAAAATAGGAACATAATCTAATAAAACTTCTGAGGGTTTTGATAGACGTGGGCGTTGGAAAGTCGGCAATGGCGCGGAGCTTGTCTGGGTCCAGGAGGACGCCGTCTTTTGAGATAATGTGACCCAACATGGTTCGTTTTCTTGCAGCGAAACGGCACATCTTGAGGTTAAGCTGCAGGCCGGCAGATGCGAGACAGGTCAGAATGTCTTGCAGGCGAGCGAGGTGTGTCGGAAAATCGGTTGAGAAAACGACGATGTCGTCTAGGTAACAAAAACAGGTTTTCCATTTGTGACCGCGAAGGATGGTGTCGATCATACGCTCAAAAGTAGCAGGCGCGTTGCACAACCCGAAGGGCATGACGTTAAACTTGTAGAGGCCATCGGGTGTAACGAATGCGGTTTTCGGACGGTCAGGCTCGGCCATTGGAACTTGCCAGTAGCCGGAGCGCAGATCCAAGGAACTGAAGTATTCTGCGTCTTGTAAGCAATCGAGAGCGTCATCGATTCGAGGCAGTAGATAAACGTCTTTTCTCGTTATCTTGTTTAGGCGTCTGTAGCCGACACAAAAGCGAATGGAGCCATCTTTTTTTCTCACCAATACGACAGGTGAAGACCAAAAACTTTGAGAGGGACGGATGACTCTACGTTTGAGCATGTCGTCCACTTGCTCCGGGATGAGTTGGCGCTCTTCGGCGGAGACACGATACGGGCGCTGTCTCAAGGGGGAGTGGGAACCGGTTTCCATGGTGTGAGAAACACCGGTGGCACGGCCCAATGACGTCTGATTACAGTCGAAGGAGTTGACAAACTGGTGAAGGAGAGTGACATGTTGGCGGCGATGAGGTGGGGAAAGAGCAGGGTCGAAGGCGTTGTCAAAAACCACTGAAGGTGATGAGCCGGACACCGAAGCGATGGCGTCAACATGACGGAGGGAGTCGGTAGGAACATCGAGGTCGTCGACGTAGTCGACCGCCTGGAAGTATCCTACGGTCTCACCACGCAGTAGGCTGATCGCGTACTGGTAGTAGTTGGTGACCAGCAGCACAGTTGACCCAGATGTTACAGTAAGCACAGCAAACGGAAGAACAATGCCCTTGCGTTGAGCCAACACATCGGATGGCTTGAACACCACAGTGGCGTCAGATGTGGCATCAGACGACAAGACAACAGCGATCGAGGACTCGGGAGGTATGGTTGTGTCGGCATCAACAGTGAGTTTGTCGGCAAAGTGAGGAGAGCTGGTCGACAGTGGTTCACATAGTGGTAAAAGCGACACTTCTGCACGCGAACAGTCAATGACAGCATGATGACGTGACAGGAAATCCCAACCAAGGATGAGGTCGTGAGAGCAAGATGGTAGCACGAAACACTCGATAATGTACAGAACGTCGTTGATGACGACACGGGCCGTGCATACAGCTGAAGGGTGAGTTCGCTGCGGGCTGGCAGAGGCGAGCACCAGGCCAGAGCGAACTGTAGTCACTTTTCGTAGCTTGCGGCAAAGGTTCTCGTCAATGACGGAAACGGCTGCTCCGGTATCGACTAGTGCGACTGCGGGTACTCCCCCTACAAAAACGCTTATAACATTTTGCGGCGAAGATTGAGGTCTTGAGAACGTCGATGTATTTGCAGTTCTTGTCTCAGGAACTGCAGCAGTCAGTTTCCCTCTTCAGTGGGAACTCGACGACGCAGGGGTGAGATCGAATGCCGACGAGGAGAAGAAGAGCGCCGAGTTTCCGACCGGCGATCAGTGCCGAGACGTCGCGGTGAAAATGGAGGTGGGGCGGCGTATTGTGGCGCGTAGCTGGGCGTGTCAAAGTTGGTACGCTCAGTTGGGGCGCGGCGGCGACAGAAGCGCGCTACATGACCAGCCATGCCGCAGGCGAAGCAGATAGGCTGGTTGTCTTGAGTGCGCCACGTCTTATTGGGATGCAAAAACTGTGGTGACGGTCGGGCAACTGGAAATGAAGCCGTATGCATGGGCGATGAAAAGGAAGCTGTCTGTGCAGGTGGCCGCGCAACCACGGCTGCATAACTGAGCGGCAGCGACGTAGGGTGAGTGGCAAAGGTGGTATGGGCCAGCGGCACACTCACAGGATTGGGTAGGGATGTTGTAGGAGCTGCAGGAAGCGCTTCAGATATCTGAGTTCGGATGGCTTGCTGCAGCGTTGGAGGCATAGCTGCCGTAGCTGCGTCGCTGTGAGGGAGCAGCGAGAGCTGCCTGTCCACCTCTTCACGAGTAAGATCTTTCATATTGTTTCGCCCACAAAAGACGTTACTTTGAAGCCGGGTAGAGTTAGAAGCGATGGCCTTGATCAGGTGAGCGCCTGTCGAGATTCAGCCAGCCAGCCACACGTCGTCTTCGTTCACCACTCTTCGGTGCCCCCGCACACTGTTTGTTGAGGCGTGAACCTACTATGCACCTAAGAGTGTCACATTCGTGAAAGCACTATGCACCTAAGAGCGTCACATTTCCCTCCGCGCTGACGAAGCCCAACGGGCAAGTCAAACAGGCTGTCGAGAAATAAAGGGCTTTAAACGGGATACATGCGTAACTTCAGTCTTTGCTGACCGTCGGCCATTTGATGTGAGACATGCTATGCGGTAGGTTAAGTCACTGATGCGCTCTGTAATAACATGGGGTCCAACATAGTGGGCCAGCAGTTTTTCACATAGTCCACGCTTCCTGGTTGGTTTCGAGAGCAACACTAAATCACCAGGGTCAAATATCACGTGTCGGCGTCGGCGGACACAGCGTGCCTTCGACCGGTCTTGTGAAACAAGAGTGTGTAAAGAAGAAAGTCGTCGGGCTTCTTCAGCAAGACAGACTGTCTCTGATATAAAAGATTATCGTGGCTGGAAAACGGGAAGATAGTGTCTAGTGTATAACGAGGCGGACGAGCGTAAAGAATAAAGAAGGGACTGTAGCCCGTAACTTCATGCTTTGAGGTGTTAAATGCGTATGTAAGGAAAGGTAGCACGCTGTCCCAGTTCTTATGATCTGACTCGACATACATAGACAGCATGTTCGTAAGAGTTCTGTTCGTGCGTTCCGTACGGCCATTTGTTTAGGGATGATACGGGGTGGAAAGTCGAAACCTTGAAGCACATAGACGAAGCATCTCTTTGACCACGTCTGCAGTGAACTGCCGCGCACGATCGCTGATGATGACTCTGGGAGGTCCATGTCGGAGAATGACAAAACGCAGCAGAAAAATACACAATTTGGTTCCAGTAGCCGATGGTATTGCAGCTGTCTCACAGTAGCGTGTCAAGTGATCGGCACACACGATAATCCAGCGATTCCCATCGAATGAACGCAGGAAAGGACCGAGGAGGTCGATGCTAACTTGCTCAAAGGGAGTGCTTGGGGGTGGTAGAGTGTATAATCGCGACTGAACGAGGACGAAGAAAGAAACAGATAGAACAGCGGAGGGCTTAAGCAAAAAATGCAAAAACGCGTCGAATGCAAGTAGTACCAATGCTAGAGCAAAGAAAGTTGCTGTAGTGCCATACATTCATTGCATTTCTCATAATCTCAGAAGAATAGCGGCGAAATCGGGAGTAGATGTAGTTTTCTCTGCATCTGAGCGTCTACAGAAGCTATGCAAACAGGTTAACACAGAAAATAACAAAGGCCCTCATGTTTATTTATTTATTTATTTTAAATACTTTCAAGGCCCGTAGGCGCTACAGAAAGGAGTGGTACATATACATAGAAAAAATGCAGATGAATGAATAACACATTTGTTAGATGGCTTGGAGAACAGCAGTCTTGAACCCCGATGAGTCTATAATAGTAGCGACCGATGCGGGGAGATGGTTCCAGTCATTGCAGGTGCGAGGTAAAAAAGAGTAATAGTACGCGTTCGTGCGACAAGATGGCACGAAAACTTTATAAAGGTGATCGCTGCGGGATGAAAAGTAGGAAGGACGAGTAAGAAGTTTTGCTTTTAATACCGGGTTGTGGTAAATCTTGTGGAAAAGGCAGAGGCGACTGTATGCACGACGTACTGAAAGGTCCGGTATGTTAAGGGTTTGCTTCATGAGTGTTACGCTAGCATGACGAGAATAATTAGATAGAATAAAGCGGCACGCGCGGTTCTGAATGGCTTCGAGGGAGAGGGTTAGTGATATTTGAGGGGGATCCCAGATGGCCGAGGCATACTCTAATTTTGATCGAACGAGTGTTTTGTAAAGCGTCAGTTTTAAAGATGAAGGAACCGCGTAAAAGTTTCTGCGTAGGTAGCCTAGTGTGCAATTAGCGTTGGAAGTTATAAATTCAACATGCTTGTGCCATGATAGATCGTGAGTGATGTAAAGGCCGAGATACTTGTAAAAATTAACTTGACTGAGAGGAGCGCTATTCAGAAAGTACATGCGTGTGTCAGTATTGTTAGAGCGGCGTGATATGCGCATATATTTACATTTATTTACGTTTAGTTTCATGTTCCACGCATTGCACCATTTAGATAAATTGTTATGGTCTTCTTGTAGTTTAGTGGAATCGGCGGGGTCACTAATCCTATGATATATTACGCAGTCATCAGCAAAAGGTTAATTTAAGACGATTTCACGCAATCGGGGAGATCGTTAATATAAATTAGAAAGAGCAGAGGCCCGAGGACGGATCCCTGCGGGACCCCTGATGTAACTGATGAATAAGCAGAGGAAGCGTTATTGGCAGTTACGTACTGAGTTCGATTGGAAAGGAAGTCCTTAATCCAGGCTAATACTAAAGGATCAATGTTAAGCTGATCGAGTTTAAGGTTTAGTAGATCGTGTGTTACGGTATCAAAGGCCTTAGCATAGTCCAAGAAAATACAGTCAACGTCAAAGTTATTGTCAGATGCAGCAAAAAGATCATTAGTAAAGCAAGTTAGTTGGGTTTCGCACGAGTACATTTTTCTGAAGCCATGTTGACAGGAATGAAAAAATGAATTGGTTTCCGAAAATTCAACAAGATGAGAGTAAATGATGTGTTCCAAAAGTTTGCATGAGATGCTTGTCAATGAAATGGGACGGTAGTTCTCGGGAGCATGCGCATTGCCTGATTTTGGGACTGGAACCACCTTTCCTTTCTTCCAGTCACGCGGGAGCGAAGAATACTGCGTTGGCACGGGAGTGGGTGGGCACGGGAGAGCAGCGACGATGTTGTTGCTCAAAATCCCCTTCTGCTTTCATATGCAGTTCATCGCCTTATTCTTCGGATGGCTATCCGCGCCTGCGCTTGGACCAACTGCCCCTGCATCGACGCCGTTGCCGTTATCATCACCGCTCTTGATACCTTCGGCGACAGCGAGCGATTATGTCCAGTACGAGCTTTGCCCTGGTGCCACCTCCCCATCATGGTCAAGCACGGCATCTGCATTGCCACCGACAGCATTTTACCGCCAGGATTTAAAGGACTTGCATCGGCTTTCCGCCTTCAGTGGGCACGGGAGAGCAGCGACGATGTTGTTGCTCAAAATCCCCTTCTGCTTTCATATGCAGTTCATCGCCTTATTCTTCGGATGGCTATCTGCGCCTGCGCTTGGACCAACTGCCCCTGCATCGACGCCGTTGCCGTTATCATCACCGCTCTTGAAACCTCCGGCGACAGCGAGCGATTATGTCCAGTACGAGCTTTGCCCTGGTGCCACCTCCCCATCATGGTCAAGCACGGCATCAGCATTGCCACCGACAGCATTTTACCGCCAGGATTTAAAGGACTTGCATCGGCTTTCCGCCTTCAGTGGGCACGGGAGAGCAGCGACGATGTTGTTGCTCAAAATCCCCTTCTGCTTTCATATGCAGGTTGGTGCAGCCCCATGTCTTTATTGTAAACGTTCAAGCAACCGATGTCTCTTGCTCTTCCCGTGCCCAAGTGTTGTTTGTGATACCTTGAATGACTGTATATTTGTCGTTAAACTTCTGATGCTAAGCGGTGACGTAGAACAAAACCCTGGTCCTCCCCAGCCTGACCCTAGCAAAGCGCACAAGGAACTGCTTGACGCCATTACTGCCTTGTCGACAAAATTTGACAAGCGTCATGCGGAAGTAATGGAATCCTTGGCCGAGTTAAAGGAAAACCAAGGGGCACTTACGCAAAAAGTTTCAGATCTTACAGAAAGATTGGTAACGTTAGAATCTGTTGTTGAATCTATTGAAAATGCGTCGGCGCCAACTGAAATTAACCGCCTTGTTCATGAAACTGTTCGGACTAAAGGTGCCGTACTCAACTCAAGGCTCGACGAATTGGAAGATCGGTCTCGAAGGGACAATTTATTATTTTACGGCATAGCTGACAGTGCTAACGAGACGTGGGCACAGTCCAAAGACTGTATTAAAGATCTACTGTCGCGTCATCTAAGCTTGAACATTACTGATAATATGATCGACAGAGCGCACAGGCTGGGTTCCTTTGTGCAACTAAAGACACGCCCAGTTATCGTCAAGTTTGCGTCCTTTAAAACCAAAGAGCTTGTTCTTTCTCAGAAAGCGAAGCTGAAAACAGCTGGCATCTCTGTAGGCGAAGACTTCTGCAGATCAACACGCTTGTCACGAAAAAAATTAATTGAATATGGAAAATCTAGCGGTCAACCTTTTTCACTGCGCCTTAACAAACTTATCATCAACAAAAAGCGCTACATCTACTGCGCATCCACAGATAACGTTTGTGAAGTTGACTCCCCTCGTGAGTCACATGGTAATCGCAACCCACCCTTAAACAATACTGGCAATTCGTCCGCGTAGCTATCTTCCCGCCACGCAAATGATGTGTCTCTTCTTTTTACCAATGTACGTAGTGTGCTCAACAAGCGAGCAGCGCTCTCGGCTCATATTGATTCATGTTCCGCTGATATTGTTATTCTATCTGAAACATGGCTTTCTGCAAAAGTTCAAAGCAGTGAAATCTTTGACTGTGAAAAGAAATACGCTATTTATCGATATGACCGCGATGTTCGTATCGGTGGGGGTGTCTTGATCGCTGTCAATGAAGAGCTTCCTTCCTCAAGTGTCCCAATCGTGTCAGCTTTAGAAGTGGTGTGCGTGCGTATTACCATTGACAATAGGGATTGCATTTTTTGCGTGTGTTACAGACCCCCAACTGCACCCCGTTCTTTCTGTGACGAACTTCATGACGTCTTAAATAATATAGTTACGCGATACCCCACGTTGCCTCTTTTTCTGTTAGGAGATTTCAATCTTCCAAACATATCATGGCACAGTGGTAACGCCACTATCACAAAAAATTCTTCGGAATGCGCACAGTTTCTTGGTGTTTGTTCGGATTTCAACCTCTCACAACTTGTTGATGAACCTACTCGCACTACTGCAGTTTCCGCTAATATCCTTGATCTCGTTTTCACGACTACACCTGATCTGGTTTCTAAACTTACATATATCCCTGGTTTAAGTGACCACTTGATTATTCATTTCACTTTGCGTGCCCATGTTTCTACTAAAAAGAGCTTTAAGGTTGTTCGCGATTACAAGCACGCCGATACGGCTTCTATCACGGCAGAAATGGAATCATTCACAGCCGCTTACATCCTCGGTTTCGACGAACGCTCAGTTGAGGATAACTGGCAACTTTTCAAAAATAAACTACTATCTTTAATTGACAGTTATATACCTCAACGAAAGATACCCTCAAACACTAGATCACCATGGTTTAACAACTCTCTTAAACGCCTGCGCAACAAAAAGAAACGGTTATTCCGCCGGGCTAAGCAATCAAACCTCCCCGCTCATTGGTCAACGTACCGTCAAGTGGAAACTGAGTACATCCAAATGTCTAGTAACGCTAAAACTACCTTCTTGAATGTTACACTGCCCTCCTTTCTTCAAACGAGTCCGCGCAAGTTTTGGAGTGTTGTTAATGGCACTAAAACAAACATTGTACTCTTAACTTACCCTGACGGCACCAGAACATCACTACTGCGATGTTCTACCGAACATCGCCAACAATTTGTAACCTGTACTCATAACGTTGTCTATGCCATCCCACTTTCATGCGGAAATACGTATATTGGTCAAACCGGCAGATGCATCAACGATAGATTAAGGGAGCATCAATACAATGTCAATAAGGTAATCTCGGGTCACTTGGGCATTCACTGCCGAGATTGTTCCTGCAAGCCCATGTTTGAAAGCACTTCCGTTCTGTATAAGGCTCATAGCAGGATGACGAGGGAGATTGTAGAGGCATACGAGATAGCAAAAAACAGCAAAAGTTCGTAAGCAAGCCTTCGGTATCACTTTCGGAAAAGGAGATACGATTCCTTGGTTTGTCTTCGGGACAATTGTAGTAGATGTTTTTTTCTCTTTTTTTCCCTTGCCTTGCACACGTGTCCGGTTCAACGAAATGTACCAATCAATGTTCTTTTTTGCTGTCACGTTTGTTTCCGCTCGCACGGTATATATTTATCGATGCGTGCGAAAATAAAATATATAGTTGAAAGTGAAGCGCTGTGTCTGTGTATCTGTTTCTTTCTTCGTCCTCGTCCAGTCGCGCCTATACACTCTACAATGGATTCTAACCAACTAGCCCGCCAGTGTGTTTTAACCAAGCTTGGGGGTGGCACTGGATGGAGTTGACCAGGAGGAGCACTCGTCGGACGCTTATAAAGTTGACACTCGCTGCAGCTGGACACACACTGGGCGGTCGTCTGGCGCATTTTAGGCCAGTAGAACCTTGCTTGAAGGCGGTAGAGAGTTCGCGCAGAACTCAAATGTCCAGATGTTGGATCGTCATGCATAGCGCGCAAGACGGAGACACGGAGACTCGCCGGGACCACCAGAAGATATTGTCACGTGGTGGTGACGTTGAATAACACAGTAGCAATACTGTGAACGACGAAACTAACTTTTATTGGGCGAACCTGTGCCCACAAAACAGGCTACACTTATAGCACAACGATAGCGGCCAACACGCTCGGCGATCGTCGAAAATCTGATCAGCGGGTGAAGCGCGTCGGCTTTTATAGAGCAGTCGTCGAATGTTCCAGACTGATCGTCTGGACCCGCGTGCGTTCCACAAAGTTCTACAGCATTCGCGTTACGCGATGAAATCAGATAACACACGGTTCGGCGACAACAGAAAGCCGGGTAAAGCATCGATAACCTTCAAGAAACGTCGGATGCGTCCCTCGCTGTGCGGTTACAGTTGTTAAGCGGTGAAACGTGGTCGCCCGATAAAGATAAGTACACGTGTGAATAACCCCTCTTAAAAAGCATCGACACGATGCTGCAAACGAACGAAGGTAATAAACAAAAGCACTCGTAGCAGAGAAAAGAACAGAAATGACGAAGTTCGTCAGCGTCCGTAAAAGGGTTTAAGGGGCACCACGTGGACCACTTCAGATCGTGCGCGGCGCCGCTGTGAATGCGAAATGCCGTCTGGCACGACCTCATAGTCCAGAGCGCCAATACGTCCGATGACCTTGTAGGGTCCGAAATAGCGTCGGAGTAGTTTCTCAGTGAGTCCTCGTCGGCGTATCGGGGTCCAGACCCAAACATGGTCGCCAGGCTGGTACTCGACGAAGCGTCGTCGGAGGTTGTAGTGTCGGCTTTCGGTCCTCTGCTGGCTCTTGATTCGCAATCGGGCGAGCTGTCGGGCTTCTTCGGCGCGCTGGAGATAGCTAGCGACGACAACATTCTCTTCGTCAGTTACGTGCGGCAGCATAGCGTAAAGCGTCGTCGTCGGGTTCCTGCCGTAAACCAGCTTAAACAGCGTGATCTGTGTTGTTTCTTGCACCGCCGTGTTGTACGCAAAGGTTACGTATGGCAGGACCGCGTCCCACGTCTTGTGTTGGACGTCGACGTACATTGCTAGCATGTCAGCAAGCGTCTTGTTCAGGCGCTCCGTGAGACCATTCGTCTGTGAATGGTAGGCAGTTGTCCTCCTGTGGCTTGTCTGGCTGTACTGCAGAATGGCTTGGGTGAGCTCTGCTGTAAAAGCCGTTCCTCTGTCGGTGATGAGGACTTCTGGGGCACCATATCGCAGCAGGATGTTCTAGACGAAAAAGTTTGCCACTTCGGCTGCGCTGCCTTTTGTTAGAGCTTTAGTTTCAGCAAAACGGGTGAGATAGTCCCTCGCCGCGACGATCCACTTATTCCTGGATGTTGAAATCGGAAACGGCCCCAACAAATCCATCCCAATCTGCTGGAATGGTCGGCGAGGAGGTTCGATCGGCTGTAGTAATCCTGTTGGCCTTGTCGGTGGTGTCTTGCGTCGTTAACAGTCTCGGCATGTCTTCACGTAAAGGGCGACGTCGGCGGTCAGACGCGGCCAGTAATACCTTTCCTGTATTCTCGACAGCGTCCGGGTGAATCCGAGGTGCCCAGCGGTTGGATCGTCGTGTAGTGCGTGCAGTATTTCTGGACGCAGCGCTGTCGGTACAACAAGAAGGTAGCTGGCGCGGACTGGTGAGAAGATCTTCTTCACGAGCAGGTTGTTTTGTAGCGTGAACGAAGATAACCCGCGCCTAAATGCCCTAGGTACAACGTCGGTGTTCCCTTCCAAATACTCAACGAGGCCTTTTAGCTCCGGGTCGGCTTGCTGCTGTTTACTGAACTCTTCCGCGCTTATTATCCCAAGGAAGGCGTCGTCGTCCTCGTCGTCTTGCGGCGGGGGATCGATGGGGGCGCGCGATAAGCAGTCAGCGTCGGAGTGTTTTCTTCCGGACTTGTATATTATCGTGACGTCATATTCTTGTAGTCTGAGGCTCCACCGCGCCAGCCATCCTGAAGGGTCCTTTACGGTTGCTAGCCAACGCAATGCGTGATGGTCACTGACGACTTTGAATGCCCTGCCCTAGAGGTAAGGGCGGAATTATCGAATTATCGCCGCTATCGTTGTGGTATAAGTGTTGCCTGTTTTATTGGGCGAACCTGTGCCCACAAAACAGGCTACACTTATAGCACAACGATAGCGGCGAACACGCTCGGCGATCGTCGAAAATCTGATCAGCGGGTCAAGCATGTCGGCTTTTATAGAGCAGTCGTCGAATGTTCCAGACTAATCATTTGGACCCGCGTGCCTTCCACAAAGTTCTACACCATTCGCGTTACGCGATGAAATAAGATAACACAAGGTTCGGCGACAACAGACAGCCGGGTAGAAGCATCGATAACTTTCCAGAAACGTCGGATGCGTCCCTCGCTGTGCGATTACAGTTGTTAAGCGGTGAAACATGGTCGCCCGATAAAGATAAGTACACGTTTCAATATCGTGAGCGTGTAGTAGAATAGTTCTTTTTCTAAAGAACCCCATCACGAACACAGAGACGAGTGGATGGTGCTGATTGCCTTGCAGTAATGAGTAGTGGTTCTAAAGTTCGGTCTTTTTGTTGCTCGACCTTGAAGGTATTTATATCAGGAAATCCCGGCTCCAGTGATGCGATATAGCAGTCGAAGTTGTACGCGTCGTAGTCCGTCGTTGGAAGCGGCATGCGCGAGAGGCAGTCAGCGTCGGCGTGTCGGCGGCAGCTTTTATAAGAAACGGTAAAGTTATATTCCTGTAAACATAATGTACAACGCCCAAGCCGGCCCAACGGATCACGGAGATTAACCAGCCAGCAGAGAGAATGATGGTCTATCACCACAGTGAAGGGGTGCCCGTACAGGTATGACCGGAAGCGCTGTACTGCGAAAATAACGGCAAGACATTCTTGCTCTGTAACGGTGTAGTTACGCTCGGACTTAAAGAACGACTCGCATAGGCGACGACGTGTTCTTTGGTGTTGACGCGTTGAATAAGGACAGCGCCGATGCCAATACCGCTAGCGTCCGTATGAACTTCTGTGGGAGCCGCATGGTCGAAGTGTCGGAGAATGGGATGAGACGTCAGACGAGACTTCAGCTCACGAAAACTACCTTCACATTCAGGAGTCCATTCAAAGGGAACGCCCTTCTGGAGGAGGCATGTCAGCGGATACGCGATGTTGGTAAATCCACGAATAAACCAGCGAAAGTACGAGCAAAGCCCAAGGAAACTGCGTAGCTCTTTTACATGGCGAGGTTGCTTGAAGGCTTCCACCGTAGCAGTCTTCGCTGGATCAGGTCGTATACCGTCCTTATCCACTAGGTGTCCCAGAACGAGTGTTTGGCGCTCTCCAAGATGGCACTTCTTCGAGTTGAGGACCAAACCCGCTTTGTCCAAGCAGTCTAGCACAAGATCGAGACGAGCGTTGTGCTCACTGAACGTGCGCCCGAAATTCACTACAAAATCTAGATAGCACATGAATACTTCCCACTTCAAACCACGCAGGATGCTGTCCATGAAGCACTCGAAAGTGGCAGGCGCATTACAGAGCCCGAACGGCATCACATTAAATTCAAAAAGTCCATCTGGTGTTACAAATGCCGTTTTCTCCTTGTCTGCCTCGTGCATAGGAATCTGCCAGTACCCCGACCTGAAGTCAACAAACGAAAAGTAAGACGCTGATGAGAGGCAGTCGATAGCATCATCAATACGCGGAAGAGGATATACGTCCTTTTTAGTGATGATGTTGAGGCGGCAGTAGTCAACACAAAATCGCCATGTACCATCTTTCTTTCTAACCAGGATCACTGGCGCTTCCCACGGACTACAGGATTCTTGGATTACATTATTTTGCATTTCGTGGACTTGGTCATTGATCACCTTGAGTTCCGATGGTGAGACTCTGTATGGTTTCCGATCGCAGCTTGACACCACCACCCGATCCTCGTGTAAGGTAATCGCCCTCTCCGCGGCGTCGATACCAGTCGCCACCTCCGGAAAACTAGCCAGCGCAGCCGTTGGAGGTGAGGTCACCTGACAATCTTCGATGTCGACAGAGATACCTCCAACCATTTGTATGTTTAAGAATAAGGTGTTTGTATTAATTGACGGGGTTTCATCCATGGCCTTAGTGGACACGGGAGCAACCGTTTCAGTGATGAGTCTAGGGTTTAAAAGCCTCCTAGGACGACAGGTGATGTTTCCTTGGGACCGTGCCGATACGTTTCGCGGAGTCAGTGGGGAGTTGTATCCTGTGGGCGTGTGTAATGTAATATGCTGCGAGAGGCTCGAGTTGGTTATTTCGGTAGAAACCGCGATGCTCGAGATGAAATAGGCGTGCTGAATGTTCTGGCGGGTGATGGAACGTTGGCGGCGCAGCTCATTAAAGCTCTGGCAGAGGTTAATGAGGACTGATACGCTAGTTGGGCTTTCGGCCAGCAACATCTGGAATGTGCTGTCCTCGATGCCCTTGAGGATGTGTTTAATCTTGTCACCCTCTGACATGCTGGGATTTACCCGCTTACACAAATCGAGAACATCCTCGATGTAGCTGGGGAATGTCTCTCCAGGCTGCTGTGCGCGCTGGCGTAGACGCTGTTCAGCGCGTAGCTTACGCACAGCTGGGCGATCAAAGGCTTCGGCAAACAGTCTTAAACGCGGCCCAGCTTGTAAAGTCTGATTCGCGGTTAAAAAACCAAAGTTTGGCTCCGTCGGCTAGGTAGAAAGGCACGTGGGTCAGCTTAGACTGGTCATCCCATCTGTTATGGGCACTTACACGTTCGTACGATGACAGCCAGTCTTCCACGTCGTTTTCGGCGGTCCCACTGAAAATGGGTGGGTCGCGTTGACGAGGGACGCCGGCGCAGATGACAGTGGCAGCCGGGGGTGCAGGCAACAAGGTGGCAGGATCAGACATTGTGCTGGGCGATCTTGTTGGCAGGGTTGGAGTGCGCAGCTCCAGGACGAGGCGAAGGATCTCAGCCACCTCCACCAAATGCCATGAGGTTTATTGTCGTTCACAACAGTGTGGAACGCTAGATAAATCAAAGCACTGCAAGGGCTGTCCGTAGCACGGGGCTCGCTCGCGATCACGGCACGGCCCTTCGTCTTCCTCTTCAGACGGCACATACGCAGGGGCACGTCTGCTTCATTACAATATATATATTGTACTGAGGGCGCTGGGCAGTGGGCATGGTGCTAGTGAATCAGGAGAAGACGACGAGGAGTGCTTGCTTGCCTGTTGCAATATAGCACCGACCTGTTTTAAGCCTACCGCTGCAACCTAGAGCTAGCGCTGCTAGGCGAACACCCCCGTTGCAATATATATATATATATATATATTGTAGTGGGTAATATGCATGTGGCACTGTGTGGACTGCCACCGCTGCGGCGCGAGACACGAGCTCGGGCTGTTGATGCGAAGCGCTAGGACTCTTGATCTAGAGCTACCTGCGATTCCTCGAACGAGCTGCAATAAACCCCATTTCATTTGGTGGAGCTGCGAGGTAATCTTGAAAACTGGAACTCCGAAGCCGGACGCTACCGACTGCTGCGACCATGCCTGACGAAACCACCCAGGAAGATGCACGACAGCCTCCGACGGTCATCGTTTCCGGTGCATTGCGCCAGCGTGGTCCTGCCATCTTTAGCGCACCAATGATCATGACGTGGAGGATTGGTTGTCATCTTACGAAAGGGTGAGCCAGCATAACAAGTGGGACGACGTCACCAAGTTGCACAACGTGCTGCTTTACTAAACCGGCGTCGCAAACCTCTGGTTCGGAAACCACGAACACGATTTCACAACGTGGAGCAGATTCAAGACAAGTTTCACAGAAGTGTTCGGGCGCCCCGCTGTGCGCAAGCTTCGCGCAGAACAACGCTTACGGGTGCGCGCGCAACATCACGGTGAAACGCTCACAAGTTACATCGAAGATGTCATTGACCTGTGTAAGCGCGTGAATCTGTCAATGGCGGAACCGAACAAGATAAAACACATTATGAACGGCATTGATGAGGACGCATTGCAAATGTTGTTAGCGAAGGATCCGCGTACCGTGGCCGAAGTTATCAATTTGTGCCAAAGTTTTGACGAACTAAGGAAACAACGCATCTTAGCTCGGCGCCCACCGCCTACGGAAGATTCGTTAGCAGCATTAGTTATTGGCGACAACCACACAACTTTGCTGACGCAAGTAAAAGAATTTGTGCGCGAGGAGGTCGCGTGACAGCTCTCGATTCTGCCGACCACGGAGAAGCCTTCTCAATATTTGGCTCCAGCGATCCGACAGGTAATTCAAGAGCAAGTGACCGAAGCTCTTCCACCTCCGTGTCAGCCGGCTCCCGTGGCCGCGCCTCTGACGTATGCTGAAGACGCTGCACGGGCGCCTCGTCTGCCGGGATTCTCTCCTCCGCCTTCAGCGCCTCTCGAGCTGGGGTTCTCTCATCCGCCTTCGCTTCGCCAGCAGGTGGCTCCCTTTTTCAGCGCACAGCAGCAAGGCGCAAATCCTTGGCGCCCTCCTGACAACCGCCCAATGTGCTATGCCTGCGGTACACCGGGACATGTAGCGCGCTTCTGCCGGCGGCGCTTGCCGGCCTTCGTGGGCACCACGCGACCACCCAGCTGGGGCTTCCGATTTGGAGCCGGCACACTTGCCGACATGACGCTAATGCCGCTGTTGCTGGTGCAGGTACCTTTGGTCCTTGTCTCGGTGGTTCGTCTCGAAGCAGCGGAACACGGCACACGGCCTTTTTCGTCGGAGCCTTGGATAACATCTGCAATATCTCGGCTATCGTCCACCCGTGTGCATGAATCGTCATCTATCGTTGGCAGCATGCGCGGTGCGAACGCTGGATGAATCAGCGAGGACCGACCAATCAACTTCGACCAACAGGACCCACGTGATGCCGATCAAGGCTATATAGACACTCGGCACGATGGCTTCGTGGGATGTGGAGCCGGCACACTTGCCGACATGACGCTAATGCCGCTGTTGCTGGTGCAGGTTAGTCATTACTATCCATCTGAATAGCAGAAGCTAGTGTTTGCGTTGCCGGCTCCTCCCGCGATGCCAAGTGTTTGTAACAAAAATTGCGGATGCAGCACGCACAGATTGCGTCTGAAGGGATTCCGTTTATTTTCCGACAGAGTGCTCTACTTGATTTTGTTGTTAATACTCGCGGGGGACGTTGAACTAAATCCAGGGCCTACTAACACACCGGAGATGGAACTGCTGCAATGTTTGCGCAGTGGGCAGGAAACATTTATTTCAAAGTTAAACGGCATCGATGCCAGGTTCGAAAGGAATGAGAACATGCTTATGGAAGTGAAAAATAATCTTAGCCAAACTCAGAACCAGATAAAGGACATCAGTATGATTGCTACAGAACAGGCAGCTATATTACGGCATCTCATGCAACAGGTAAACGATTTGCAGAAGAAAACAAACGACCTAGAGAACCGAAGTCACCGGAAAAATCTTGTTTTCTATGGTGTTGAAGATAAACCCTCAGAATCATGGGATGAATCCGAAGCTATGGTAAAGAATATTTGTAAAACGAGCTTTGGGGGGGGGGGGGTGAATTGAACTCGGGTCTCTGGAAAGGGCACACCACTTAGGACGCTATAAAGAAAATAGAATAAGACCGATTATTGTTAAACTTTCCTTGTACAAAGAGCGTCAGGCAGTGCAATTTAAGGATTCGCAGTACAGCGTCGGCGAAGATTACTCACCTGAAACAAGAAGTACTAGGAAGAAGTTATGGGAATACGCTAAGGCAAAAAGAGGGGATAAGAACAATAAACTAAAACAGAATTTTGACAAACTGATTATCAACGGCAGTGCTTTCAGGTGGGATGAAGACAAAGAAGAGGTCGTGCCATTGCGTAGGCAGTGACAGTCCAGAAAAAAACAGGAGTACCAATGTCGACGACTCGTTGCTGTCGTCGTGAACTGCTGAAGCGTAGTTAATAAAACAGCCGAGCTTTCTGGGTTGATAGAAAGTGCTGACGCTGACATATTCCTTGGCACCAAATCTTGGTTAAAGCCTTCAATTGCTGATAGTGAGGCGTTTCCAGAAAACTACGTCGTCTATCGCAAAGATAGGCCCACTGCAGGTAGGGGTGTCTTTTTGCTTCTTCGTTCATCACTACAGTCTTCAGCAATTGATTACAAGTGCAATGCGCTGGAGTCTGTATGGTGCAAGATAGTCCTATCTGATAATTTCACGTTCATTGTTGGGGTGGTTTATCGCCCGCCCAGCTCGGATATCAGCACAGTGCAAACATTATATGAAATTCTCACAGAGGCGTCAGCTCAGACGATACTTCCTGGGGGGATTTTAATCTGCCTGGGTTATCTTGGTGCAAAGATACGTGCATAAGTTCTGGCAGGCGCATGAACCTTGCGATGAAAAATATCGTAGACACGTTTGGTCTAGCGCAGTACGTTACCGATCCTACTCGCAATGGCGCTGTGTTAGACTTGCTGTTTTGTAACTCGCCGGATTTCATAAGGAATGTGAATGTCATTCCGGGAATTAGCGACCATCCTGCTCTTGTTGCCGGTATCCATAAAGAAAAAAAACCGTGCGAAGTTATCCACGAGTAGAAGGGTCTACTTTTATGAAAATGGTGACTACGATGCAATTTCTCAGAAACTTCGTAATTTATTTTCTGTTTTCGAGTGCTTATCTGAGCAGCGTAATGTGCACGATATGTGGAAGAATTTTAAGAATATGTTACTCGAGCTGGTAAGTGTACCTATCCCCAATGTTGATTCTTCACGGCTAAAAACGCACAAACAGCCATGGGTAACAACACATATACTAAACCTTATCAAGAAAAGGATAAGGGCATTTAACGCATGCAAGAAAAGCAAATCAGCTGCTCATTTTACAAAACTACATACGATTACACGCGAATATAAGCTAAAGATAGGAAACGCTAAAGATGACTACTTCAGCGAGATGAGCAACAAAATGAAATCAAACCCTAAAATGTTTTGGAAGTACTTAAAACAGTGTGGATCAGATTCCTTCGGAATACAGGAGTTAAATAATAAAGGTAAGATTATTATGGAAGACGAAGATAAAGCTGCCTGCCTAAACATCTTTTTTCGTTCGGTATTCTTACCCTACCACACCTGTCGTATTCATCCACCTAGAAATAATATTTCGCCTATGCTTCCTGTTGAGCTTAGTGTTAACGGAATTGAAAAACTATTGAAAGATATTGAGAGTAAATCTAGTGGTCCGGATGGAATTTCTCCACGTGTACTCAAACGTTGCGCGGGGCCAATTTCTATGTACCTTTATTTAATTTTTCAAAAATCTTTATCGACAGGTATTTTACCCCATGACTGGAAAATTGCACATGTTGCACCGATACATAAAGGTGGGTCTAAAAAAGACGTTGGTAACTACAGGCCAATATCACTTACGTCTAGCCCGTGTAAAATACTTGAACATATCTTATATAAACAAACACTAAATCATCTAAGTAAGCATAAGGTACTAATTAACGAGCAGCATGGATTTCGTAGGGGACTATCTTGCACAACACAACTAGTTGAGTTTTATCATGACATAATATCCAGCGTAGATGCAGGAGGACAGGTAGATGGTGTGTTCCTGGATTTTCGGAAAGCCTTCGACACGGTGTAACATTCACTCTGGTTGTTTAAGCTTAGTACCCTACACATTGATGCAACTGTTTTTAAATGAATTGAATGTTGCCTTTCCCAAAGAAGGCAATGTGTAATACTGAACGGAAAATGCTCTGAATATGCAAATCTTACGTCAGCAGTCCCACAGGGCTCCGTTCTGGGTCCGCTATTATTTTTGGTGTACAATAATGATATCTCTGCCGGAATTTCATCTTCTATACGGTTGTTTGCAGACGACTGTGCTGTGTACAAAAAATTGCCCATCACAATGATACAATTGAACTTCACAACGACTTATCAATCATTCATGATTGGTGTAGTAAATGGAAAATGACTTTGAACATAACAAAGTGTGTACACCTCTCATTTACTAAAATGAAGAAACCAATACAGTCACGGTATCACCTGAACAATGTACTATTGAAACAAGGCAGTACGTATAAGTATTTAGGTGTGCTACTGTCGTCTGAATGTTCGCGGAAACCACAGGTAGACAGTATCATAGCCAAAGCTGGTAAAACTTTCAATTTCATTCAGAGAAACCTGCGATGTTCACATTCGGATTTAAAACGTATGGCATATACAACTTGTGTTCGACCACTCTTAGAATATGGCTGTGTTTTGTGGGACCCCCGCGAGGTAACCTCCATTGCCGCTCTAGAAAAAATACAAAACCGTGCTACCAGGTTCGCCTTGGGGCGGTACGGAAGAAGGGAGAGCTGCACTGCAATGAAGGCTGAGCTAGGATGGGAATCACTTTCTGCCCGCCGCAATAAACTGAGATTAAAATTTCTATATTCGATGTACTATAATAAAACAGGAATTAATAGGGAAATTGGCCTACACAAACCTTATTACATTTCTAAACGAACTGATCGTAGTTGCAAAATCCTCGAGTACCCTGCCAAAACGAACATGTATGCCAGCTCATTATTTGCTAGAACAAAGAAACAGTGGAATAGGCTGACTGAAAAGCAAGTGCATTGTGTGAATGAAGATGTATTTTATTCCATGTTGTAACCCCCTGCTCTAACGCCTTTGCGCGCGGCGGGGTAATTGATGAATAAAGAAATAAATAAAGACCATTGCGTATGCCTCAGCGACCACCACCGGAAGTCTACGCTGCTGATGACATACCAGCACCGCAGTCACAGCTCTACAATACTCGTCGCTCGCCTTCCCCTCGTCGGCGCTCACTCTCACCCATGCGTGGCAGGCCCAGTGCCAGTACTACTGAGGCAGAAAACTGATTTCCGCAGTTCCTGAGGCACGAACTGCGTCATCGTCGGAACATCAAAGTCCTCGTTTTTCCCCCGCTAACGTTATTGAAGTGTCTGTTGATGGCATCACATGTCTTGCGCTCGTCGATACAGGTGCTGCTGTATACGTGATTAGTGAGAAACTTTGCCGTGGAGAACGGAAAGTGACCATGATGCCTTCGGTACTATTGCTTAGACCAGCCAGTGCGCAACAAGTTCAGCCAGTCGCTATGTGCACTGCCAGGGTGCTGATTCGAGGCATTTTGTATTCGATTGATTTCTTTGTGCTAACTTGTTGCTCCCACGATGTGATTCTCGGTTGAGATTTTCTGTCGCGCCATGACGACGTCATTGACTGTGCACGTGCTGAGGTTCAGTTCTCCGTTCTGTGCGATTTGCCATCTCACGACTTTCAAGTTCATGATGTTACCAGGATCTGTGTAGCGTCAGATACTGACCTTCCCCCTCGCAGTGCGGTATTTGTCCCTCTTTCATGCGCATCGCTTGCCGAAGCGACGGTCATGTTTTTACCTGCTGCCGTCTTCATTTGCCGCCAGCCTATATTGTTGGCTTTCGCCCTCCTCACGGTTCACCATGGGGCTGCAGAAATACTGATTTCTAACCCAAATTCGTACACTTTGGCTTTGCACTGTGGCGAGACTATTGGTACCATCCAGGCTGTGGACGCTGACCTTATTGTGCATTCCCTGTTCCCGACGACGTGGATACTGCCAACGCAACAGCACTGGCGCCCCATGTGCCATCTAACCGAGTACCACCGGATGTTTTTTGTCGCTCTATTGCCGATGACCTCGAGCCGACACAACGTGAGCGGCTTATTACTCTTTGAAATCATTTTCACGCCTCTTTTGACTTAAACCAAGCATCATTAGGTGCACAAGTACCGTCTCTCACCACATTGATACGGGACATCACGCACCATTACGCCAGCGTCCGTACCGCGTGTCATCAACCGAGCGTCGTGTCATCGCCGAGCAAGTTGAAGACATGCTTTAACGTTGTGTTATCAAGCCATCCTGCAGCCATTGCTCGTCTCCTGTAGTATTCATTAAGAAAAAAGATGGCTTGATTCGTTTCTGTTTAGACTATCGTCGCACCAACAAGATTACAGAAAAAGATGTCTATCCTCTACCGCGCATAGATGACGCTCTGGATTGTCTTCATGGTGCCGAATTCTTTTCTTCTTTGGACTTTTGATCGGGCTATGGGCAAGTGCCAGTGGATGAATCCGACCGCTCGTAGACAGCTTTCATTACGCCTGATGGCCTGTGTGAGTTTACAGTAATGCCATTCGGCCTCTGCAATGCACCCGCGACATTCGAAAGGATGATGGACAATATTCTACGAGGCCTCAAATGGAAGACGTGCTTGTGTTATTTAGACGACGTGGTAGTTTTCTCCCCTGATTTCACCACTCACCTCTCTCGTCTACGCGAAGTCCTTACCTGCATTACGACCACCGGCCTTCAAGTTAACTTGAAAAAGTGCCGCTTCGGAGTCTGCCAGCTGACCATACTTGGCCATGTCGTGTCCAAAGACGGCGTCCTTCCCGACCCTGACAAACTTCGTGCTGTCGCAGAATTTCCGCGGCCGGCTACAGTGAAAGAGCTCCGAAGTTTTGTCGGTCTATGTTCTTACTTTCGACGCTTTGTGCGCAATTTTGCCTGCATCATCGCTGCCCTGACGAAGCTCCTGGGTGGCCATGGTGACCTTCGCAACTGGACTCCGGCATGTGACCGAGCCTTCACCACTTTCCGTCGTTGGCTTACCTCCCCACCTGTTCTACGCCACTACGACCCGAGTGCACCGACTGAAGTTCATACCGACGCCAGCGGCGTTGGTCTTGGAGCCGTCCTTGCACAACGGAAGCCTGGCTTTCCAGAAGATGTGGTTGCATATGCGAGTCGTGCTGTAACGAAGGCAGAATGCAATTATTCTGTCACGGAAAAAGAATGTTTGGCTATAATTCGGGCCTTAAACAAATTTTGCCCTTACTTGTATGGCCGTCCGTTCCACGTTGTGACAGACCACCGCGCGCTGTGCTGGCTTGCGTCACTGAAAGACCCGTCGGGGAGTCTTAGACGTTGGGCTCTTCGGCTTCAAGAATATGACATTCGCGTCATTTATCGATCCGGGCACCAACATTCTGATGCAAATGCGCTCTCCCGTTCACCCATGCGATCCGACGAAACGCTACCTTCATCCATAGAGTGCCCGGTTGCTACGCTTGCTGTTACTGACATGCCGTCTGAACAGAGAAAAGATCTGTGGATTGTGTCTCTCATTGACATCCTTAGCAGTTCTTCAACGTCTACATGCCCTCGAGCCCTTCGTCGCCAAGCCACCCACTTCGTGCTACGGGACGTCATCTTGTACCACCGAAACTATCAGCCAGACAGTCGCAAATGGCTGCTAGTCATCCCTCGCCATTTGCGTTCCGACGTATGCACGTATTTCCATGCAGACCCACAACAAGCTCATGCTGGCGTCGATTCTCCGCTAGGGGGTCGTGGAGTACTGACGTGCCTCACATGGGCTCCTGCGTCCTGCGCTCATTTCTGCAAGAAAGGCCACCCACCCCTTACATTTTGCACCGATAGAATCGGCAAGATTCAAGGAACCAGCGGATACCACCTACATTAAATGTGAGTGCGTTTTGGTCAAGATTTCAAGCTTCATCTTCACCGACCACCTGAAGCCTTGCTACGCCTAACGCCTCGCGAGACCACGACGGTCCGCCGGGGAGAACACCTGTGGCACGTGCAGCAGGCACACGGCTCGTGAAAGGAGTCCGACACCGCTCGATGCCGCACGAGCAACAGGGGTTGCACGTGCACTGTGAGCCGAAGCCGACGCGTCCAACGCCCGAGGTTCGTTTCGCGGAAGATATGCTAGGCTGCGTGCCGTTCTGAAGTCTCGGGCCACGATGGTTTTCGCTTCGCCCGGAAAGCGCCAGCCACGCGTTCGCCACCGTCGCCATGCCAGTTTGAGCTTGGTGACACTCGGCCCTGCATCGCTCGACGAACTCCGGGCAAGGGAGGACCTGGAACTTCGTGCCACTCGTATGCTGGACCAGTGGCTCAGTCAACGGGCCACTACCATCGATCTCCCTGTTGATCCCCCCTGCCTACTACCGCTTCGAAGCCTCTCCAGGACGGCCCCCCAATACAGAAGCCCCATGCTTCGGTCCCGTCCCCCCTTTCGACGACGAGGACATGCATATGTCGAGCTCCCGGAAACGCGCCCGCGAGACGGAGAGCGACGACGAGGAACCAACCGGGCGACGTAACAAGCCGTCGAGCTCTCCCCCCAGCCCGGACCAGCACACGGCAGCCAGCTGCCACGTGCAGCAACCAGACCACGGCAGCGCCATTTCGCCATACTCGGGCGAAACAGCCGCCACCTCCTCTCCGCCTGCCGCCCAAGACGGAGGCCCTCCAAAGAAAAGGGCAAGCGCCACCTCTCGACATCCCGCCGAGTCTACAGCCGCGTGCTCCGCGTCCCCTCCGAGCAAGGGCGCGCCAGGCACCATCCTCGACGCGCCGTCTGCTCCTGATGGTGGCGCGTCCACTGCAGCGCCTGCTAGCGAACCAGCTGCAAACGAAAGCGCTGCCGACGCGATGGATCTGACGGACGCAACACCCACTGTTTCTTCGCACCAGGGCCCTGATAACCCCGCGGCCCAGTTTCTGAAAGACCCACCATGCCAACCTTCTTCGCGGCCGAAGCCAAAGGGGAAGAAGAAGCAGAAGAGGAAGGAGCCTGTCCATGTTTCCCGTTCGTCTCCCGGGGCAACGGACGACTCGCGGCGCCCACCCGCTACCCTGGTCACGCACAGCTTGCCTACAGCCGCAGTACAGAGAGCAACGCCATCCGCCCGCGAGTCCACCACGTACGACTTCACGCTGGTGCAGTCAAAGAGGGACCGGCGGCGTGCACGAGCCCTGGAGACTGCTGCACTCCCGGTTGACCCTGCGGTCGTCGGTACGGTGCTCTTCCGTCCCTCGGCGCCCGATGGAACCTTCCGAAGAGCACCGCGCCTCTCACTCGCTGCAACTCTCTCTTCGCGGCCCGGTGTTGCAGTGGTTCGCGTTAACCATAAACGCAACATCGTGGCAGCCGATACTACCACCCGGGAGTGCCTGGAAGAGCTGCTGGCAGTCACTGAGCTGCACGGAATCCCAGTGACTGCCCGACTGCCAGCCGAGCGTGGCAAGAGCACCGGCTTCCTGCACGGGGTAGTCGGGTTACCCGCGGACACAGACCTGCTGGGATCCATCGAGTCGAGCGTTCCCGTGCTGTCGGCAACGAGGGAGGAGAGCACCATCACTATCCGATTCGCGGGCCCGGTCCCCCCTGAACACGTGCGCCTTTTCAAGCTCGGGTTCAGGGCGAGGCCTGCCTGGCCCCGTCCGGTGCAATGTCGGCAGTGCGGCCGCTTCGGGCACGTGCTGGAGTCGTGCAGATGGCCGACCGACAGCATCTCATGCGGCAAGAGCCACGCGGAGGGCGCCTCCTGCCAGAAAGTCCGCTGTAGGAACTGCGGTGGCCCTCATACGGCCGACACTTCCGCCTGCCCCAAATGGCAGGAAGAACGGGAGGTGGCCACCATCATGGCTTTCTCCACCTCGGCATTGTCGAGGCGTGCTGTCAGGGCAGCAGACTGGGAGGAGAAGCAGTCACACCAGCCCTCCTCATCTCCGGCGCGGTCCTATGCAAGCGTGCTGAAGGGCCCCAGCCCTGCACCCAGGCATCCGGTACCAGTTCTTCGTGCCTCTCAACGCCAGCAGACGCACGATACTGCTGCTCCACCCGCCCAAACTACTATGGATCAGATAGTAGAAAACCTGCTGCTCACCATGCAAGCAGTCAGCATCATGCTGCCAGCTGACCATCCGCTCCGGGACATCTGCCTGCAGGCAGTGGCATGTCAACAGCGACACAATCACCATGGCTAGTCGCCCAGCCAAACGTCAGCCGCGCCTCCTGCAATGGAACACGCGCTCGCTGCGCCGGCGACACGCCGAACTGTCCGAACACCTACTACATGAGTACGACGTGCTCGCGTTGCAGGAGACATACACGCGCGACGGGGAGTGCAACTTTCCGGGATTCGTGGTATGCCACAGTGCGACCACCTGCGAGTTACGGGCTTGCGCCAACGTGCAGTGCTGTGATCCGCTCCATCCACCCGCTCGTTCCCGCGCGTCTATTTACGTCCGTGCGCGTCTTGTCCAAGCCGTCGTTCATGTGGCCGACGTCGTTCCCACCTCCGTAGAGTGTGTGGCTGTGACTGTGCGCGTTGAGGAGGCCGACACTTGTGTCGCCAGCGTGTACGTGCAACGTGCGCAGCGATGGGATGCGTCTTTCGTGGAGAGCCTTACCGCGCGCATCAATGGTGACTGTGTTGTGTGCGGCGACTTTAACTCTCACCACACGGCATGGGGCAGCTGCCGCTGTGAGCCTAATGGCAGGAACCTGCTCAACTCAATCCACTCCTCTGGTCTGCTGATCATCAACACCAGCAGTCCCACTTTCGTGCGTCGGAAGGTGCGCGGGAGTGTGATTGACTTCTCGCTGGTTAGCGAACGGTGCCACTATGAGTGGGTACGCAGCCCTGACACTCAGGGGTCGGATCATTATCCGATCTCGCTTGACCCACTCGGTCTGAGCCGCGACCGAACCTGCACCTATCGCATCACCGACTGGTCTCTGTTCAGGACGCTCTGTGCCACGCCCCCTCTGGCGAACACCGACTTCCTCACGCACATTTCGAGGTGCGTTGTCGCCGCGACCAAGTCATGTATGGTGCGCGCTGGAACGCCGGCGCCCGACATCAAACTTCTGAACTTACGTGCGGCACGCCGACGCGCAGAACGCCGCGCCATCAAAAGCGACAAGGTGGAGCACTGGACAATTTACAACCGCCTTGATGCCGCGTTGCGTCATCATGCCAGGCAGCGTCGCAACCAGAGCTGGCAGAGTCTCTGCCTCTCCTTGGAGGACACTCGCGACAAAGCATGCCCCTGGCGCATTCTCGCTGCCCTACTTAGTCCCAAGATCCCCCGCCGCCCTGCACTCTACATTGCAGTGGCCCGGGGCTTGAGTGCCGAGCAATAAGCCGAACTCTTCGCGGATACGTTCGCTCTGCCATCTGTGTGCCCTGTCACAGCTGCCGTCGAACTTCCGCCACACAACATGGTTGAACGCCTCGCTCATATGCGCTATGTAGAAGTGCTGTGTTCTGCTGAGTTCACGCTCAGCGAGTTGCGCATCGTCTTGAACAGACGCAAACGTCGCTCCGCTCCCGGTTCCGATGGCGTTACTCATCAAGTCCTGAGGAAGATAGACGCAGCTCAGCCTCCGTCACTTCTCGAGGTCTTTCACTCGGTCTGGCGCAGCGGCATCATTCCCGCCGACTGGAAAGAGGCGATCGTCGTTCCCATTCTCAAGCGTGACAAACCAGCCTCGAACATCAACTCCTACCGCCCAGTATCGCTAACCTCGGTACCCGGCAAAACTATGGAGTCCATGGCTTTGCACCGCCTTGAATGGATTGCCTCCGCCCTAGATGCCTTTGCCCCTGAAAAAAGCGGCTTCCGCCGTCTGCGCTCGACAGCTGATTGCATCGCGGACGTTGTCGCTACGCTCGAGGACGCGGCAAGCCGCCACGAAGCCGGATACCTGGTGCTGCTCGTTGTGGAACGCGCGTTCGACGGCCTTCCGCATGGCATCATCATTCAAGCGCTTCGTGAGCTGCGTATCACCGGCCGCCTACTGGACTATGTCTCGGCCTTTCTTAACGACCGAACGCTCAGAGTGCGCGTGGGTGACGCGCTCAGCACCCCCCGTAGCGTGACCTCTGGTGTTCCTCAGGGCAGTGTCCTCAGCCCATTCCTCTTCAACTTGGCGCTGGCAAAGCTCCCTGATTTCATCCCGAAGCTGACAGCCTTCGAAGTCCGTGTGGCGATTTACGCTGATGAGATCGCTCTTTTTACTTGCGGGCCCACGGACCATGGCTACCAAGTGCGTCAATCACTTCAGTCGACAGTCAACGCCGTGGACGAATATCTCGGCAGCATAGGGCTTCAGCTCTCGGCGTCAAAAACCGGGGCGCTAATAATTGACCCCCGTGCGAGCCGTGCACGCTTCGAAGTGCTGTTGCATCTGGGTCGCAAGCCCCAAGGGTAGCGTTGGCCTGGTGGCCTGGGGCACAACTGGAAGCATCCGAAGGTCCTGGCAAAGCATGAGTCGACTGCTAACAGAACAACTTGTTTATTCTAGCATCGCAAAAGAGCGACCGGTCATGTCGACCGAAGTGGAGAGACGTGAGAGCACGCTACTCGACGGAAGAATTCGGAGCCTCTCTCTAGGCGTCCGGGGGCAGCTGCTTTCATACTCTCGGAGTCGAGGGCAAGAAGGAACGCCTCGTCAGAGGCGCACGTGACGGCGGGGCACGGACACGCTGAGAGACACGTTGAGACGAGTGTAGTGACGCATCCGCTGGGCCGGCGCCGGTCAGACCTCCTCACTTCACACTTGGGGAGCTCCTCTCCCCGGCTGCCGCGCTTTGACAAGCGTGGGCACCAACATGCACACACACACACACACGCACACACGAATACACGTGGCATTCAAACATGCCTGGACGCGCTTGGCGGGGAGGCGTTGCGGCAGCGCTGAACGGGCCAAAATGTCCGCCGCTTTGAACGAAGCCACGGCGTCCGTTGAATCCGCGCCGGCTATACCGCGCGTCGTAGGCGAAACGTAACAGACCGCCTCGCAGGGGGAAGGAGATCACGATGGACAGGGGACTGCATCCGCTGTCCCGAGGGATGTGGCTCGATGATGCTCGTAACCGAAGTCGGTCGTCCCTCGGCGTTTCTTGAGCGCAGCGCACCGAGAAGGCCTCGTTCTCACGTTCAGGTTCACGCAGGACAATGCAAAGTGACTTCGGGAGAGTTGCCATTTTTGTTCTCGTTCTCAGCAAGCGTTAGAACTACGCCGAAACTCAACCGCTCAGTCAGCAAGCACGACACAACCCTCACTAAGCCCTGCCAGGTTCTTTCCCCTTTTATACTACTGCTTAGTTCCTTACCGTAGTCTAGCAGCACTCAGAACGCGTCCACAAAGTGGAAAATTGCACTAGAAAGCACATCATGACTTTGAAACACTAAACAAAAGCAATATGTTAAAAATCCTGCTTCAGGAAGAAAAACACCAGTAAGAAATAACTTTGAGGCTGATTCCTACGTTAGGGGCCTCGATTTAAGCCATCGGCATTACCGTTGAGACTCCCCTTTTTGTAACGCACCTCAAAAGAATATTGCTGCAAAGTGAGGCTCCAACGCAGGCGGCGGCCATTTGTGGAAGAGATGGAGAGGGCAGTGATCCGTCTCGAAGTATGCGAAGCGGACATCATCATCACCCCAGGCAGACACAGCTCCCAGTCAGTTTTTTGTTCAAAACACAATGCTCTCAACACGCGCTTCATGACGGAGTGGAGCTTCTCAACGGAATTCGACTGTGGGTGGTACACTGAGCTGTGTAACAGCTTTACCCCACACCTTTCGAGAAAAGCTGTCGTCAAAGCGCTAGTAAACACTGTGCCCTGATCAGATTGGATTTCCGCAGGAAAAGCAACTCGCCCAAATATGGACAGTAGTGCATTGACTATCTCAACTGAGCTGAGTTCTTTAAGCGGCACTGCTTCAGGGAACTTTGTCGCTGGGCAGATCACAATCAAAATGTGTCTGTACCCCGTGGCTGTTACCGGCAGAGGTCCCACTGTATCAATAACGAGCCGTCTAAAAGGCTCCGTAATGAAGGTACCAACTTCAACGGCGCCCTCGATTTGTCCCCTGGTTTGCCCACCCGCTGACAGGTGTCACATGTCTTCACAAAGTGGTCTGCGTCACGAAAACACCCTGGCCAATAGTACTCTTGCAAGAGACAGTCCTTAGTCTTCTTAACTCCTAGGTGTCCGGACCACGAACCTCCATGCGACAAGCGCCACAGATCCTTACGGTAGTACTGAGGCACGATCAGCTGATCGAACTCCACTCCCCTGCGGTCTAGATACTTCCGGCACAGGACCCCACCTCTTTCCACAAAACGAGCATTTTTCTTGGCGATACCTTCGTTGACATTGCAGCGTATGTTTTCTAGGCTGCCATCCTTTTTTTGCTCGGCTATCAAAGCCGTCCGGCTGACTTTTAGCATCCTATTAAGTCCGTCTGACGTAGGCGCGATGAGCAAATCTGCAGATAGCTCTTCTAACTTTCCCGTGTCGGGCATTTCCTCTCCAGTATCTGGTGCCTTCAACGCTACAGGCTCAATTGTATTTAGTTCGGACGTGCTCAGAATATCAGCTTGCTGCGCCTCCAACCCTTTTTCATTGTTCGACAACGTCGGCCCCGCAACTACCGCCTTTGCAGCGAGCTCCCAAACTTTCGATCTGGTTAAGGCCTGAACGCTAGTCTCACCAAACAAAAGCCCCTTCTCGCGCAGAAGGTGATCGGAGCTGTTCGAAAATAGGTACGGTTACTGGGGCGGCAGCATAGATGACACTGCGGCGTCCGTGTCAAGCGCTCCGAAAGGTCCTTCAATAAGCACTTTTGCTACGGGCAGACACACGCTATGAGCTTCCACGGCTTGCTTGATCCATGCGCACTCGCCCGGGGACATATCGGGTTCTACGTAAGAGGGGTGAACTACATCCATCGTAGCTGCGGAATCGCGAAGCACTCGGCACTCTTTCCCGTTCACGAGGAAGTCTCGCATGTAAGGCTTGAGAAGCTTCATGTTCTCGTCAGTGCTGCATAATGACAAAAACACGACTTTTGTTTTTGTTTCCAGACACTTCGTCGAAAAGTGACCCGGCTTCTGGCACGTATAACAAACACGCGCTTGCCTCGTCTCGAATCGCTTTCTGCGTTCGGCTTCCGCTGCCGCCGTCTCCTTAGGTTTGGTAGGACTGCTTTCACTCGCACCCGCACTACGTTTGTTCCTCCTTGCTCTCATGGGTGTGAACGTCGGCATGTCTAACTTGGAGCCAAATTCACACTTTTGACCGTCTTTAGCTCCGCGAGCCCGACGCGTCACAAACTCCTCGGCTAGCTGAGCGGCTTTAGCCACCGTACTAACGTCTGGCCTATCCAAGACCCAGTACCGCACGTTCTCAGGTAACCGACTATAAAACTGTTCCAGCCCGAAACACTGCAGAACTTTCTCGTGGTCACCTAACGGTTTCTCTTCTTTGACCCACTCCTGCATGTTTGATGTTAGCCTGTAGGCAAACTCTGTATATGACTCACTTCTGCCTTTCTCATTTTCCCGAAACTTCCAACGGAACGCCTCCGCTGACAGCCTGCACTTTTTTAGCAGACTCGATTTCACTTTGTCGAAATCCTCTGCCTCCTCTCTCTTCAAGCGAGCGACTACGTCGGCCGCCTCGCCGGGTAACAAAGTGAGCCAGCGCTGTGGCCACGTTTCCCGAGAGAACCGCTGCTTGTCGCACGTTCGCTCAAAATTAACCAGGAACAAACCAATGTCCTCTCCAAGCTTAAACGGCCGCATCAGGTCAGTCATTTTGAACAATACTCGTTCTCCAGCACCGTGTGCCTCACTTCCATCACGAGCGCGTTCCATCTCTATCTCGAGCCGCTTCATTTCCAAAGCGTGTTGATGGTCGCGCTCCTCTTTTTCTTTTTGCTCTTTAAGTTCGCGCTCCTATTTCTCTTCTTGCTCTTTAAGTTCGCGCTCCTGTTTCTCTTTTTGCTCTTTAAGTTCGCGTTGCCGTTTCTCATTTTGCTCTTTAAGTTCCCGCTCCTGTCTTTTTGCCGTCTCCCTCTCCTCAGTGGTCTCAAGGCATTCCGACAGCTCGTCATCCTCAGCGTCTAACTCAAGGATAGCCCTTAGCAGTTCTGGTTTTCTGAGTTTGTCTGAGACATCCAGACCCAACTCTCTTGCAAGCTCCAGCAATTTCGGTTTGCGCAACGACTTCAAATCCATGGCTGCTCTGAATGCTGCTTTCTCTACTGCCTACTACTGCCTTGCCGCAAACTAACCCGGCAGCAACGACAACCACAATTAGCAGCTCTGTTTCTGACACTAACAAAAGCCTGGCAAAACTCAGAAGAAAGTCCCGCACTCACCAAACCTCGCAGCCAAGAATTCAGCGCAGTCGTTCCGCTGCAGGCAACCAGTCATCACACAGGGCTGGTTGCACTGCTCCCGGATGGTCGTTGTGCTGCTCAGCATACAGTCAACCGCATATCTTCGCTGCTGGCCTCCGTTGTCGCGATCTCACCGCTGGCAACCAGCTGTTGCAATCTCACCGCTGGCACCAGTTGTCGCAAATGGGTCGCAAGCCCCAAGGGTAGCGTTGGCCTGGGGCACAACGGGAAGCATCCGAAGGTCCTGGCAAAGCATGAGTCGACCGCTCGCTCTTTTGCGATGCTAGAATAAACTTGTTTATTCTAGCATCGCAAAAGAGCGACCGGTCAGGTCGACCGAAGTGGAGAGACGGGATAGCACGCTACTCGACGGAAGAATTCGGAGCCTCTCTCTTGGCGTCCGGGGGCAGCTGCTTTTAAACTCTCGGAGTCGAGGGCAAAGAGGAACGCCTCGTCAGAGGCGCACGTGACGGCGGGCCACGGACACGCTGAGAGGCACGTTGAGACGAGTGTAGTGGCGCATCCACCGGGCCGGCGCCAGTCAGACCTCCTCGCTTCACACTTGGGGAGCTCCTCTCCCCGGCTGCCGCGTTTTGACAAGCGTGGGCGCCAACATGCACACGCACACGCACACAGACACGCACACACGAATACACGTGGCATTGAAACATGCCTGGACGCGCTTGGCGGGAGGCGTTGCGGCAGCGCTGAACGGGCCAAAATGTCCGCCGCTTTGAACGAAGCCCCGGCGTCCGTTGCATCCACGCCGGCTATACCGCGCGTCGTAGGCGAAACGTAACAGTGACAACTCTCTCGCTGCGCGGAAGCCCCCTCCCGCGGCAGAGAAAAGTCCGATACCTCGGCCTCCACATCGACTGCCGCCTCAACTTTAACGCGGCCACCACACAACTCTGCAGGGACTCCAGGAAAGTCGCAGGCGCCGCACGCTCCCTGCTCGCCCGAGGCAGCGGCTGCACACCGCATCTTGCGCTCCGAGTTTACAACTCGATCGCAAAGTCGCGAGCGCTCTACGCGCTCCCACTCACCAACGCCCTTGCAGCCAACTGGAAGGCCGTCGATTTCGAGCACCGCACCGCAGTTCGCCAAATGTACGCGCTTCCCCGCTTCTCGCAAGTGGGGGCAACTCTCGCAGAAGCGGGAAACTGGCCGCCCTTACTTCGCGCTCGGAAACAAGCGCTTCACCACATCGAGCGTCTGCAACGCTCGCCACAGGATCAACGTCTCGTGTGCCACCTCCACAACCTCGAGGGCTCGGACATGGGCCAGCGTGCCACTGAGTTCAGCACTCCCATCGCCTCTTTGCCTCAACTCCTCCCCCTGCCGCCTTCGCCACACGCCTCCCCGCTCCTCGACGTGAAAATCACCGTCCCGGGCGTCAAGAGCAAGCGACAAACAGCACTGTGTGCCATGCAGCAGGAGACGGCTGCATTGATCTTCGAACAACTACGCGACAGACTCTTAATGTACACTGACGGATCCGTGTCCAGTGACGGTTCCGCCAATGCCGCCTGCACGGCACCGGACATTTCTGCGTCTCGACAGTGCCGCCTTCGTTTTCCTGCCTCGTCGACAGTCACCGAACTCGCGGCGATTGATCTCGCTGCTGACCTACTTCTTCAGCAGTGCGGTGTCTCGTCTGCCGTGATACTGTCGGACTCGCGTGCGGCTCTCTGAATGCTGGGGACGGACTATGCCGGTCTTCTGCTTGTGGAGCGCGTGGGATCCAAACTGCGCCATCTCGTAAATCAGGGCTGCGATTTGGCATTGCACTGGGTCCCCGCGCACATCGGCCTGCCCGGGAACGAAGCGGCCGACGCCCTCGCGAAGCAAGCTCTTTCGACTCGCTTCCCCCTCGCCAGCTGTCACCCATTTCGACGTGGCCAAGATGGCGATACTGCGCATACTCCGCGCGCAGCATCCGGATCCGCGCGCTGCTGTAGGTACGCCCCCTCGCCTCCTGCCCCGCGCGGGTCTCTCCCGCTGGGACCGCTCGTTTCTCCTTCGGCTGCGCATCGGCTGCTACAACACGGCCGCCAGAATGCACAGACTGAAGGGAAGAGGCAGCCCCGCGTGCTTGGATTGCGGCGAGGAGGAAACGCTTGAGGACCTTCTGCTCCGCTGCCCGGCCTTCGATGTTGAGCGCACTGCGCTCTTCGCATCATACCGTCGTGTGGGACTGCCCTGTGACTCGGAGGGAGCACTTCTCTTTCCGGCAGCCCACCCTTCCATTGTCAAGAAAGTGCTTCCTGTCCTACTTGACTTTTGTTCTGACACGTAGCTGAGAGCGCGGCTGTAAGCCCCGCATTGATTCTTCAACCTTCTTGTTATTTTTTTCCGCTCTGCTTTCCTTCTCTCCCTTATCTTTTTCTCCCCACTACCCTTTCCCTGTGCAGTGCTGTTGAGATGTCCTCCTCTGAGAGACGGTTACGGCACTGCACGTCTCTCTTCCTATCCTTCAAAAATCACTACACACACACACTACACACATGCTGGCGTCCTGAAAACCTACGAGCGGCTCCGCCAGCGGTACTACTGGCGCGGCCTGTATTCTTATGTCCGCAAATACATTCGGTCATGTGCAGCCTGTCAGCGACGCAAGACATTTCGTCATACGACAGGCCCTCTGCAACCTTTACCGTGTCCTGCACGTCCTTTTGATCGAGTTGGCAACGACCTTTATGGGCCTCTTCCATGCAGTGCTAACGGAAATCATTGGATAATTGTCGCAGTAGACCACCTGACAAGATATGCTGAAACTGCTGCACTTGCTTCAGCTGCTGCTGGCAATGTCGGCGCATTCATCTTACGGCATTTCTTCTTACGGCACGGCGCACCGCGAGAACTGCTCAGCGACCGAGGCCGTGTCTTCTTGTCCGAAGTTATTGATGAGCTACGCGTCGCGTGCCGCACTATTCACCGCACCACTACGGCGTATCACCCACAAACTAACGGTCTAACGGCATGATTCAACCGCGCTCTTGGGGACATGCTCACCATGCATGTTGCGTCTGATAATTCAGATTGGGACGATGTCCTCCCTTTTGTGACGCATGCATACAATACCGCCGTTCAGGCTACCACAGGCTTCTCACCATTTTTCCTTCTTTATGGGCGTGAACCATCCACTACCCTCGACACCGTAGTACCATATCACCCGGATGCCGCGGAATTAACCCCTCTTTCCGAAGTTGCTCGCCATGCTGAAGAGTGCCGCCAGCTGGCTCGCTCGTTCACGTCGGATAACCAAGGAATCCAGAAAGATCGCCACGACAACGATCAGCGCACATAGTCCTTCGCCGTGGACTCTCACGTCTGGCTTCGGCTGCCCTTCCAAGCTCGAGGCCTTAGCCCAAAGCTTGCTCCAAAATATCAAGATCCGTACCGGATCGTCGCGCGTACTTCGCCTGTGAATTATGTGGTCGAACCGGTGACGCAATCTTCGGACAAACGCCGTGGTGGCCGCGAGACCATTCACATCAGCCGCCTGAAGCCGTACCACGACCCTTTTATCATATCATCACCTTAGGTCGCCAGGATGGCTCTTCTTCGTCGCGGGGTCAATTGTAGTGGGTAATATGCATGTGGCACTGTGCGGACTGCCACCGCTGCGGCGCGAAACACGAGCTCGGGCTGTTGATGCGAAGCGCTAGGACTCGTGAACTAGAGCTACCTGCGATCCCTCGAACGAGTGGCAATAAACCCCAATTCAATATATATATATATATATATATATATATATATATATGTGTATATATATATATATATATATATATATATATATATATATATATATTACAACTATACAGACATGCTACCCCAAACTACGTGCAATAATTGCGTAAGCATTTCCAACAACGTGGAATGAACGCCTTGCTTTCTTCTACGAAAGATTCCTAACCAGATAATCGATAAAAACGGCACTCAGTGTCTGAATCACTCTCGCTGGACGTACTCACTATAACCGGCTGCTTCCACAATCAAATCTGGTTGAGTTTACGACGAGTTTTCAAACACGTTTGCTTGTAAGCTTGTTAAAAAGTATTGATCACCATTTACAAACAAAAACCAGTTTTGTTCCCAGCTGGTAGATAGCGAAGGCCTCCGCGTAAAAGCTGTAGCTCCTGAAATCACCCGCCAAAATAGGGCGTCCTGTGGGTAGCGCCGTCGCAAGACTGCCATCTACTCAAAGTCTATGCGGCTCTTTCCCAGACCTCGGTTGGAGAAGCTGGGCTAGAGCCGCAGTTTAACGCCAAAATCAGTTCCGTCTTTCATGAGTGCAAGGGAAGGCAACCACGTGCTTGACCACCTGGCTGTGCTGTGGTCTTGTGTGCTTGTGGTAGGTTCCGACACACAAAAAACGCAACGTGCACCTGAGCGTCACAATGTACGTGGCAGCCCTTGCCACGTTCCCCTGCTCGATCGTAGGCTGGAAGCAGCCGTTGTAACGAACAATTCCATGCTCCATGCCTGTGGACTCTTGACTCCTCTCCCTCTCTCTCTACACACACACAGTGTGTATATATATATATATATATATATATATATATATATATATATATATATATATATATATATATATATGTTGACACGTGTACTTATCTTTATCGGGCGACCACGTTTCACCGCTTAACAACTGTAATCGCACAGCGAGGGACGCATCCGACGTTTCTGGAAAGTTATCGATGCTTCTACCCGGCTGTCTGTTGTCGCCGAACCTTGTGTTATCTGATTTCATCGCGTAACGCGAATGGTGTAGAACTTTGTGGAAAGCACGTGGGTCCAAACGATTAGTCTGGAATATTCGACGACTGCTCTATAAAAGCCGACGCGCTTGACGCGCTGATCAGATTTTCGACGATCGCCGAGCGTATTCGCCGCCATCATTGTAGCCTCTTTTGTGAGCACAGGTTCGCCCAATAAAAGTTAGTTTTGTCTTTCACAGTATTGCTACTGTGTTCTTTGACGTCACGACCACGTGACATCTGGTGGAGGTGCTTTGCGTTCATGCACCGGACGCCCCCACAAAGCCGTGACCCAAGCCCTCACTCGGAAGACACCAACGTCGACAAGAACCAGTGAGGTAGCCGCCGGCTGCAAGGACTGCTCCCGGAGCACGGACTTTTGCCCGAGTCGACTAGGAGGATGGCCACCAAGTCCACCCCAATTGCAGCCCCAGCGTCACCCGTCGTGCTGCAGCAGCCCAGGGAGCCTCCGACGTTCCGTGGTTCAACTTTCGAGGACCCGGAAAGCTGGCTTGAGACGTACGAGAGAGTCGCTACCTTTAACAACTGGAACAGCAACGACAAACTGCGATATGTGTTCTTCGCTTTGGAAGACGCGGCCAGGACGTGGTTCGAGAACCGAGAAGCCACCTTAACGACCTGGGAACGTTTCCGAAGCGGCTTCCTGCAGACATTCGCAAGCGTCGTACGCCGAGAACGAGCCCAAGCGCTACTAGCTACCTAATGAGACGTGCAGCTACCTAATGAGACGACCGCGATCTACACGGAAGAAATGAGCCGTCTCTTCCGCCACGCCGACCCTGAAATGCCCGAAAAGAAGAAAGTCCCCCTGCTGATGCGTGGTGTGAAGGAGGAACTCTTTGCCGGAATGGTACGAAGCCCACCGCAGACCGTCGACGAGTTTGTTCGCGAGGCCACCAGCATCGAGCAGACACTCGAGATGCGAAACCGGCAATTCGACCGCCGCACGAACTCGACAAATTACGCCGGAGTTCAATCACTGGCCACCGACGGCCTGCGCGAGACTATCCGAGCGGTCGTGCGGGAGGAGCTACAAAAGCTGTTCCCACCATCACAGCCACAAGTGGCTTCGATTGCCGACGCCGTGCGTGAGGAGCTCTAACAACAACTTGGAGTAGCCCCTGTATCGCCCCAGCCTGAGCCGCAAGCGATGACCTACGCCGCCGTCGCACGCCGTCAAGGTCCCCCTCCGCGACCGCGCCAGAGCCCTGTCACGCCGCAGTTCCGTCGTCCGCCGCCGCCCCCGCCAGCACGACCACCCGTCGGCCAGCGCACCTACGCGAGGAAGACGGACATTTGGCGCGCTCCTGACCACCGCCCGCTCGGCTACCACTGCAGAGAAGCGGGTCACGTTTACCGACGATGTCCATACCGGGAGACGGGACTGCGAGGTTTCGCCGTGAATGCTCCACGCCCGCAGCAAGATGAACGCCCCCGCGATATCGCCGATTACCTCGCCGCTACTCAGTGGAGCTCTCAACGATCATCGCGTTCGCCATCACCAGGCCGCTACCTGTCGCCGCAGCGCCGACCATACTCTGGCCCAGCCTGGGGCCGGTCAGCGAGCCCATATCCGGAAAACTAAAAGGAGCAACCGATGGAGGTGCGGTTGCTGTTCGTCGAACTGACGAAGATCCTCCGCCGCCGACGAAGACTCCGAAGAAACTAGCTCGACGACATAACGACACGCCGCCGTCCCGACGAAATCGGGAAGCCGAGACTACACCGACGAAAGACGACTTGATGACGCACCGTTCCAGCTTTAGTTCAACCCGACGCAGCCGTGATCCGACGCCAAGACCCAACTGCAACGCCAGACAAAGAACCACCGACCTCGACGTACTTCTCGACGGCCACGCAGTCACTGAGTTAGTCGACACAGGGGCCGATTACTCCGTAATGAGTGGACACATCGCCGCCCAGTTGAAGAAGGTTAAGACTGCATGGGAGGGCCCCCAAATTCGGACTGCTGGAGGACACCTCATTACGCCGACAGGGATCTGCACGGCAAGAATTACTGTTCATGACCGGACTTACCCTGCCACCTTCGTTGTTCTCCAACAGTGTTCGCGAGACGTCATTCTCGGCATGGACTTCTTGAATCAACATGGCGCAGTCATCAACCTGAAGTCGAAATCGATAATGCTGTCGCAAGATCAAGCGATACCGCCAGAGACCTGTCGTAGTCACCACGCCTTGAGTGTGCTCGAAGATCAAGTGAGCATCCCGCCGCGCTCCAGCGTTATTATTTCCGTCGGCACTGAAACACCCGCTGACGTAGAAGGCGTCATCGAGGGCGACCAACATCAATTGCTCGACCGTGAAATTTGCGTCGCAAGAGGGATCGCTCGACTCCACGAAGGGCAAGTGGAAGTTATGCTAACCAACTTCAGCCAAGAGTTCAAGCACATCAACAAGGGCACTACAATCGCATATATCGAGGAAACTGTGGAAACCAGCAATGCCTTTGTCCTCTCGGATTCAGCCGCATCTACCCCGATGAGCATAGTCCCCGAACCAGACTTCGACGTGAATCCAAGTCTTCCTATGAGTAAGCAGCAATAGATCAGAAGTCTTCTCCGACGATACAAAGACTGCTTTTCGACGTCATTGAGGATTCGACAAACACCAGTTGCAAAGCATCGCATAATAACCGAAGAGAGCGCTCGACCACTCCGCCAGAGCCCTTACCGGGTTTCGACGCGAGAACGTGAAGCTATTAGGCAACAAGTCGACGAAATGCTGCGCGACGACATCATCCAGCCGTCGAAAAGCCCGTGGGCCTCTCCTGTAGTCCTGGTAAAGAAAAAGGATGGAACCCTACGCTTCTGCGTCGATTATCGTCGACTGAACAAGATCACGAAGAAGGATGTGTACCCCCTTCCACGGATAGACGACGCATTGGATCGGCTCTGCAACGCTAAATACTTCTCGTCGATGGACCTCAACTCTGCTACTGGCAAATAGAAGTCGACGAGAGATATCGCGAAAAGACTGCCTTCATCACGCCAGACGGCCTCTACGAGTTCAAGGTCATGCCATTCGGACTGCGCTCGGCGCCTGCAACGTTTCAGCGCGTCATGGACACGGTGTTGCCGGAATGAAGTGGCAGACGTGCCTTGTTTACCTGGATGACGTCGTTGTCTTCGCCGGAAATTTCGACGATCACCTTAGGCGGCTTGCGACAGTATTAGAAGTCATCAGGGCTCACTCTGAAGCCAGAAAAGTGCCGTTTCGCCTGGGTTGAGCTTTAGTTCCTAGGCCACGTGATCAGCAAATCAGGAGTACGCCCCGACCCACAGAAGAAAGCTGCCATCGCAAAGTTCCCGCAGCCAACCGACAAGAAGGCAGTGCGCAGATTCCTTGGCATGTGCGCCTGCTACAGGCGCTTTGTCAAGGACTTTTCACGCATCGCGGAGCCGCTAACACATCTAACCAAATGTGATGTCGCGTTCAAGTGGGAAACGCCGCAGGCCAAGGCATTTCAAGAACTCAAACAACGCATGCAGACGCCGCCGGTACTTGCACACTTCGACGAGGACGCCGACACCGAAATCCACAGTGACGCCAGTAGCCTAGGCCTCGGTGCCGTCCTAGTCCAGAGGAAAGAAGGACTTGAAAGGGTGATATCGTATGCTAGCCGGTCGCTGTCAAAAGCGGAAAGCAACTATTCTACGACTGAAAAGGAATGCCTCGCCATCATTTGGGCTACAGCTAAATTCCGCCCTTACCTCTATGGCAGGCCATTCAAAGTCGTCAGTGACCATCACGCATTGTGTTGGCTAGCTAACTTAAAGGACCCTTCAGGACGGCTGGTGCGGTGGAGCCTCAGAATACAAGATTATGACGTCACGGTAATATACAAGTCCGGAAGAAAACACTCCGACGCCGACTGCTTATCGCGCGCCCCAGCGGTCCCCCGCCGCAAGACGACGAGGACGACGACGCCTTCCTTGGGATAATAAGCGCGGAAGAGTTCAGTAAACAGCAGCAAGCCGACCCGGAGCTAAAAGGCCTCGTCGAGTATTTGGAAGGGAACACCGACGTTGTCCCTAGGGCATTTAAGCGCGGGTTATCTTCGTTCACGCTACAAAACAACCTGCTCGTGAAGAAGAACTACTCACCAGTCCGCGCCAGCTACCTTCTTTTTGTACCGTCAGCGCTGCGTCCAGAAATACAGCACGCCCTATACGACGATCCAACCACTGGGCACCTCGGATTTTCCCGGACGCTCTCGAGAATACAGGAAAGGTATTACTGGCCGCGTCTGACCGCCGACGTCGCCCGTTACGTCAAGACATGCCGAGACTGTCAACGACGGAAGACACCACCGACAAGGCCAGGAGGATTACTACAGCCGATCGAACCTCCTCGCCGACCATTCCAGCAGATTGGGATGGATTTGTTGGGGCCGTTTCCGATATCAACATCCGGGAATAAGTGGATCGTCGTGGCGACGGACTATCTCACCCGTATTGCAAAAACTAAAGCTCTACCAAAAGGCAGCGCAGCCGAAGTGGCGAAATTTTTCGTCGAGAACATCTTGCTGCGACATGGTGCCCCAGAAGTCCTCATCACCGACAGAGGAACGGCTTTTACAGCAGAGCTCACCCAAGCCATTTTGCAGTACAGCCAGACAAGCCACAGGAGTACAACTGCCTACCATCCGCAGACGAATGGTCTCACGGAGCGCCTGAACAAGACGCTTGCCGACATGCTAGCAATGTACGTCGACGTCCAACACAAGACGTGGGACGCGGTCCTGCCATATGTAACCTTTGCGTACAACACGGCGGTGGAAGAAACAACACATATCACGCCGTTTAAGCTGGTTTACGGCAGGAACCCGGCGACAACGCTTGACGCCATGCTGCCGCACGTAACTGAGGAAGAGAATGTTGACGTCGCTAGCTATCTCCTGCGCGCCGAAGAAGCCTGACAGCTCGCCCGCTTGCGAATCAAGAGCTAGCAGACGACCGACAGCCGACACTACAACCTCCGACGACGCTTCGTCGAGTACCAGCCTGGCGACCGTGTTTGGGTCTGGACCCCGATACGCCGACGAGGACTCAGTGAGAAACTACTCCGACGCTATTTCGGACCCTACAAGGTCATCCGACGTATTGGCGCTCTGGACTATGAGGTCGTGCCGGACGGCATTTCGCATTCACAGCGGCGCCGCGCACAATCTGAAGTGGTCCACGTGGTGCGCCTTAAACCCTTTTACGGACGCTGACAAACTTCGTCATTTTTGTTCGTTTCTTTGCTACGAGTGCTTTTGTTCATTACCTTCGTTTGTTTGCAGCATCAGGTCGATGCTTTTTAAGAAGGGGGTATTGACACGTGTACATATCTTTATCGGGCGACCACCTTTCGCCGCTTAACAACTGTAATCGCACAGCGAGGGACGCATCCGACGTTTCTGGAAAGTTATCGATGCTTCTAGCCGTCTGTCTGTTGTCGTCGAACCTTGTGTTATCTGATTTCATCGCGTAACGCGAATGGTGTAGAACTTTGTGGAAAGCACGTGGGTCCAAACGATTAGTCTGGAACATTCGACGACTGCTCTATAAAAGCCGACGCGCTTGACCCGCTGATCAGATTTTCGATGATCGCCGAGCGTGTTCGCCGCCATCGTTGTGCTATAAGTGTAGCCTCTTTTGTGGGCACAGATTCGCCCAATAAAAGTTAGTTTTGTGTTTCACAGTATTGCTACTGTGTTCTTTGACGTCACGACCACGTGACAATATATATATATAACGAGAAGAAGGGGATTAACCGAGGGGCCGGACTTTTTTTATTGACCATATCGTCAGAAGACAAGGACACCAACGACAACATAGGGCAAATTACTCGTGCTTACTTATTGAAGTACTGAAATGTTAAATTAATGGAAATGAAAGTGGATGACAAACGTCTTCGCATTACACGTGTGATGCTGTGAAAATTGAGCTGCCATTGCGCCGTTCTCCAATCAACTTTCTTGGGTATTTATCTTTTACTGCTAGAACTAACCCAGGGAGTGTTAGCTAGCTCTACCACTCCCAAACCCTGGTGGCGGATGAGCTAATCACTAAGGCTCCAGTGCTGGTACACTTCGATCCTGCCAAGCCTGTCGTCCTTACCGTAGATGCGTCGCCGTAGGAAATGGGAGCCGTCCTGGCGCACAAGGACAAAGATGGCCAGGAACGCCCTGTCGTTTGCTTCTCGTCGGCTGCACGCTGCAGAGCAACGCTGCAGCCAGCTGGACAAGGAAGGCCTGGCCCTCATGTTCGGTGTCGAACGCTTCCATCAGTATCTGTGGGATCGGAAGTCCGAAGCGGTTACGAACCACAAGCTGGGCTTGATGCTACTGGGGCCTGAAAAGGCAGTTCCCGTGCAGGAATCACCTCGAGTGGTACGCTGGGCCTTGAGGCTTACATTTATCACCTGGTTTACCGTTCGGGAAAGGACTTGGCACCTGCTGATGCCCTGAGCCACCTGCCCCTGCCAGAGTTGCTTGATGCTGTTCCGGAACCTGTTTAAGTGTTAATACTGGAGCACGCGTACCCGGAGGTGCTCTCCAAATCTGCGGTATCGCAAGCGACCAGCCGGGACCCAGTCCCGTCTCAGATGATCAAGGCGTTGTCCCGTGGGGAGTAATTGGTTCAGCGGGCAGCGGACCAGGGCCCTGCACTCACTGCACGCGGGTCATCCGGAGGTAAAAAAGACCAAGGTGGTGGCCTGGCCTGGAACAGGATATCGTTCACATGCGGCAGAGCTTCCAAATCTGCCAGGAGCATCAGCGGGCCTCACATCATGTGGAAATCGCCCCCTGGCAGTTCCCACAGAGACCCTGGTCCCGCCTACACGTGAATTTTCGGGTACTCTTCAAGGGCCATTACTTCTTGGAAGTGGTAGACGCCTTTTCGAAGTATGTGGAGGTTCTACCTGTCACCAGTCTAACAGCAGGTGCGACCATTGCAGACCTCCGACAAGTCTTCTCTGCCCAGGGGTTGCCGGACGTATTCGCGTCCGACAATGGTCCTGCTTTTTCCAGCGCAAAGTACCTGGCCTGGCTGACGAAGAGCGGAATCCGCCGGATGGTGGTTCCGCCATACCACCCTGCTTCAAACGGGGCAGCCGAGCGAGTGGTGCAAACCATCTGGACAAGCTCAAGATGAACCAGACTGGGGATTTCCACACGCATAATGCCCGAATACTTTTTCAGTACCGGCCCACACCCCGCAATGTCACTGGCCGTGCTCCCTATGAGCTCCTGCTGTCCTGTGTGTTCCTGCCTTCTTTCATCGTCTTTTCGCGCTGCCCCTTCAAGATATCACTTCAACACAGAACGCGGAAACCGTTCTTTTTTGTCGGTACGGACACAGACATTGAAATCATCAACAACGCCAACAGGGGTAGTGTCACGGCAGCTAATTCACGCAAATTGAGTATTACAGTCGCAACTGCAATCATATTCTTTGATAATGTGAAATCGATGTCCGTACGCCACTGGGTGGTCGCTCGGGTCGGATCGGTGTTGCATCACAACAGGTAAGTCTTCAACACGGAACACATCAACCGTTGCCTTTTCGGTACCGACACATCCACGTTGATATCACTGATGACGACAACAGAGGTAGCGTTTTTTCAACTAATTCACGCACAGTGAGTATTTCACTCGCAACTGCAATCATATTCTTTGATAATGTAAAATCGATGCCCGTACACCGCTAGGTAGTCGGTTGGCCCCGGCTGGAATGGCATCGCTTGGGATATGATTTCAACACGGAATGCGCGAACCTCTCCCTCTCGTTACTCACACTTCCACGCTGAAATCACTGATGACTACAACAGGGGTAGGGTCATTGAATATGATTCATGGAAAGTGAGTATTTCATTGAAACTGCAATCGTATTCTTTGATTACGTCAAATCGATGTCCGTACGCCGCTGGGGGGTCGGTTGGGTTGGATCAGTGTTCAATCACAAGAGGTAATGTCTTCAACACGGAACACATCAACCGTTGCCTTTTCAGTACCGACAAATACACATCGAAATCACCGACAACGACAACAGGTGCAGTGTCATCGCATTTAATTCATGCAAAGTGAGTATTTTACTCACAACTGCAATCACATTCTTTGATAACGTCAAATAAATGCACGTACACCGCTTGGTGGTCTGTTGGGCCGGATTGGTGTAGCATAGCAAGAAATATGTCTCCAACACGGAAAGCCTCAACCGTTGCCTTTTAGGTACCGACACATACTCATTGAAATGTCCTACCATGACAACAGGAGCAGTGTCATCGCAGCTAATTTATGCAGAGTATTTCACTCGCGACTGCAATCATATTTCTTTACAGTATCAATTAGATGCACGCACGGCTCTGGGAGGTTGGTTGGGTTGGATCGGTGCAAGATCGCAAGAGATATGTCTCCAACACGGAACGCGTAAGCCACTCCCCTTTTGTTACTCACACATCTGCGTGGAAATCACTGACAATGACAAAAGGGGTAGTGTCATTGCAGCTAGTTAACGCAAAGTGAGTATTTCACTCGCAACTGCAATCATAATCATTGATACTGTGAAATCGATGCACGTACGCCACTCAGTAGTCGGTTGGCCCCGGTTGGTATGGCATCGAGGGGATATGAATTCAACACGGAACGCGCAAACCTCTCCGTCTACGCTACGCACACTTTCACATTGAAATCACTGACAACGACAACAGGTGGAGCATGTTTGCAGCTAATTAACGCAAAGTGAGTATTTCCCTCACCACTGCAATCATATTCATTGATAGCGTCAAATCGATGCATGTACGGCGCTGGGTGGACGGTTGGGCTGGAATCGTGTAGCATCGCAAGAAATATGTCTCCAATACAGAAAGCATCAACCGTTGCCCTTTCGGTACCGACAAATACACATTGAAATCACCGACAATGACAACCGGGGTAGTGTAATCGCAGCTAATTTATATTTCACTTAATTTAGTATTTCACTCGCAACTGCAATCATATTGCTTTATAATATCAATTCGATGCACGTACGCCTCTGGGTGATTGGTTGGGCTGGATCGGTGCAGGATCGCAAAGGATATGTCTGCTACACGGAACGCGTAAACCGCTCCGTTTTCGTTACCCACATATCCGCGTTGGTATCACTGACTACGACAACAGGGATAGAGTCATCGCAGCCAAATCACGGAAAAGTGAGTATTTCGCTTGGAACTGTTGCTTTTATTTTATTTATTTTTATATACCATAATCCCTGGTCGGGATTTCAGCATGGCGGGAAATGAGTGCTACATGATCTGATACTATAATATTAGCAGACAAGAAAGAGAGAGAAATAAAAAAAAGAAAAACAAACATACATACAGCGCAATCCATATACTCATACTTATACACACATGTACGCAGATATATACCGAAATGACATATGCATAAACACCCACGTAGACACATACATACGGTATGCACACCCTCAGTTCATATAAAGCAATAACGTTACAAAGAAGGTTAGCGAAGCACAAAAGCAAAATATATATAAAGAACAAGATTTATATGCACACGCTTGAGACAAAGTCTGCCAGGGAGGGCTGTAACACTTGGTAGTTTCTAAATAAGTTCCAATCACTAATCATTCTTGGGAAAAATGAATATTTAAAACAATTGTTATGTGTTTAGTACAGTGCTAGTGTTCGATCATGCCGTTGTCTGGTGTTCTAACCTGAGGAAAATTGATGCAGATGAATGTGGTGTTTTGTGGCGCAAGGGCAAATGTGGCCAAAGAGCGCCAGGCCGGTGGTAATGCGTTCGCAATGGAGGTATGAATAACGAAGGGCAGATGTTACGGTGGCTATAAATGGGCCTAAATACAGCCACTTGAAAGTGCATAAAACCTATACAAGATAAAACTATACCGACGGTTAATGGGCTGTACAATGGACACGAAATACACATTGTGAAATAATGATGATTTAGTGATATACCTCACAGATATCCTTTTTCCAATAAGCACTACTGCCTTAATAGAGTCTTTGGAATGCAAGGTCCTGTAGGCATGTGCTAAGCTAGACTACCATCACAGCGGCATCCTCTAGAAAGAAGATGTGCTATGAATTTCTGGGCCTGAACCTTGCCAGTCTACATCGTTCAAGAAATTTAGAACTGCTTTGGTGTCAAAAAACGGTTCTTCACCAAGAAACATTGCTGGATGGAGAGGGGTATGCTGGCGATATACAAGGGGAGAATGTATCTTTCTCTCAGCTTCGGCTTCCCGGCACTCCAGGAGGACGTAGAGTACGGTCAGCCTCTTACCACATCTACCAAACGTAGGAGGTTCATTTCCGGTCAGTCAAAAATTGCGGGTGTCATAGGTGTGTCCTATCCCGAGTCGACAGAACATGACATCAGTTCGCCGTGTTTTCGTTTTCGGGGGCCAGAAACCTAACTTTGGCTAAATCAAGTGAAGCTTATTCGTAGCTTCCATGCCCCACAAGCGTTGCCAGTGACTTTGCAGATTCTTCCCTAAGAGAGGCGTCGGATCTGTGACAGAGACAGCAGCCGTAGGAATAATAGCTTGCGAGGTGATTGATGTAGTCATTTCGTCAGCTAGTTGATTCCCCTCGATGCCTCTATGGCCAGGTACCCAGCATATAATGAAATGCTGGATAGACATACACGCTCTACAGAGAATGGAATACAGCTCAGTAAGTACAGGGTTGTTGTGTTTACAGAGTGACTTCAAGGCTTTTACGATGCTTAAGGAGTCTGTAAATATAATTGATTTTTGAAGATTTGATTTTCTGATATGTTCCACAGCCGACAACAATGCACGGGCCTCAGCCGTAAATATACTTGTTCCAGGGTGCAGTACACCGGATTCCGAGAAGGATGGACCAATGGCTGCATAGGACACCCCGGCATGCGTCTTAGAACCGTCTGTGTAAAACTCCGTGCACGAGTTTTACACAGACTGGGTACTGGAGCTCCAAGAAATGCATTTTGATATGTGTCTCTGGCGCATGTTTGGTGACCTCTACAAAGGATCTGTCACACTCTATCAGCTGCCACTGCTAGGGCGCTAACAGTTTCGCTGCAGCCATAAGACAATGTTCAAGTACCGGAACACCCATTTCGTCACTGAGGTTTCTTGCGCGCAAAAAGAACAGTCTTCTCGGTGCAGGTCGGTTATTGAAAATTATAGCATCGGTCATATCGTTTATGCATGAATAAGAGGGGTGTTTGCAGTTAGAATTTACTTTGAGGAAATATGTAAAACTGCTATATGATCTCTGAAAATGAAGTGACCATACATTTGTTTCTGCATAAAGGCTTTGTACAGGGCTTGTCCTGAAGGCTCCAGTCGCGAGGCGGATTCCTAAATGATGGACAGGATCCAACATCTTTAAAGCACCTGGTGTAGCGGACTGGTATGCTATAGCACCATAGTGAAGACGTGAGCCGACAAGACACCTATGCAAATTCAAAAGGCATTTCCTGTTACTGCCCAATGTTGTACTTGATAGAAGTTTCAATAAGTTCATTGTTTTGAGGCACTTAGCCTTGAAGTATTTAATATGCGGGATGAATGTCAGTTTCGAATCAAGCATGATGCCGAGAGACTTGTGCTCGGCGCTTACAGGTAATCTGCTACCAGAGAGCTCAATAGCTGGATGTGGTACTATGCCTCTCTTATTCGTGAAAAGAACGCAGGTACTTTTCCGTGGGCTCAACCTGAAACCATTTTCGTCAGCCCATTTCGCCACATTATTTAAAGCATGCTGGACATGTCGTTCGCAGATAGTTAAGTTGCATAATTTAAAACCAAGCTGCACGTCATCTACATATACAGAGTGTGAGATCGTTCGTGCGATAGACATGCCCAACGAATTCATTTTCACAATAAAGAGTGCAGCTTAGCACACCATCTTGTGGAAAATCAGTTTCCTGGGTGAAAGGCCTTGACAAGGCATGGCCCACCCTAACACGAAATGTGCCGTTAGAAAGGTAGCTTTCAATGATGTTTAACCTACTCCCGTGGATACCCGTAGCGGAAAGGTCTCGAATAATACCGAAGCGCCATGTGGTGTCGTATGCTTTCTCCACATCAAGAAATACGGATAGAAAAAACTGTGTATGAAGGTATCCCTTATATTTGCCTCAATGCGGACAAGGTGGTCTGCGGTCGACCTGCCTTCCCTGAAACCCCACCGGTAAGGATCTAGTAGTCTATTACTCTCAAGGACATAGATTAGGTGCCGGTTTATCATCTTTTCAAGGAGCTTGCAGAAACAGCTTGTCAAAGCGATAGGCCTGTAACTACTAGGTAAGGACGGGTCCTTACCTTGTTTGAGTATGGGAATTATTACAGCTTCTTTCCAAGAAGATGGAATATACCCAGTGCCCCACATGACATTAAAAAGTGAGAGGAGTGTTTTCTGTGTTTCAGGATGCAGGTACTTCATCATTTCATAAATGATACGGTCACCACCTGGTGCTGAGCTGTTGCAACAAGCAAGAGAAGTTTTGAGCTAAGCTAAACTGAACGGGCAGTTGTAATCTTCGTTTTGGGCACACTTCCTATCAAGGCGCTGTCGCTCTGCGAGTTCTTTGAACTTCAGGAATGACTGTGAGTAATGCGATGCACTGGAGATATACTTAAAGTGTTCCCCCAGACAGTCTGCCTGGTCTTCCAGGCCATCTCCATGGGTACTTACTAAGGGCAGGGGGTTCATCTCTCGGCCTTTTTGTTTATTCACCCTGTTCCACACCTTTTCTTCGTCTTTGTAAGTATTTATTTTAAATGTGTATGGCTCCCAGCTCTTTCTCTTCGCGCGTCGACGTATTCTCCTGCCTTGAGATTTGACTTGTTTGAAATTAATAAGGTTTTCAGCTGTTGGAGAATTGCGAAGCAATCCCCAAGCTTTGTTTTGATTTTTGCGTGCATTTCGACATTCGTCATTCCACCATGGGATGCGACGGTTCTTTGCCAGTTCGTTAAATTGTTTAATGCATTTTGTTGCAGCGTCAATAATAAAACCAGTTAGGTATGCCACAGCATCGTCCGTATTAAAATCAGAAATGTCGTCCTCGCCTAAATATGTGAGTTCTCGAAACAGTTCCCACTTTGCTGATTCGACGTTCCATCGAGAGAAATGCGGCGAGCACGCATCTGGTTTGGTTAGGTTTAATGTAATTGAGAAGTGGTCACTCCCATAGGGGTTCTTGAGAACAGACCACTCCAGGTAAGGAAATAGTGAACTCGAAACCATGCTCAAGTCTATGAACGAATATGTGTTATGTGTAACATTGTAATACGTTGGTTCTTTTAGTTCAATTCACATGCACCTGAAGAAAACAGAAAATTTTCTATCAGGCGCACATGCGCATCGCAACGCGAGTCGCCCCACAGGGGGCTATCTGCGTATAAATCACCAACGACTATGTATGGCGGAGGAAGTTCATCGATAAGGCTTTGAAACTCTGCTTTAAAACATTTACAGGAGGGGGAGACGTATATCGAACAAACTGTGATTAACTTACCAAACAGCACAGCTCGGACTGCAACTGCCTCAAGGAGAGTTCGGAGTTTGATTTGCTAACATGCAACGCCTTTATCGACTATTATGGCTACACTCCCTGAGGAGGTGAGTGCATCTTCCCGGTCTTTGCGGAAAGTGGCGTATTGCCTTAGAAAGTTGGTCTGTGTTACTTTTAGGTGTGTTTCTTGCACACACAGCATCTTTAGAGTGAATTTGCGAAGTACTTTAACATCATCAAGATTGTGAAAAAGTCCTCCCACGTTCCATTGTATTATTTGGGTGCCCATAACGAGAACGAGGTTACAGGACCCTTTTCCGGTCCTCTAATGCGATGTTTCTCTTTTTTGGAGCGGTCGAACGATTCTCGCCGCTCCTTAGGCACTAGTGGCGCCCTTTGGCTTGGTGTCGTGTCCATCACCTCCTGCAAAGCGCTGGACACCCACTCATGTGAGCGGTTTGTTTGTTGAGAAAGCCTCCTCTCAAAGGATGAGGCCCTTGAGGCCACCAGCCCGGAGGTCGACGGCCCCTTCTCGGATGACGGAGCAGCGCTAGCCGCAACCGCCGAGGGGGCAGGTGACGTCACTGCCGGCTCACTAGGTGTGGGCCGGACAGCCGCCGGAGGCAGTTGTGGCGCTGCCCCCTGACGCGCCACTTCAGCAAAGCTATTCTTCGGTGAGGATATGCGCCTGCGTGCCTCCTTAAACGAAATGTTCTCTTTGGTTTTGATTGCCACTATTTACTGCTCTTTTTTCCAAGGTGGGCAGGACTGCGAGTACGTGGGGTGCTCCCCTTCACAATTTACACAGTGTGGAGTGTTCTTGCATGACTCGGACGGATGTTCATGGTCGGTACATTTGGCACAGGTTAGTCGGCCACGGCAGTTCTGGGAACTGTGGCCGAACCTTTGACACTTCAAACATCGGAGGGGATTTGTGATATACGGCCTCACTCTGATCTTCACATAGCCTGCCTCGATTGTTTCGGGAAGAACACTTGAACCAAATGTAAGAATAAGATGCTTAGTCGGAATTTCTTTACCATCGCGCCTCATTTTGATTCGTTTTACACTGATCACATTCTGGTAACTCCAGCCTTCAAGTAGTTCAGCCTCTGTCAGATCAATCAGGTCACTATCTGATACAACACCACGGCTGGTGTTCATGGTGCGATGCGGTGTCACATTCACTGGAACGTCCCGAAAAGAGGCAAGATTCGGCAGCTTTTCAAACTGAGTTTTATCTCGGAGTTCCAAAAGGAGATCTTCACTTGCAAGTTTGGTTACTTTGCAGCCTTGGCAAGAATATCGGTTATTGACTTAGACACTAGAAAAGGAGAGATCATTCTCGCTGGCTTTGCGGTTTTCTCCGAGTGGATGACGTGAAATTCAGGAAAGTTTTAATTATGACGACCATCGAACCTAAATACTTCTTCGGTGCGCCCTCGTTTATAAAGGCGATCAGGAAGGGGTGGAAAAGAACTTGCCATAGATATATGCGGAAATTAGGCAGCACCGCCAGCCACCCACCATGGAGCCCAACAAGGGGACGCTGCAGGACCATGAAAAGGCACGACCTGCACGCGCCAGCTGTACGACATTACTCTAACCGTCTTCAAGGGGAGTATGGTAGCGCTAGCCCACAAGCCCACATTGCAACCCTCGTGTACTCTAACCGAATCTGTTGTAACCAAGGTTGGCTATACCACACAAGGTTAACCCTTGCTGCCTGGGAAAAGTGGAAATGAAAAGGAAGCTAGGAGGAGACAGGAAAGACCGAAAGTAAGAGAAAGACGAAGATTAGAGGGGAGGATAGGAAAAGGCAACTACCGATTTCCCCTGGGTGGGTCAGCCCGGGGGTGTTGTATACGTGAAGCCGAGGCCAAAGGGGTGTGATGGCGCCGCCGAGGGGCCGTAAAGGTCGAAACACCCGGCATTGGCTCAACCCCCAGGATTCCCTTTTCCCCGGACATGGCTAAGTCGCGCACGGCTACACGCGGAAGGGTCCAACCCTCGTGTGCTCGGGTACATGGTGTCACAACGCACCAAATGCCTGCTGACGCAGACGCCCCTGCGGAGCCTGAGGAAAATTGAATATGTGTAGATGCATCAACCTTAACATGTCCCGCTAGTATTTGATGTAGAAATTTTAAATGTGAATGATGGTTTCTCGTGGCTAGAGGTTTTACATTAGCTCTGGTTAACATGTCTTTTGCAGATGTGCGCTCGTAGCGATTGTATATAAAGCGAACTGCTCTTTTCTGAATCATTTCCAGCTTTTCAATATTTGTTTTTGTGAATGGATGCCACATAGTAACGGCATAATGTAAGCTAGGCAGAATGGCAAATTTATACTCCAGAGACGGACTGTAGGAGTGGACAAGCCGCCTTGGTTGCGCAGTGGCTATAGTGTCGGGCTGCTGAGCACGAGGTCGCGGGATCGAATCCCGGCCACGGCGGCCGCATTTCGATGGGGGCAAAAACATCCGTGTTCTTAGATTTAGGTGCACGTTAGAGAACCCAAGGTGGTCGGAATTTCCGGAGTCCTCCACTACGGCGTGCCTCCTAATCAGAATGAGGTTTTGGCATCTAAAACCCCAGAATTTAATCTTTTTTTGTAGGAGGGGACAGTTTTAGAGCCCTGCGAAGGAAAAAAATAGTTTGCGCTGCGTGTTGGCTGTGACTTGATCGATGTGGTTGTTGCATGTTAGATAACTTGTTATGAAGAGAACTAAGTATTTATACTCTGTAACTTCGGTAAAACATTGGTATTGATGCCGTATTAATAGGTGAGGGGTAGGTTTTGTGAGTAATTGTCATTGCTACTGTTTTTTTTTTCAAAATTGAGGGACATTTGCAAATTTTCATACCATGACGCAACTCTTTGAAACGCTTGATTTAAGTGTAGCTGGTCATATGTGCATTTAATCTCGGAGTATAAAACACAGTCATCTGCGTATTGTCTTATTTTAGCTGGGATGTTGTCAAGAATATCGTTTATAAAGTTGAGCAAAATGAGGGGTCCCAGCACCGAGCCTTGAGGGACACCGGATCACACGAAAACTTTACCTGAGCTAAGCTGGTCAAAACATACAAATTGTTGGCGGTCATTAATGTACGGTGAAATCCAGAATATTAGCTTAGAGTTTTGTAGTGCCAAGTTTATTTATAAAGCAGTTTATTGTGAGAAACCATATCAAAAGCTTTATGAAAGTTGAAAAACATTGCGTCAGTTTGATTTCACTAATTTATAGAAGCCGCGAAATCATGTATAGTTTCTATTGAGTTTGTGCTGACAAGCCCTTGCGAAACCCATGTTCTTTGGTGAAGAAGTTCTGCCACTCTAGAAATACTGAAATGTCCTTATCTATTACGTGCTCCATCAGTTTGCAAGTGGTTCAAATTAATAATATGCGACGGTAATTCTTTACACAGCATTTGCTGCCATTTTTGTGTAGCGGTATAACCTTAGCCATTTTCCAGTCTCTTGGAACCTTTCCCTCCTGTAGCGACTTCGAAAACGACACGTGAACGTAATCATCATACCTTGCTGGTGAAGCAGCGCACTGACACAGACACAAAAGACACACAAGACGACACACGTACTTTGCCACTAACTCAGCATACCGCTTTAAAAATTCATTAGGGATGTCATCGGGACTGCACCATTTTTCATATCAATATTTAGTAGCACATGAAGTATGTTCATGTTCGCTAGTGTTCGCTAGTGTTCTGTTCGCTAGAGACCATATCGGGTATGGGCGGAAGGAAGGAGCTGAACTTGGGCATGATATCATTGTCTTTACTGTAAACAGACTGAAAATGATCATTAAATGCGTTTGCTATTTTTGAGCGGTCTTGGGTAATGCAGCCCCCAATATTAAAAGCGCTGCAGCTGCAGGATGAAGGAGAAACCGGGCGCCCAAATTTTTCTGGGGATGATGAAATAACATGCTACAATAGTACCCAATAGTCATCATGTTTATCTTTCGCAACCTGATCTCTAAGTTGAATGGTTAAGGTGGATATTTCTTGTATATGGAACTTTGTTCGACATCTTTTCTTCTTTTTTGTCTTTTCAGTTTTCTTCTGAGATGTAGTGTAGATCGAGCTATCTAGGGGTTCTTATGTTTTTTTTAAATACTGGGCCCAAAACGATCAATAAATTCTTTGATAATATGCTTTAGATGGTCCCAGATAATAATAATAATAATAATAATAATAATAATAATAATAATAATAATAATAATAATAATAATAATAATTGTAGCGAAGAGAGACGCTAGTGGGTCGAGCGCTCCTGCTCAGCAACGGCTCTCGTGCTTGGAAGCTGTGGCTGCCCTGCGCGTCGACGTTGCGCTGCTCCGAGCTCTGCCAAATAAACACCTTTAGAATTGGTGGAGGTGCGGGGAAGCAGACGCCAGGCCCATGGAAGGTTGCCCGACATCGAAAGAAGAACGAAATTCTTCTAAGATGCGCAGAAGCTGCGAACGTTGAGGTGGGGTGAGGCCATAGGCAATAGATGAATCGAACACACGTGTGGGCAAAGGGTCCGACGTAGAGAGAGAGCCGAGCGTGTTTTAAGTGGCGCAGGACGTGCCTTGGGGAACATCCGTAATTGGTACGGCGTCGATCACTTCCACCTGGCCAAGACATTCGCCTTGGAGCAGCATCACAGGGTGTGAGAAGGGGTTACAGACAAAAATAGCTGTGGAGCCCTGTTTCACGTTCACAGTCGCAAAAGCCAGCAGCAGACCTTTTCGAGTATAAAAGTGGCCCGACGTGGAAAGTAGTGCGATGGCGTCAGAGAGGCTGCTGCAATGCATTGATGCAATCACTGACGAGTTGGGAGGAACGTTTGTGTCGTGTCTGACGAGTAGTTTGTTCGCAAAAGAAGCATTATCGGCAAGCGTCATTTCTGAAATCGGCGACAGTTCTAGTTCGGCCCGTGTGCAATGAATGACGGCATCGTGGCGGGCGAGAAAGTCCCACCACAGGATAACTTCGTGGGAGCACGAGGAAATCACAATAAATTCGACGGCGTATACAACGTCCTCGATAAGAAGACGAGCGGTGCACGCCGCAATCGGGTGAATACGCTGTGCGCCTGCTGTTCGGAGGGCGAGTCCAGCAATGGGCGTCGTAACCTTTCGAAGGAAGCGACAAAGCTCTGCGTCCATAACTGATACAGCGGCTCCTGTATCCACGAGGGTATATGTGCGCACACCGTCAACTAACACGTCTATCACATTGGTCGGGCTACGTTGAGAACTTCCGCGTTTCTACGGGGTCGCAGCCCTTGCCTCATGGTCTGCGACGATTAGTTTTCCTCATCCCGAGCTTCGGGACGAGGCCGTATCGGCGATGGGGAGTGTCTGCGTGGAGAAGTTGAGCGGCGGATGTTGGCGGACCGGCGGAACGGTGGATACGCAGCCCGAGGTTCGTCGTCGTAATAAGGGTGCGGAGAACCCGCCATAGAACTTAGCCCTTATGGTGTAGCGCTGGGCGACTGCACACGACTATAGTGGCGTGCGACGTGGCCTGCATAGCCGCACGCAAGACATATCGGTCGATTGTCCGCTGTACGCCACCGAGTCGTTGCGGCAGGTCCCATCCGCGTGCAAGGACGCTTTGGACGTGGCGGCTGGTGAAGTGATTGCATAGCAGGCTGTTGTCGGGGCATAGCGAGGACTTCGGCGTACGTGAGAGGTCCCCTTTGAGGGAGTTGTTGAGGCTGGGTGACGACTTCCGCATAGCTGAGTGGCACAGCTGTCGGAATTTGTTGGGGCCTGGCCATGACTTCGGCGTAGCTGTGAGGCACAGCCGCAGCTACGCAGTTCTTGCGCTATGACGCGGCGAAGTGGAGGCGCAGAACTTGGCGTAGGCGCGTGTACCGACCGCGACTGTGCAAAATCCCTGAACGAGAGTTGCCGGGCAACTTCCTCGCGGACGAACGCCTTCATTCCTGCGAGGAACGCTGCCTGGTTGGACATGGCAGCCAAACCAGCGAGGGATTCGTCATGCGGTAGAGATCGACGGGTCAGTGACCGCTGCCTGCGGAGTTCTTCATAGCTCTGATACAGTGTGACAATTTCAGCCACAGAGCGTGGACTTTTGGCCAGCAACATGTTAAAGGCGTCGTCTTCTATGCCCTTTAGGATGTTTCGGATGCGATCAGACTCCGCCATGGTCGAATCGACTTTCCTGCATAGGTCCAGGACATCTTCGATATAGCTGGTGAATGTTTCGCCTGGCTGTTGAGCTCGTTCTCGCAAACGTTGCTCGGCACGCAGCTTGCGAACTGCAGGGCGACCAAATACATCGGCGAGGGAAGTCAAATTCCGACCACGTTTGGGACTCTACTTGATGGTTGTTATACCACAGGCTGGCCACTCCAGCGAGGTAGAAGAGAACATGGCTCAGTTTGGCAGCTTCGTCCCACTTGTTATGGTTGCCTACCCTGTCGTACGCCGTGAGCCATTCCTCCACGTCAGTGTCGTCACGCACCATATTGACACTGGCTCCCAACTGCCATTACGGCAACGACCTGATCGCGTATCTGCCGCAGAACGCCGTGTGAATAATGAGCAAGTGGACGATATGCTTCGCCGCGAAGTGATCCGACCCCGGAACAGTCCATGGGCATCCCCTGTTGTCCTTGTTACGAAAAAAGACGGCTCGGTACGGTTCTGTGTAGACTATCGGCGTCTGAACAAGATCACTCGCAAAGATGTATACCCGCTGCCGCGAATCGATGACGCCATCGATAGCCTACATGGAGCAAAATTCTTTTCATCTCTAGATTTACGCTCCGGCTATTGGCAAGTACCCATGGCTGACGTCGATAGACCGAAGACAGCCTTTGTCACACCGGACGGTTTATACGAATTTAACGTCATGCCGTTTGGACTTTGTAATGCGCCAGCAACCTTTGAACGCATGGTGGACACATTCTCCGCGGTTTGAAGTGGCGCACGTGCTCATGTTATCTCGACGACGTTGTTGTGTTTGCCTCTGACTTCACCACGCACCTTCAACGCCTACGGCGTGTTCTGATGTGCTTAGCAAACGCTGGCCTCCAACTGAACCTAAAGAAGCGCCGATTTGCAGCGCGGCAGCTCACGATACTCGGTTACGTCGTCTCGTAGGATGGAATCCTCCCCGATCCAGACATACTTCGTGCCGTAGCTGAATTTTCTAAACCGACGTTCGTTAAAGAACTGCGCAGTTTTGTAGGTTTGTGTTCCTACTTCAGGCGCTTCATTCGCAATTTAGCCGCCGTCATATCGCCCCTGACGAAGCTCCTTGGCAGCAACGGACCTCTCCATTCGTGGTCGTCCTAGTGCGGCGAGGCTTCACTAAGCTCCGTCGTTTGCTCACGTCTCCTCCCATTTTGCGCCACTACGACCCAACGGCACCTATTTAGGTACACACAGATGCCAGCAGTGTTGACCTCGGCGCTGTCCTAGCGCAGCGCAAAGAAGGGTTTCCTGATTATGCTGTGGCATACGCAAGCCGTATTGGCCTCGAGCTCCACCACAGGAAACGCTGGCGCCACCGTCGGCGTGACGTGCTAGGAGGGATCACGTGGACATAGCGGCCGCGTCGGCTGCTTCGGGCGCGCCGAAGCGAGCTGAAAACGAGTTTAAAGTCCCTCGTACGCTGCGGTTTTCATTTAGTGGCGAAATTTTCCGGCTTCGAGTGTCTCCTTTACAACGCTTGAAAGCACTACAATAGGTAGTGGCTGCCTTTGAAGGTGCGCGACATGGTCTGCTACTGCTCGGTGCCGCAGGGCTGGACGCACGTCACGGAGGCCGGTGTCAGCCTTATTCACACGTAGCCGCAGGACAAGAAGCTGTGTGAAGCTTGGCTCGCGAAACATAAAACCGTCAAACAGTCATCGGCTACAACTCGGGTATGCAGCAAGCACAGACGCGGGGAAGATTTCTGCTACGGCGCCCGGTCTGCGATGTTCTGAAAATGCGCACTGAGACGCTCGCCCGAGTCCGCTGCCCGACTAATGTCATGACGGTTTGGTCTATCAACTTGTCGATACTATAGATACTGCCAAGTTCAGTGGAGTGGAAAGGCAGCGGTAAGAAGCACATTTGAAGAAAGCATGGCATATGGTCATGTTTGTGTTATGAATTAATGCACTGGATTACAAAAAAGGAGCAGCGGGAAATTGCACGCTGAGAACGCCGATAAACATACAGTGCGACGCAACTCGAGAAATAGTATCGAATGGACAAAGAATTTTGAAGAAAAAAAAGATTGAATCGTCGCGACGGCACATCACAGTCCCCGTAGGCGTTGAAGTCTCCACAATGAAATTATTTTTGAACAGCTCTGATAGCGCCTACGCAACAATGGTTGCTTGTATACTGTCAAATGCTCATATTCTGCGGCCTAAAGCTCATGGCATGGTGCGAAAACGCGCGCGTGGAGACAGCGAAACAGTGCGCGGACAAGCACGCAGACGCGCAGTCGGTCGCTGCGAATCTGCGCGATCGCTGCATTGAGGCTTCATTCTATTACGCTCCATTTAGTTATACAAACACTATAAGAACTTATTTCACATAGTTTGCTCTCAGCGTTCACCTACCTTTCACGCAAGAAGCCGGTTCGGCAGACTCCATCGCGGCGACCGCGCGCAGTGGCGTTCACTGTACGTATTCGGTAAAGAGATAGCGACTGTAAACGACTGTGTGCTTTCAGTTTGCCCAAGATTATTATTTAGACAGTAAGAAACTTCTCTCATTTCGAAAGTGCTCACAGAAATGTCCGGGAGAGCTCGCGCGTGGTGTTTTCAGCGAGCGCTGACAGCAAAAGCTATGAGGAGCGCGCCACGTGATCCCTCATACTACGCCATCCAGGCGCTTCCGATAGAGGGCGACTCCGTAACTCCTCGCCGCCAATACTTACTAATGCCGAGACCAATTACACGGTCACGGAAAAAGAATGCTTGGCGATCATCTGGGCGCTTACCAAGTTCCGGCCCTCTTTGTATGGTCCATCTACAATTTGATGTCGTCACGGACCACCATGCGCTATGCTGGCTGTCGTCATTGAAGGATGCCTAAGGCCGTCTCGCCGACTGGGCGCTTCGCTTACAAGATTACGATATCCGCGTCATCATCATCAGCCTGGTTACGCCCACTGCAGGGCAAAGGCCTCTCCTTTATTTCTCCAACAACCCCGGTCATGTACTAATTGTGGCCATGCCGTCCCTGCAAACTTCTTAATCTCATCCGCCCACCTAACTTTCTGCCGTCCCCTGCTACGCTTCCCTTCCCTTGGAATCCAGTCCGTAACCCTTAATGACCATCGGTTATCTTCCCTCCTCATTACATGTCCTGCCCATGCCCATTTCTTTTTCTTGATTTCAACTAAGATGTCATTATCTCGCGTTTGTTCCCTCACCCAATCTGCTCTTTTCTTATCCCTTAACGTTACACCTATCATTCTTCTTTCCATAGCTCGTTGCGTCGTCCTCAATTTGAGTAGAACCCTTTTCGTAAGCCTCCAGGTTTCTGCCCCGTAGGTGAGTACTGGTAAGACACAGCTATTATACACTTTTCTCTTGAGGGATAATGGCAACCTGCTGTTCATGATCTGAGAATGCCTGCCAAACGCACCCCAGCCCATTCTTATTCTTGTGATTATTTCTGTCTCATGATCCGGATCCGCAGTCACTACCTGCCCTAAGTAGAGGTATTCCCTTACGACTTCCAGTGCCTCGCTGCCTATTGTAAGCTGCTGTTCTCTTCCGAGACTGTTAAACATTACTTTAGTTTTCTGCAGATTATTTTTAGACCCACTCTTCTGCTTTGCTTCTCCAGGTCAGTGAGCATGCATTGCAGTTCTTCCCCTGAGTTACTAAGGAAGGCAATATCATCAGTGAATCGCAAGTTACTAAGGTATTCTCCATTAACTTTTCTCCCCATTTCTTCCCAATCCAGGTCTCTGAATACCTCCTGTAAACACGCTGTGAATAGCATTGGGGAGATCGTATCTCCCTGCCTGACGCCTTTCTTTACTGGGATTTTGTTGCTTTCTTTATTGAGGACTATGGTGGCTGTAGAGCCGCTATAGATATTTTGCAGTATTTTTACATATGGCTCGTCTACACCCTGATTCCGTAATGCCTCCATGACTGCTGAGGTTTCCACAGAATCAAATGCTTTCTCGTAATCAATGAAAGCTATATATAAGGGTTGGTTATATTCCGCACATTTCTCTATCACCTGATTGATAGCGTGAATATGATCTATTGTTGAGTAGCCTTTACGGAATCCTGCCTGGTCCTTTGCTTGACAGGAAGTCTAAGGTGTTCCTGATTCTATTTGCGATTACCTTAGTAAATAGTTTGTAGGCAACGGACAGTAAGCTGATTGGTCTATAATTTTTCAAGTCTTTGGCGTCCCCTTTCTTATGGATTAGGATTATGTTAGCGTTTTTCCAAGATTCCGGCACGCTCGACGTTATGAGGCATTGCGTATACAGGGTGGCCAGTTTCTCTAGAACAATCTGCCCACCATCCTTCAGCAAATCTGCTGTTACCTGATCCTCCCCAGCTGCCTACTCCCTTAGCATATCTCCCAAGGCTTTCTTTACTTCTTCCGGCGTTACCTGTGGGATTTCGAATTCCTCTAGACTATTTTCTCTTCCATTATCGTCGTGGGTGGCACTGGTACTGTACAAATCTCTATAGAACTCCTCAGCCACTTGTACTATCTCATCCATATTAGTAATGGTATGGCCGGCTTTGTCTTTTAACGCATACATCTGATTCTTGCCAATTCCTAGTTTCTTCTTCACTGTTTTTAGGCTTACTCCGTTCCTGAGAGCATGTTCAATTCTATCCATATTATACTTCCTTACGTCAGCTGTCTTACGCTTGTTGATTAACTTCGAAAGTTCTGCCAGTTCTATTCTAGCTGTAGGCTTAGAGGCTTTCATACATTGGCGTTTCTTGATCAGATCTTTCGTCTCCTGCGATAGTTTACTGGTATCCTACCTAACGGAGTTACCACCGACTTCCATTGCACACTCCTTAATGATGTCCACAAGATTGTCGTTCATTGCTTCAACACTAAGGTCCTCTTCCTGAGTTGAAGCCGAATACCTGTTCTGTAGCTTGATCTGGAATTTCTCTATTTTCCCTCTTACCGGTAACTCATTGATCGGCTTCTTATGTACCAGTTTCTTCCGTTCCCTTCTCAGGTCTAGGCTAATTCGAGTTCTTACCATCCTGTGGTCACTGCAGCGCACCTTGCCGAGCACGTCCACATCTTTTATGATGCCAGGGTTAGCGCAGAGTATGACGTTAGGATGGATAGTTGGGCGTGTTGGTTAAGCATGATTTCTGAAGTGAAGGCGCTAAAATGACGGAGGACAAAGAAGAAACACACACACACACACGGCGCCTTCTGAAGTGAAGGCGCTGTGTGTGTGTGTGTTTCTTCTTTGTCCTCCGTCATTTTAGCGCCTTCACTTCAGAAATCATGCAGAGTATGAAGTCTATTTCATTTCTAGTCTCGCCGTTCGGGCCCCTCCACGTCCACTTTCGGCTATCCCGTTTGCGGAAGAAGGTATTCATTATCCTCATATTATTTTGTTCCGCAAACTCTACCAATAACTCCCCCCTGATATTCCTAGTGCCTATGCCATATTCCCCCACTGCCTTGTCTCCAGCGTGCTTTTTGCCTACTTTGGCATTAAAGTCACCCATTAGTATAGTGTATTTAGTTTTCACTCTACCCATCGCCGATTCCATGTCTTCATAGAAGCTTTCGACTTCTTGGTCATCATGACTGGATGTAGGGGCGTAGACCTGTACAATCTTAATTTTGGTACAGTACAGTACAGTACGGTACGGTACAGTACAATATCCGCGTACTGTACCGCAACGGATGCCAGCATGCTGATGCTGATGCCCTCTCATGTTCTCCCTTGCCAGATGACAATGCCTGCTTCGCAATATCCCAGCTTGACGTTTCTTCCGTCGACATTGGGACCATCGCTTCTGAGAAGCGCAAGGACCCCTGGATTGCCTCCATCATAGACTGCCTTGCTGATCCGTCATCGCAGCCAACCACTCGTGCATTGCACCGTCAAGCTCGCCATTTCGCCATTCGCGACGACCTGCTTCACCGACGCAATTACGCCTTTGACGGCCGCCTGTGGGTATTAGCTGTACCTCGAAGCCTGCGTTCTGAAATCTGCGCATTGTTCCACTCTGATCCACAGTGTGCTCACTCGGGACTTTTCAAAACCTACCAGCGCCTCCGACGACGCTACTACTGGCGAGGAATGTACAACTACATTCAAAAGTTCGTTCGCTGATGCCGCGACTGCTAGCGCCGAAAATCTTCACCCCAACACTCGCCAGCTGGTCTGCAGCTGGTCTGCGTCACTGTGTGAAAACTGTATCAACATGAAAGGACATGTCTATCATTGAAACGTTATCTGCTCGCGAAAAGTTTGGAAAATGACAGTTTGTTTTTTTGCGTTCACAGATACACGAGAGAGTGTTAGTAGTACCATCTAGTGATGAGAGATGCCCGGATAAATTTGACATTTAGCATTAGAAGCAGGAATGACACGTATAACAACAAGTCAAAGATGAATATCAAGTATGACCATGCATTCTAGTAAAGTCATCAACAATCTGCAATAGGGCGAAAGCAAATACGAAGTCAATAATTCGTTCGCCTGCTCTATCGCATTGCTTCTGAACTGTCAACGAGTTCAAGTGAGTGTTGGGTACGTTGAAGTCGCCGGATAAAATAATCCAATCACCTTGTTTAACATGAATGCTCATAAATTTTTTCATTTCAACAAGATCGGTAGGTTCGGAGGAGGTTAGCCACTATAGAACACCAATAATGTACTTGACATTTTCGTGATAAGCTTTACAGAAAAAGCACTCGACGTTAGGTACATCAGGCATTTGAATAATGTTCAAAGAATTTAAAAGAAAAGGATGCGAACTCCGCCTCCTCTAGCCCTGCGGTCCTTTCTGAATACATTGAAGCCAACTGGTACAAATTCACTGTTGAAGACTGAATCATTCAACCATGTTTCGGTTAGTAATACAATGTGGGGATCGTGAGAAAGTATATTACCTTCCAGTTTAGGTTCAGTGGTTTTTTAATATGCTTCTGCAGTTTATGTTCAGGATTCGTAATGATGAGCAGGGTTGTGCATTTTTATTCATCGGACTGTTTATTTAGTAGATAACGTTGGCTTTTCTCGTCATTCCACGCATAAAGAGTTCCGTCAACACTAAGTTTGTCATAAACGAGTTTAACTTTGGCACCCCTATTTCTCTCTTCACTTGCGTTTACCTATAGATTTTCACGCAGCTCACGCACCCGTTTGGAGAAGTCCTCAGAGAGAGGCAAATATGTGCCTTTTAGTTTGCAGGAATGGTTCAGAATAGTTGCCTTTTCACGATAATTCAGGAATTTAAGGATTACAGGACGATTTTTTTTTACCCTTTGAGCCCAGCCTATGCATTCTTTCTCTAGATTGAGTTGGTATTGCAATGTTTCTAGGAATACCTCTTTCCCAACTTTCTTTTCTAGTTCTTCGGAGGTTTCTACAAAAGACCCCTCCGAGCCGCATATTATTAAATTATTCTTGCCACTTCTGTTTTCCAAGTCATTCAATTTTTTAATGACCGAAGCTAATGTATCGTTATGATTTGAAATCGCTTTTCCTACATCAGTTACTTGAATCGTTCATTTCTTAAAACAGGAAAGCTGCTGTTCTACCCCGTCAATTCTTTCAGTTAAGGCCGTGATCTTCTTTCCATTTCTGTTTGGTTGACTTGGATATTTCCTATGGTAGAAATGATATTATTCTGACCAAATAGCAGCTGCATCAACAGCTTTTTTTCAGTCTGCCCAGAGTTAGACTCAATATCACCACATACCAACAAATTTTTCACATTAAAAGAAAAAATAGTAAAACGGACTTAGCGAGAAATGGGCAGGGCATCAGCAATAAGAATCGGTCATCACTGTGGCAGGAATAAGCTAATGTCTAATCACTAACCTGCAGTACAAAGCAGAAATTCCGCCTGGTTTGCTGCTGCCAAGCCCACTGGTGCAGAATGGCGCTGCGAAGCCATTTATAAGTGTTCGAGCGTTAATGTGACATGATGTCACTGATGTTCGGTACGATGCAGATAGCGTGGAAAAAGGGAGAGATACCACGTCATCAATGCACACATTTGCATGTGCAAGGATTTTGCATTGTAGAAGCATGTCCCCTCGTTGCTTCGCTCAGTCGTTGAAACATAGCCGATCGCTGTAAGCTGCCATCCGAGAAAGACTGCAGTACATCCTGCAGTACAAAGCAGAAAGGGTTGCTCAGCATTCCGCCTGGTTTTCTGCTACCGGGCCCACTGGGGAAGAATGGTGCTGAGAAACCATTTAAAAGTGTTCAAGCGTCCACGTGACATGATGTCACTGATGTCCGGTATGATGCACGTGTAGAGCTTTCGGTTTCTAGGGCGCATGCCCAATTGTTGCTAGGCTCAGTCGTTGAAACATAGCCGATCTGTGTAAGCTTCCATCTGAGAAAAACTGCTGCAACCCGCAGTGCAAAGCAGAAAGGGTTGCTCAGCATTCCGCCTGGTTTGCTGCTGCCGAGTCCACTCGGTCACATTCTGCAAATCACATTCTTCGAGAACGTCAAATCGAGGCAAGAAAGCCACAGGGTGGTCGGTTGGGCCTGATCGGTGTAGCATCGCAAACAACTTGTCTGCAACATGGAACGCGCATTCCGCCCCATTTCGGTACCGACACATCCACGTTGAAATCAATGACAACAGGGTTAGTGCCATTGCAGCTAATTCACGCAAAGTCAGTATTTCACTCGCCACAACATATTCTTCAATAGTTTCCAATCGAGGCACGTACGCAGCAGGGTAGTCAGTTGGGCCTGACCGGTGCAGCATCGCTAGAGATATGTATGCAACACGGAACAAGTAAACCGCTCCATTTTTGTTACCCACGCATCCACATTGATATAATTGCGAGTGACAACCGGGGTAGTGTCATTGCAGCTAATTCACGTTAAGTGTGTATTTCACTGGCCACAGCATATTCTTCGATAGTTTCGAATCAAGGCACGTACGCCGCAGGGTAGTCAGTTGGGCCTGATCGTGGTAGTATCGTAAGGGATATATATGCAACACAGAACGCGTAAACCACTCCCTTTTTGTTATGCAGATGTCCACATTGATATAACTGAGCACGACAACTGGGGTAGTGTCAGTGCAGAGCTAACTCGCGCAAGGTATTTCACTCGCCACAGCATATTCTTCGATAGTCTCGAATGGAGGCACGTACGCCACAGGGTAGTCAGTTGGGCCTGATCGGTGTAGCATTGCAAGCGATGGTATGCAACACAGAACACGTAAACCGCACCCTTTTTGTTACCCACACATCCACATTGATATAACTGAGAACGACAACAGGGGTAGTGTCTCTGCAGCTAATTCACACAGAGTCATTATTTCACTCGCCACAGCATATTATTAGATAGTGTCGAATCGAGGCACATATGCCGCAGGGTGGTCAGTTGAGCCTCATCGGTGTAGCATCGGAATGAATATGTATGCAACACGGAACAAGTAAACCGCTCCCTTTTTGTAACCCACACATCCACGTTGATATAATTGCGAGCGACAGCAGGGGTAGTGCCATTGCAGCAAATTCACGCAAAGTGAGTATTCCAGTCGCCGCTGTAAGCACATTCTTCGATAGTATCGAATCGAGGCACATGCGCCGCAGGGTGGCCGGTGGTGCCAGATCGGAATAGCATCGCAAGGAATATGTATTCAACACAAAACGCGCACACCGCACCCTTTTCGTCACCCCCCACCCCCATACACACTGAAATCAATGACAACGACAACAGGGGTAGTGTCATTGTACCTAATTCACGCAAACTGAGAGTTTCACTCGCCACAGCAATCGTATTCTTTGATAATGTGAAATCGATGCACGTACGCTGCTGGGTAGTCGGTTGGGCAGATAGCTGTAGCATCGGAAGAGATATGTCTTCAACAAGGAATGCGCAAACCACTTCCCTTTCGTTACGCACACATACACATTGACATCACCGACAACGACGTCAGGGCTAGTGTCATGGCAACAAATTCACGCAAGTGAGCATTTCACTCCCAACTACAATCATATTCTTTGATAATGTCAAATCGATGAACGTACGCCACTGGGTAGTCGGTTGCGCCGGATCGGTGTAGCATCGCAAGGGATACGTCTTCAACATGGAATGCGGAAACCGCTTCCTTTTTGCTACCCGCACATACACAATGAAATCACTGACAACTACAACAGGGTTCGTGTCATTGCACTTAATTTGCGCAGAAATGAGTAGTTCCCTTGCCACTGCAGCCATAATTTTTGGCAACGTCAAATCGAAGCACGTGCGCCGGTGGGTAGACGGTCCCGCCGGATCAGGATAGCAACGGAAGGGATATGTCTTCCACACGGAACGCCCTAACCACTCTCTTTTCGTTACCAACACATATACAAGGATATCACTGACAACGACAGGAGGGGTAGTGTCATCGCAGCTTATTCACACAAAGTGAGTATTTCACTCGCAACTCCAATCATATTCTTTGATTATTTCTAATCGGTGCACGTACGCCGCTGAGTAGCCGGTTGGGGCGGATGGGTGTGGCATTGAGAGGGATATGTCTGCAACACAAAAAGCATAAACCGTTGCCTTTTCGGTACCGACATATGCACATTGAAGTCACCGACAACGACAACAGGAGTGGTGTCATCGCAGCTAATTCACACCAAGGGACTATTTCACTCGCCAGTGTAATCATATTGTTTGATGATGTCCAGTCGATGCACGTACACAGCTGGGTAGTCGGTTGTGCCGCGTCGATGCGGCTTCGGAAGGGATGTGTGTTCAACACGGTGCATGCAAACTGCTCCGTTTTCGTTAACAACACATAAACATTGAACTCGCCGTCAAGGACAACCGGGATGTGTCATCGCAGGAAGTTCTCCTAAAGTGAGCATTTCACCAGCAACTGCAATCATATTCTTTGATAATTTCAAATAGATGCGCGTATGCCACTGGGTATTCAGTTGCGCCGGATCGGTCTAGCATCGAAATGGATACGGCTTCAACACGGAACGCACAAGCCGCTCCCTTTTTGTTACCCACACATACACATTGAAATCACTGAACACGACAACAGAGGTAGTGTCATTGCACCTAATTCACGCAAAATGAGTATTTAACTCGCCACTTCAATCGTATTCTTTGATAATTTCAAATAGATGCGCGTATGCCACTGGGTATTCAGTTGCGCCGGATCGGTCTAGCATCGAAATGGATACGGCTTCAACACGGAACGCACGAGCCGCTCCCTTTTTGTTACCCACACATACACATTGAAATCACTGAACACGACAACAGAGGTAGTGTCATTGCACCTAATTCACGCAAAATGAGTATTTAACTCGCCACTTCAATCATATTCTTTGACAATGTCAAATCGATGCATGTACGCTGATGGGTGGTCATTGGAACTGGATCGGTGTAGCATCGCAAGGGATATGTCTTCAACACGGAACGCGCAAACCGCTCCCTTTTCGTTACCTACACATCCAATGTGAAACCACCGATGTCGACAATAGAGGCAGTGTCATGACACCTAATTCACGCAAAGTGATCATTTTTCTCGCAACTGCAAACATATTCTTTGACAATGTAAAATCGATGCACGCACGCCGCGGGTAGTCGGTTGGGCCGGACCGGTGCAGCATGGCGAAGGATATGTCTTCAACACGGAACGCGCAAACCTCTCCCTTCTCGGTACCGACAAATTCACATTGAAATCACCCACAAGGCCAACAGATGTAGTATCATCGCAGCTGCTTCACGCAAAGTGAGCATTTCACTCGCAACTGCAATCATATTCTTTGATATTGTAGCAGGAAGGAGACACGTCCACGAGTGTAAAATATAGTACATTTACAACAGGTGTATATGGCGTTCAGGCAACTGCCAGACTTCGTCTTCCTCTAGTCTAAATCAACTTCTTCCTTCCATTCACCGTACGATCACCCTCCCGGTGGGGTAGCTCCGTCCCGGTGCAAGCTATAGAGCCTCACCTAATGGGGGTACATAGGGCTTGAGCCTGGTAACGCGAACAACATCGCTGGTAACGTTGGTAGGCACTGAAGGCTGACCGACTGGGGCGATCTCATATGTTACGTCGGTCATTTGGCGTAAGATATTGTATGGACCAGAATAACGGGAAAGTAGTTTTTCCGACAAGCCGATGCGACGTGATGGCGTCCAGAGAAGGAGGCGGGAACCAGGTGAACAAAGGTGGTCTCGGTGCCGAAGGTCGTAGCGTCGGTTTTGAGAAGCTTGCGAGACTGTGAGGCGATGACGGGAGACATCTCGGACCTGGGTGGCTAAGTCAATAGCATCGCGAGCGTAACCAGTGCTGGGTGATTTTACTGCGGAAGGTAGCAAGGTGTCAAAGGGCAAGGTGGGGTCGCGGCCGTACAAAGGTAAAATGGTGAAATTCCGGCAGTGTCGTGACGGGACGAGTTGTACGCGAAAGTGATGTATGGTAAAGCGACGTCCCAGTCGCGGTGATCGTTGGAAACGTACATGGTGAGCATTTCAGTCAGTGTGCCGTTGAGTCGCTCGGTGAGGCCGTTCGTTTGAGGGTGGTATGTGGTAGCAATCTGGTGTTTGTAGAACAGGAGCGGAGCAGATCATCGACGACCTTCGATAGAAAGTAGCGGCCGCGATCGGTCAGCCACTGACGAGGGGTGCCGTGGTACAGGATGACGTCGTACAGTAAGAAGTCGGCGGCATCTGAAGCGCAGCTGGTTGGCAGCGCTCGTGCAATGGCATATCTTGTGGCATAATCAGTCGCTACAGCATTCCATTTGTTTCCTTTGATGGAAATTGGAAAGGGGCCAAGGAGGTCGATGCCCACACGGAAGAAGGGCTCTGTAGGGATATCAATTGGTTGAAGCAAACCAGTGGAAGGAATCGCGGGCGTCTTCCGGCGCTGACACAGGTCGCATGAAGCGACGTAACGCGACCAGAGCGATAAATGCCGGGCCAGAAGAAGCGGCGCCGCAGGCGGTCGTATGTACTAGTGATGCCCAAATGTCCAGCAGTTGGAGTGTCGTGATGTTGCTGGAGCACGGCCGGTTGAAGGTGCTTGGGAACGACTAGGAGGAGCTCCGGGCCATCAGGACGAACGCTACGACGGTGTAAAGTTCCATCGCGCAAGGTGAACATGCGGAGGGACAGGTCATTGGGCGAAGAGCTTAGGCGTTCCATAAGTGTTCGAAGAACAGGATCATTGCGCTGCTCGTCGCCAATATGGAGGAAGCCCGAGAGGGATGGAACACTGATGTCCGAGTCTGCATCGGTATCGTCCGGTTGATCGACGGGATTGCGGGACAGGTAGTCAGTGTCTTTATGCAGGAGCCCTGACTTATACACAGTAGAAAATCTATATTCTTGTAGACGCAATGCCCAACGCGGAAGTCGTCCAGTTGGGTCCTTCAAGGAGGAGAGCCAGCAGAAGGCGCGATGATCAGTTACGACGCGGAAGCTCCCACCGAAAAGGTACGGTCAAAATTTCGCGACCGCCCATACGAGCGCGAGACATTCTGTCTCAGTAATGAAATAATTTCGCTCGGACGTGGAAAGAAGGCGGCAAGCGTTAGCGATGACACGGTCTTGACGCTGAGCGAGGACAGCGCCGATGCCATGACCACGTGCGTCAGTTCGTACTTCTGTGGGCACAGAATGATCAAAGTATGACACGATCGGGGAAGTTGTAAGCCTCTCAATCAGGGTAGAGGTGGGTTTCTCCTGTAGTGTTTCCCAGGAGAAAAATACGTCTTTCTTATGAAGGTCAGTGAGAAGGTGAGCGATGTCGGCAAAAGTTTTCAAAAATTGCCGGAAATAAGAGCATAAGCCCAGAAAACTACGGACATCGTGTGTGGAACAAGGTACAGGAAAATTTCGCATGGCATGAACTTTCTGTGGATCAGGTTGGACTCCGGTAGCGTTTACGAGATGGCCGAGCATGTTAATTTCACGGCAACCGAAATGGCACTTGGAGGAGCTTAGCTGAAGGCCAGCCCTGCGAAGCAAGGAGAGTATGGTTGTGAGGCGCCGCAGGTGGCTCTCAAAGCTCTGCGAAAACACAATCACATCGACGAGGAAGCAGAGGCATGTAGACTACTTCGAGCCGCGCAAGAGCGAGTGCATCATGCGCTCGAATGTAGCTGGCGCATTGCATAATGCAAAGGGCATGACTTTAAATTGGTACAGACCATACGGTGTGATGAAGGCGGTTTTCTCGCGGCCCATCTCGTCGACGAAAATCTGCCAATAGCCGGAGCGGAGGTCAATTGATGAAAAGTATTGGGATCCGTGAAGGCAGTCAAGAGCGTCATCAATGCGAGGCAGGGGATAAACATCCTTCTTTGTTATCCTGTTGAGGTGACGGTAGTCAACGCAGAAGCGCCACGAGTAGTCTTTTTTCTTTACTAAGACAACCGGTGATGCCCTCGGGCTACTGGAAGGTTCAATGATGTCCTTGTCCATCATCCTGTCTTCCTCTTTCTGTATGATGGCCCTTTCTGTTGCGGAGACACGATATGGGCGCCTATGAATGGGGCTGGCATCACAGGTGTAGATGCGATGCGTGACAACAGATGTCTGGCCAAGTGGATGGTCGCTCAATTCAAATATGTCCCGATAAGATGACAGGAGGTGATCGAGAGCTGTTGTTTGCTCGGAAGGAAGGTCAGGTGCGATCATCTTAGAAACATCGTCCACAGGCATCGAGTACGCAGGAGTGGGTGACAAAGGTCCGTTGGTACTGAGGAACGATTCGGAGGTCAAAGAAGAAGTCTGAAATACTTCCAAAGGCGTGATATGCGCTATGGCAATACCGTGTGGCAGCACATGCGACGAATATCAAAAATGGGGGATGGGCATGCGAGTGCAGTTTTCGCGGACTAGGATTAGGTGCTCGGCAGGGCAATATAGCGCGACAAAACCACGTCAGTAAGCGGCGACACGACGCACTCGCCCTCAGGTACGGGAGGACAGGGCGTCAGGAGGGCATTTGTAGCCGCTTTCGGAGACAGCCTTGCAAATTCAGCAGAACATAAGCGGTTTGAAGCACAAGTTGTTGCATCGGCACGAAGCGGCAGATCCAACTGTACAACACCTGCGGAGCAGTCAATTTGGGCGGAGTGTTTCGAAAGGAAGTCGAGGCCGAGAAGTAGGTCGTGCGGGCAGCGTTCAAGGACGGTAAATAAAACAGCGGTATAATGGCCCCCAATGGTCACTCGAGCTGTGCGAATTCCAAGGACAGGTGAAGTACTCCCATCGGCGACTCGCACAGTGCACAGTACGGCAGGTGTCAGAACCTTCTTCTGCCTTCGGCAGAGAGCACCGCTCATAACGGAAAGCTGCGCTCCTGTATCAACGAGAGATCTAACAAGAACGCCATCAACTTCAATGTTCAGTAGGTTTCCACATGTAGGCAGGGTCAACAGAGGATTTGTGGGCCGGGTCGTAGTTGCAGCTTGACCTCCCGGAGTTGCACCGCCTAGCACTTGGCAGCAGCGAGGGCAGCGAAAGTTCGTTCCTCACACGCCTGTTTTCGGTTATTGCAGTTGACGGCGCGCTGGCAAAATCGACGCATTGACACGTGGTCTACTGACTGTACCGCCACGATTGCTGACTGCACCACACCTATCGAGAGGCAAATCGACGCATCGACACGTGCCGAGGCACGAACACTGCCTGACGAAGCAGGGACACTACCGACGCAAGGCACCGCCGCGGGCACCTTCCTATAAAACCTGCTGCATTGGAGCCCTGAACTTCACTTGGCAGCAGCGAGGGCAGCGAAAGTTCGTTCCTCACACGCCTGTTTTCGGTTATTGCAGTTGACGGCGCGCTGGCAAAATCGACGCATTGACACGTGGTCTACTGACTGTACCGCCACGATTGCTGACTGCACCACACCTATCGAGAGGCAAATCGACGCATCGACACGTGCCGAGGCACGAACACTGCCTGACGAAGCAGGGACACTACCGACGCAAGGCACCGCCAGGGGCACCTTCCTATAAAACCTGCTGCATTGGAGCCCTGAACTTCACTTGGCAGCAGGGAGGGCAGCGAAAGTTCGTTCCTCACACGCCTGTTTTCGGTTATTGCAGTTGACGGCGCGCTGGCAAAATCGACGCATCGACACGTGGTCTACTGACTGTACCGCCACGATTGCTGACTGCACCACACCTATCGAGAGGCAAATCGACGCATCGACACGTGCCGAGGCACGAACACTGCCTGACGAAGCAGGGACACTACCGACGCAAGGCACCGCCAGGGGCACCTTCCTATAAAACCTGCTGCATTGGAGCCCTGAACTTCACTTGGCAGCAGCGAGGGCAGCGAAAGTTCATTCCTCACACGCCTGTTTTCGGTTATTGCAGTTGACGGCGCGCTGGCAAAATCGACGCATTGACACGTGGTCTACTGACTGTACCGCCACGATTGCTGACTGCACCAGACCTATCGAGAGGCAAATCGACGCATCGACACGTACCGAGGCACGAACACTGCCTGACGAAGCAGGGACACTACCGACGCAAGGCACCGCCAGGGGCGCCTTCCTATAAAACCTGCTGCATTGGAGCCCTGAACTTCACTTGGCAGCAGCGAGGGCAGTGAAAGTTCGTTCCTCACTCACCTGTTTTCGGTTATTGCAGTTGACGGCGCGCTGGCAAAATGGACGCATCGACACGTGGTCTACTGACTGTACCGTCACGATTGCTCACTGCACCACACCTATCGAGAGGCAAATCGACGCATCGACACGTGCCGAGGCACGAACACTGCCTGACGAAGCAGGGACACTACCGACGCAAGGCACCGCCAGGGGCACCTTCCTATAAAACCTGGTGCATTGGAGCCCTGAACTTCACTTGGCAGCAGGGAGGGCAGCGAAAGTTCGTTCCTCACACGCCTGTTTTCGGTTATTGCAGTTGACGGCGCACTGGCAAAATCGACGCATTGACACGTGGTCTACTGACTGTACCGCCACGATTGCTGACTGCACCGCACCTATCGAGAGGCAAATCGACGCATCGACACGTGCCGAGGCACGAACACTGCCTGACGAAGCAGGGACACTACCGACGCAAGGCACCGCCAGGGGCGCCTTCCTATAAAACCTGCTGCATTGGAGCCCTGAACTTCACTTGGCAGCAGCGAGGGCAGTGAAAGTTCGTTCCTCACACGCCTGTTTTCGGTTATTGCAGGTTAGCAATCATTTTCTTACTACACAAGTATGATTCAATTGCTGCCTCTCTGCTGCCAAAGTGATAATTTGGTGTTGGGAATATGAGCGAATTAGCAAAGTTTGGAGAAGAGATCAGAAAAGAAATGCTTGAATTCAAATCTGCAATTGAGAGAAAACTATGGAAGGAAATAAGAGACCTAAAAAGAGTGGGAGCTTTTTGAATGAGGATGTCGAAAAATTAAAGAGAGGAAACGTTGATCTTGAGAGGGACAACAAGTCTCTAAGGCGCATCAATGAAAAGCTAACAAGTGAGTGCGAAGCTTTGAGGAAACAAATGTCTCAACAGGATCAGATGATCACTGCCTCAGAACAATATTCTCGCAAATGTAACCTTGAAATTAAGGGAATTCCCAAACTTGCTGATGAGGACCTTCCTAGTACCCTTCATGGGATTGGCGCACTGTTAAATGTTCCCATCTCGAAAGATGATGTTGAAAAGTGTCACCGCGTACCTGCAAAAAATTCCACTTGAAACCCCAACATAGTAGTCCTATTCAAGAGCCGCTCCAAGCGCGATTCGGTGCTTCAAAAAGCAAAAAAACGCGCATTTCGCCAAAGGATCTTGGCCACTCCTCTAACACGCCTGTGTTCATCAATGAACACCTATGCCCAGTTTTAAAGCAACTTCTTGGCATGGCAATAGCTAAAAAGAAAACAGCAAACTGGAAGTTTGTGTGGACGAATGATGGGCGTATTCTTGCACGGAAAGATGAGAACTCGCGTGTTCTGCACATTCGTGAAGCACGTGACATTGAAAAGATTGCTTAGAATCGCTGTGCGCTGTTGTGGTGCATCTTTTCTTTCGCCATGGCGATATCATCTCGTGACGTCAAAAATCTTGTAGCGAGTCGCTTTCGCGTCAAACTGTGCTGCTTTCATCTAAAAATTCGTTCAGCACGACACAAGGAAGATGAACAATCTGCTTTTCTTAACACCTTTTCTTTTACTTTTGACATCACAATGATTACGGAAACTTGGTATACTATAGAAGACCAGGTTTACAGGCACGATAACTATAACACTTACTTCCTCAACCGTACGAATAAAAAATGGGGTGGACTTGCTGTTTTAGTAAAGAACGACGCAGACTTTCGAATAGTATCAGAATTTTCTTTTATTAATTCCGTCATTGAATGCTTAACTCTAATGTCACGAAATTACGTTTATTCTGTCATATACAGACCACCTGGTTCATCTGTAAATAATTACACCAGTGTTCTTGAACAAGAATTCAATTACGTAAACGACAACAATTTAAGACTAATTCTTGGTGGCGACATCAACATCAACGTACTAGAGTCTTCTCCCCTCGTAACTGAGTTTGTGGCTATGGTTGTGTCAAATGGTTACGAGATTGTAACAGAGACTCCTACACGTATCACACCAAATTCAGCAACTTTAATTGATATTTTTATTACCAACATAAACAAAGATAACGTGGAGTCAGGTGTATTGTACTGCGATATAAGTGACCATCTAGAACTTTATTTTATGACAGACCGTACTACCAAAAAGCCGACGGAGTTACCGACTAGAACAGCTCAAGACATCACGCCTCTTACCTTGGCTGATTTTAGCACAAGTCTTTGTCAAACAGATTGGAGTACAGTCTACCTTTCATTAACTGCAGATTCAGCCTACGAGACATTCATAGCTATCTTTAAACAAATTTATTTGAAGCATTTAAAAGAAAAGGTTGTAAAAGAATGCCGTAAAAATCGAAAACCATGGATAAATTATGAATGTTTAAAGATGATCAAAAGGAAAACGAAACTCTTTAGTAGGTTTTTAAGAACTAAAGACATATCAGACCTTAAAACATTTAAAGAATTCCGAAACAAAGTAAATACGTTTATTAGGAAAGAAAAAAAGAAATTATTTAAGTCAACAATTCGATCCAGACTTCTGTAATGGGAGTGCAAACATCTGGAGGAAGCTTAATACGTTACTTCACAGGACCCCTAATTGGTCAGGAATTACGGAAATAGAAATAGATGGCCGCATTGTTAAAGATCTAGAGCTTGCTGAAAAATTTAACCACTTTCTCATAAACGTTGTACAGCCAACGCAACAATTACAGCTAACGGTAACTCGTGCACAGACTACAGAAACGAACAGCATCTTTTTCGCACCAACCGACGATCAAGAAATAGTCTTAACGTTCTCTACGCTAAAGAACACCAGCGCACGTGACATAGATGGTTTTCAGATATCTCCGATCAAGCATGTAATCCATGTTATAGCTCCTGTGCTCACTCACATTTATAACCTGTCTTTGTCGACAGGCTGTCTTCCAAAACAAAATGCAAACGTCTGTTGTCACTATGGTAGATAAAAAAAGGAGACAAAAAATGACCTTGGGAACTACCGACCCATCTCCATATTACCGATACTTTCAAAGGGTTTTGAAAAAATTATTTTTAAAAGAGTTATAAGCTTTTGCACCAAATTTCACATAATAACAAAATCGCAATATGGTTTCATGAAAGGCATGTCGACTGAGACTGCTATACTAGCCCAAAAAGAAATGATTCTAAAATCTTTTGAAGATAGGAAACTCTGCATTGGAATCTTTATAGATTTTTCAAAGGCCTTTGATTGCCTCTGTCACTACACTTTAATTGAAAAACTAGAAATATATGGTATTCGTGGCATCCCACTTTCACTCTTGAAATCATATCTTAAGTGCTGATCGCAATGTGTAAAAATTAACAATTACTGCTCTTCTCTTCAGCCAATAATCACTGGGGTACCACAAGGTAGCATTTTAGGGCCGCTGCTTTTTAACTTATACATCAACGACAATGTAAAAATTAATGATAAACTTAAATATATAATCCATGCCGATGACACTAGCATTTTCTTCACCGGTAACGATATGGGTGCATTGACTACACTTATCAACACTACATTAGAGAACCTATATGCATGGAGTGAGCAAAATTCATTAGTCATTAACGCATCAAAAACAAAAGCTGGTATTTTTCACTCGCGGATGCAGCTTACTTCTCCACGCGATGCCTTACGCTTAGGTAGCGCGACTATTGAAATTGTAGAGACGGTTAAAACTTTAGGAGTGTTTTTTAATTGTATAATGTCATGGGAAGCACAACTTAATAAACTCATAACTAATATTTCCAAATGTGTAGGTATACTTGCACGACTGCGTTCCTTGCTTCCAGTTTCCGTTAAGATAACACTTTATAACAGCTTGTTTTTATCGCATGTCAGTTATTCTTTTTTGGTATGGGGAAGTACAACAGCAACGAACAATAATAGCCTATACAAACTACAGAAAAAAGAGATTAGGCGCATTGCTAATGTTGACTACTATGCACATACGGGTGAATTATTTAAGCGGTTTAACATTATCCCAATTCATCAGCTTTACGAGTATTACCTAGCAATAAGATATAAAAAATCCGTGCTCACTAGCAATCGGGCTTTTTTGGATTTTTTTCAGCTTGAACCATACACTATCCCATACCCTACTCGTCACCAACAACACTGCATCATTCCATTGTGCAGAACACACTTTGGCCGACAAATGCTTCGCTTCACTGTTCCTGTTTTATTAAACAAATTAATTAAATAAAGATTATAATTGAAGAATGTGGCATACGTGTTATTAGGGAAGCCCTTTTATCATGAAATCAACGCAATATTGTTTATCACTAACTAAACTTTCAGTGTGTATTGGAATTTGTCTTCATGTATTATACTGTATAATTTAACCGTAAAGGAATCTGTATATCTATATTTTGATTTCATGTTGAATCTATGTGTATTACGACTTGTAAATATTAACCCCTTCTTGCTATGAACGAATTTTGTTCGTCTGTCCTCAATGCATTCCATGTATCAGGGAGGCTCGGGTTCCCCTCAAGTGACTGATGTCACTTTTACCCCGAGCCTGCCCTCATCCTTGAGATGAAAAATAAACTGATTTGATTTGATTTGATTTAGTTACCCGATGCGACGCGACCGGTTGCAGAAGGGAAAGAAAAGCGATGAACGAGAGGCGAACGGGACCTACGGCCTTGCGGAGACGGGGTGCGGCTGCACTTTGGTGGAGCAAGGTCGGCATTGATGTTCCTAGTCGGCGTATAGGGCGCGAAACTACGATTGTCTGGCACTTGGCGGTAGTGACTCGGAGACGACCACCGAGTAGTCGACGACCGGTGGTTGCGGCAATGACGGACGATGTGTCCAATACCGGAACAAACAAAGCAGCTGGGTTTGTCATCCACTGTGCACCATTCAGCTGGGTTGCGACGGAGTGGCGGTAAGCTTTGCGTCTGGAAGCGAGCGGCCGGAAAAATCTGGTAGGTGTTCGTATGGCGGACCGAGCAGAGAGATGGAATGCCCAAACTTGTAATTTCCTCCCGAGCGACCGCTTGTATAAGGGAGATAGCGGGCACGCTTTCCCGACAGTCTGAACGAACTGCAGCCGGAGCCATGACCTCAAGCTCATGGCGAACAATGCGCGTTATATCTTCCGGTCCTGTTGGCTGAACGAACCGCGGCGGGTCTTCGCAAGAAGATGTCGCGGCGGTATTGGGCAATCGGTCGAAAGCTCGAGCGACGTAGTGGCCCTTTGCTTGTTCGAAGCGCCGGCACTTTTTAATTGCATCCACAGTGGCACAATCCTTACACATAAGGAGATTGAAGGCATCGCCTGCAATACTTTTCAGTATGTGACCAATCTTGTCTGCCTCGGTCATGCTGTTATCAGCCTTGCGACAGAGGGCCAGCACATCCTGCATGTACACGACTTAGGATTCCGTGGACGTCTGAGCGCGGCACGCAAGGTCTTTTTTTTTTTTGCTGCCAGCTGACGACGGAGAGGTCTGCCAAGCAGGTCTCGCATTTTTTCTTTGCAGACATCCCGCTCGTTAGGAAAGCTTCATGTGTGTCGTACCATTGCTTCGGAGTTCCTCTCAGATAAAGTATGACGTTTGCTAGCATCATTGTCGGATCCCACCTGTTGTTGTCACATACTCGCTCGTACATCGCAAGCCAGTCCTGGACGTCGGCGTTGTCCGTGCCACAAAATGTCCCCGGGTCCCGCGGATGAGCGAGGATCACCGTTGGCAAGGTCTGCTGAGACGGTGTCACTTGTGTCGGTTGACTTGCTATTGTGGCGGCAGGTAGATGACGTCCGCTGCGAAGTACCGTGATTGTACCCCGCACCTTCCACCAAAATGTTGCATGAAGAAGGCAGGCCCACGAGTGTTAAATATAGTATAATTACAACGGGTTTATATGGCGTTCAGGCAACTGCCAGACTTCGTTTGCCTCTAGTCCAAATCAACTTCTTCCTTCCTTTCACCGTAACAATATTGCCAAATTGATGCACGTACGCCTCTGGATAGTCTGTTGGGCAGGACTGGTGCAGCATTGCGAGGGATATGTCTTCAACATGAAATGCGCAAACCACTCCCTTGTCAGTACCAGTACATCCACATTGAAATCACCGAGGTCCAGAACAGAGGTAGTGTCATTGTACCTAATTCACGCAAAATGAGTATTTCACTCGCCACTGCAATCACATTCTTTGACAATGTCAAATCGATGCACGTACGCCGATTGGTGGTCGGTGGCACCGGATTGGTGTTGAATCGTGAGGGATATTTCTCAAACACGGACCGCGCAAACCACTGCTTTTTTGTTACCCACACATGGACATTGAAATGACCGAAGACGACAACAGAGGTACTGTCATTTTACCTAATTCAGGCAAAATGAGTATTTAACTGGCAACTGCAATCATATTTGTGATAATGTCAAATGAATGCACGTACGCCGAAGGGTGGTCGGTCGCAGCGGATCGGTGTAGCATCGCAAGGGATATGTCTTCAACACGGAACGCGCAAACCGCTCCCTTCTCGTTACCCACAGATCCACAATGAAATCACCGAACTCGACAACAGAGGAAGTGTCATTCCACCTAATTCATGCAAAGTGAGCATTTCCCTCGCTACTGCAATGATTTTCTTTGACAATGTCAAATCGATGCATGTACGCCGCTGGGTAGACGGTGGCGCCGGATTGGTGTCGCATCGCAAGGAATATGTCTTCAACAATGAACGCGCAAACCGCTCCCTATTCGTTACCCATATATCCACAATGAAATCATCGAAGTCGAAAACACAGGTAGTGTCATTCCAACTAATTCACGGAAAGTCAGCACTTCACCCGCAACTACAATCATGTTTTTTGGTAATGTCAAATCGATGGATGTCCGCCAATGGGAGGACAGTAGCGCGGATCGGTGTAGCATCGCAAGTTATATGTCTTAACAACGGAACGCGAAACCACTCCGTTTTCGTTACCCACACATCTGCAATGAAAGTGTTCAGTGGCACCGGATCGGTGTAGCATCGCAAGCGATATGTCTCCAACACGTAACGCGCAAACCGTTCCCTTTTTGTTACCCACAGATCCACATTGAAATCACCGAGGTCGACAACAGAGGTAGTGTCATTCCATCTAATTCACGCAGTGATCATTTGACTTGCAACTGCAATAATTTTCGTTCACAATGTCAAATCGATGCATGTACGCAGATGGGTAGACAGTGGCGCCGGATCGGTGTAGCATCGCAAGGGATATGCCTTCAACACGTAACGCGCAAACCGTTCCCTTTTCGTTACCCACAGATCCACATCGAAGTCACCAAAGTCGACAACATAGGTAGTGTCATCGCACCTAATTCACGCAAAAAAAGCATTTCACTTGCAACTACAATCATATTCTCTGACAGTGCCAAATCGATGCACATACACCGATGTGTGTTGATTGGTGGTTGATCTGGTGGTACCGGATCGGTGTAGCATCAAGGGGGATAGTTCTTCAACACGTAACGCTAAAACCGCTCCCTTTTCGGTACCCACGCACCCACATTAAAAGCTCTGACAATGACAACAGAGGTACAGTCATAACACCTAATTCACGAAAAGTGAGGATTTCACTCGCAACCGCAATCATATTCTTTGAAAATGTCCAATCAATGCACGTACGCTGATGGATGGTTGGTGGCAGCGGATCGGTGTAGCGTCGCCAGGGTTGTGTCTTCAACACGGAACACGCGAACTGCTCCCTTTTCGTTACCCACACATCCACAATGAAATCACCGAAATCGATAACAGAGGCACTGTCATGACACCTAAGTCACGCAAAGTGAGTATTTCACTCGCAGCTGCAATCATTTTCTTTGACGATGTCAGATCGATGCACGTACGCCGCTGGGTGGTCGGTGGCGCCAGATCGGTGTAGCATCGCAAGGGACATGTCCTCAATACGGAACGTGCAAGCTTCTCCCTTTTCGTTACCCACCGATGCACATTGAAAGCACTGACAACGACAGCAGTGGTAGTGTCATTGCACCTGATTCAAGCAAAGTGAGCGTTTCACTCGCAACTGCAATCATTTTCATTGACAATGTCAAATCCACGCACGTACGCTGATTGTTGGACGGTAACACCGGATCGGTGTAGCATCGCAAGAGATAAGTCTCCAACACGGAACGTGCAAAGCGCTCCCTTGTCGTTACCCATACATCCAGACTGAAATCCCCGAAGTCGACAACAGAGGCAGTGTCATGACACCTAACTCACGCAAAATGAGCATGTCATTCGCAACTGGAATCATACTCTTTGACAACGTCATGTCGATGACGGTACGCTTATTGGTGGACGGTGGCACAATCTCAGTGTAGCATTGCAAAGGATGTGTCTTGAACAGGACGCTAGATGGCGGCGTGACGTGCGGACGTGTCTGCATCAGCTCCGCCAACCGAAGTTGACCGACTTGTTCCAATGTACTTTTTCCTCACAATTTCTACTGGAACGACTCCGGGAAGTTACAAGGAGCAATTGGATGGCGCGTCTATCACGGTAGGTCCACTGAAACCTTTTTTGTGGGTGCTTTCTCCGACACCAAGGGTTAAGCCTATTTTGGCGTAGCACGACTCGGCTCCGCCGTAGCGCGGCAAGGCGCGGCCGCTCGCTTAGCCGACGCCCAAGAGCGTTCTAGAACATTTCGCCGTGCCTTACGAGGCAATGGTAGAGGGAGAGCAAATCTCCAATGAAGACGCCGAGTCCAACGGCTGGATTACCGCTCACAGAAAGCGGAACGCGGACAAGACCTGCGTCAAGAACGAGACGCGCAAGGCAAAGCAAAAATTGGAGGACGCTTAAGCTTCGCCTTCAAGAGTGGAACGCGAGAGCGTTCCCGTCGACCCGCCAAGGGGTGTAAGACAATGGGCTACGGCGCAGCGACTACGCGCCCCGCATCGGACGCGGTGGGCATCGAGCAGTGCCGCGTTCGGCGCGGCAACGAAATGTGCGCCTGAGCAAGCGACGCACGCCTGAGCCTTAGAAACAGCTAGTTTCTAAGGCAACACCGCATTCACTAGAGACGCTTTTGTACCGCTTTGAAGCCGCTGTAACCAGTGGGGCCCTGGAGGAGGGGCTCCACCCACCATAACCAAACAGTCTCTGTTAGAATAAGCGTTTACTCTATCTCTGTACCGCTTTGAAGCATCGAACTCGTGGCTGAGTCATTTGCAGTGTGACAGGAAAGTCGTATTGCTAGGAGATTTTAATTGTGTATGTTACGTGGCCGATCGAGTGAAAAACCTTCCAGTGCGGGACAAAAGTGCTTTACTTTTAAACACACTAGTGAAAGAATCTAATCTGGATGACGTCGGTAATTTCCTGTGTACTATCGGCACGCCTGCATTCACACATTTTCAAGGGGGAAGTCACGCAAGGCTAGATAGAGGGTATGTCGCACTGGAGCTTGTTCCGATGTGTGGCAGCTATAGTGTGAAACACGTCTCGTTCAGCGATCACAGCCTCGTGACTTTTAGTGTAGGTACCAAAGAAAGAAAATCGAAGTTTAACTGGAAGTTGTGGAAGTTCAACGATGGGCTGTTAATTAACGCATCCTTTTGCGAAAGCGTGAAGCAAAAGTTAGATAATTTGATCGAAGCCGAAGATGGCAACGTGCTAGAATTACGGGAGAACTTTAAACAAGGAGTCAAGATCAGTGCTATAGAAGAATCCAGTAAAGAGAAATTTATTAAAAGGAAAAAAGAAAATGAAATGCAGCGTGAGCTTGATTTTTTGTACACCGTGGAAAGCGAGAGACCCGGGAGCCGAACAAAGGAGATAAGAGAACTGAAAAGCCAGCTTGAGCTTATCGAAGAAGAGAAGTTCAAAGGAGCAGTTATAAGGGCACAAGCTGAAAGGGTTTGGCTAGGTGAGACACCGACTAAACGAGCCTTATCTGACGAAAAGGCATACGCGAGGCGAAATGAAATCAGAATGTTTAATACGAGAACGACATCATGAGCCAACCTCAAAAAATTGAAGAGGCGTTTCTTGACCATTATAGCAAATTATTCGGGACTGTTGAAGACGTCAAAGAAGAATTGAAGACGGAATTTTTGTCAAACATGCCGCAATTAGAGGAAGACATTCAAAAGCGTCTGGAGTGGCCTCTGAGCATCACCGAAGTGGAAGGAGCCTTAGATGATTTAGTTGTAGGCAAGTCTCCGGGACCTGATGGACTCGGAGCGGCCTTTTATAAAGCCTTCAAAAGTGATGTCAGTGAGATCCTGTTACGGTTGCTTAAGGAGGCCTATGCGCAAAAACAGGTTCCTCCTTCTTTTCGGACATAGCACGTAGTCCTGATACCGAAATCAGAGGACCCAGAAAAATTGTTAGCTGTTGACGCTTACCGGCCGATATCACTAATGAATGTAGACTATAAGATATTTACAAGAGTGCTGGGAAAGCGATTACAGGGAGTGGAGACCAGAATAGTAGGGTCGCATCAAACATGCGGCATTAAAGGAAGGTCTATCTAAACAAACATTCACATTGCCAGAAGCATTTTAGAATACTGTAATGACCTAGGTGAACACTGTGCCAAGTTACAGTTAGATATGCAGAAGGCTTTCGACCGTGTGGCCCATAAAATTCTTTTCAGTATTGTAGAACACATAAAGGTAGGGGATTTGATCTTAGATGGGGTAAAGATGTGCTATCAAGACTGTACCGCCAGCCTCATTATAAACAAGGAGGTTACCAAAACCTTTAGTGTCCGGTCATCTGTGCGCCAGGGGTGTGGTTTGTCGCCTCTTTTATTCGCAATTTACCTAGAGCCGCTTTGTAGGAAAATAGAATATCGGGTTTCAGAGTGCAGTCCGCGGAAGTGAAAGTGCTGGCATACGTGGATGACATCGCGTTGTTTTGTCGGGTTAAAGAAACCATCGAAATCGCGGTCGCAGAGGCTTCATCATACTGCAGAATGACAGGCAGTGCTATCAACTTTGATAAATCCCTAGGGGTATGGATCGGCAACTGGGAAGACCATCCGAGTACGTTTGCAAATATCCGCTGGACAGTCACGCCGGCAAAGTACCTGGGGGTGCCGCTTGAGCACTACCGTAACGCCGTTGATTACTGGAATGCCGAAACTGAAAGGGTTCGTGAAGGTACACTTGAATGGGGAGGCCACAATTTCTCTATGTTTGCTCGTGCGACAGTGTGTAACCTGTTTGCCGTTGCCAAATTTTTTTACGTGCTCCAAGCGTTGTGCATGTCAAGGGCTAACATACAACGTTTACACAGAGTACTCGCAGTGTTTGTATGGGGTTCAAGCTGGGAGCGCACCAGTCGCACTAATCTCTTTCGTTCGGTTAAAAATGGAGGATTAGGTCTGGCACATTTGTTCATTAGGCAGATTGTGTCGAGGTTTGTTTTCTTACGGGACCAAAATGACCCATTTTTATTAACTATGTTTCAAACAAGGCTGAGCGAAGCTATACCTGAGTTCATTGTATCGTCACATCGGTGCTGTCAAGGCAGAGCGCATGGTTTCCTAAAAGAGGTAGTCTTGGCTTTTCAGCTGTTAAAGGTTCGGTTCTCCATGGAATACCTAAGTAGGGTACCACGAAAGCGCTTATATAAGGACCTGGTAGACACAATGTTGCCGGTGCCATTGTATCGCTCGATGTTCTGCATTGGACCTGAAAAGGACGTACCAAAAAGAGTAAAACGAATGCCAGTACGCCCGTCGGTAAAGTCCTTCTTTTTCCAGCTCCACACCAATACTTTACCTGTGAAACCATGGCTAGATGAAAAAGGTCTTTGCGTGCCTTGGAGCGTCAACTGTTTACTATGCCGGAAACCCGAAACAATAGAACACATTTTTCTTGACTGCTGGGATTCTGTGTTCCATTGGGACATCTTACAGAGAACACTAAAGAAGGACTTGCCGATTACACCATATGGCATTCGTTTCTTGCCTACTCTAAATGAAGACAAAGTACCCTATGACATGTTCATGCTGGTGTCCTTACATAGTTTATAAAAAACTAGAATGGCCGTGAGACATGCCGAAGTAAATGCCCGGCCTGTTAGAGAATACTTCATTGAAAGCATTTGTCATATTATGGAAATGTAGAACTTGCAAAAAGAAAAACCAACATGGCTCAGTGTGATGACTGAGCTAGCGAATTTCAAGCGTTTTTAGCCCTGTGACTGCCAACCAATGGCAGAGATGTTGTCGTAACCGTTGTCTATTGTTAAAATGTCTTGTTTTGTAGCCTTGTTGCCATGTCGGTAATAAAGAAAAAAAAAACTCTGGCTGAGTGGTAGCGCCTCCGTCTCACACTCCGGAGACCCTGGTTCGATTCCCACCCAGCCCATCTTGCAAGTTGTTTTTTATTCATGAAGTGCCTGCTGGGATTTATCACTCACGGCCAACGCTGACGACGCCGACACCGACGACACCGGCTTTTTTGCGACACGAGCTCCTTAACGCTGTCGCGTGAAAAGGCGCCCGCGTTGGCGCGAAACAAGCCAGCCAGCTAAGAAAGGTTGCCGCAACCTCCAGGTTACCACGCCTGCGTAAATCTCACTTTCGAGTTGTCGTCCGCCGGGGCGAGGGCTGGACGTGCGAAATTGCAGTCAGATCAAAGTCACGAAAGCCATTTTAATGGCGGCCAAGCTGCCCCCGGTGGTAGCCGAGGAGGATATCGTGTGTGCGAATGCAATGCAGAATATCTTTGTTATAAGCACACCCTCCGAATTGAACGCCTATGCATACTCCCAAGTCCGGGAGATTATCTTGGCGGATAAACGGCACCATATCGCGGCATACATTACGTCTCCGGGTAATACCTGCAGAGGCGTGGTCAGAGGCGTCGATGCCGATCTGCCCGAAGCAGCACTGCAAAGCCTTTTTGTCAATCAATCAATCAATCAATCAATCAATCAATCAATCAATCAATCAATCAATCAATCAATCAATCAATCAATCAATCAATCAATCAATCAATGAAGTTTATTATTACACAATACAATACAATTACAAAGAAAATGTAATACAGAAGGAGGTCCCAAAGTAAAAACTGTCAGGGGGACCTCCTGTTACAACATGCACAAAATATGTAATATAGGATTAGCAACGAGGGTAAGAACAGCGTGAAAATACAATCAACATATTAGAAGTTATTACTGAAACATCGGGTAGTTGAAGATTATACAAAAATTAGCAAGAATAATGCCATATTGAAATATACTTGAAGGTACTATCATCACAGTAATTGAATAGAAGTATAATGATTATGAACAAAAGTGGGCAATCCAACAGTGCAACAAAATTAATTTACAAACGACTGATAATCTATCAACATAAATCGAGAAAAATAATGAAACATGGCTACACAGTAATAAATGAATACACACACGCACACATAGATACACACCTATATATAGACACACATATAAAAGTATCTACACTTGTCGAATAATCAGGTAAGGTATGTTGTTAATAAGAACTTTTTTAGAAGCCGCCGGAAACAGTGTAATGAAGAGCATGATTTAATATTTGATGGCAGTGAATTCCAAAATGAAATTGCGGAAAAGAAGGCTGTCATTTTACCGTAGTTAGTGTTGACTTTAGGAAGCAAGAGATTATTATTTTCAGAAAACCGCGTGTTATTTGTATTGAAAAGTTGCGTTGAGGGAAGTAACTCAGCTGGAATGTCACTGTTTCTACTTCTATATAATATAAGACATAGTTTCAGTTGAAATGTGCAAGTTAAGGGTAGAATCTCAGGAGTGCGAAAAATGGGCGCTGCTGATGTGATGTATGAACTGTGGGTAATTATTCGGACCGGCCGGTTCTGAAGGTGAATGAGGGTTGTCAGATGTGCAGGATATGTGTTGCCCCATGATGAAATGCAGTAAGTAAGGTGACTGTTAATGAAAGCGTAGTAAAGTGATTTTAGTATATATTGCTGAAAACAGTGTCTTGTTCGAATGAGCACGCGGATGCCGAAAGCAGTCTTCTTAATGACAGAGTTTACGTGAATGTTACACTTAAGTTGGGGGTCTAATGTAACACCAAGGAAAGTTACAAAATTAGATGGGGTAATGACGTAGTTATCAATGTATAGTTCAGGGGTTCTTGTAGGCGTTTTTTGGGACGAGTGAAATAACATAAACTTTGTTTTAACAGGGTTTACGTTTAGCAAGTTATTTTTACACCAAGACACAAGATTCGTGACATCGGTGTTTAACTTTCTGAGTAGACTGTTAATGTCTTTATCACTAGTGAATATCGTTGTATCGTCAGCATAGAGGATGCACTCAGAACTGTTAAGCGATGATGGTAAGTGATTAATGTAAATGAGGAATAGCAGAGGACCCAAAATTGATCCTTGTGGAACGCCCTGGTTCGTTGTTATTGGGGTGGATAAAACGCTTCCATATCTAACAACCTGGGTTCTATTAGTAAGGTAGCTTTGCAAAAGAGCTAAAGCAGGTCCACAAATTCCAAATGATTCAAGTTTAGCGTACAAAATGGAGTGGTTAATAGTGTCAAAAGCTTTAGTTAAATCAACAAATACCGCTCCCGCCCATAGCCCATTGTCGATAAACTGCTTTAGGCTGTCAGTTAGTTTTATCAGTGCTAATTCAGTTGATAAGTTAGCATGAAAACCAAACTGCTTAGAAGTTAAAAGGTTAAATTTTGTTAGGTAGTTCGTTAGGCGATCAACAAGGAGCTTCTCAATTACTTTACTAAAAAATGGCAGTATCGTTATAGGGCGATAATTAGAAAACATATTTCGATCACCTTTTTTAAATACTGGAGTGACTTTTCCTTGTTTGAGACTCGTTGGAAAAACGCCGGTACGAAATGCAGTGTTAATAATATCAGAGAGGACAAAAGATAACTCACGAGCAACAAGTTTGATTTTTGATGGATGAATTGAATCTAGGCCACAGCCTGTTGTCTTGAGCCCTATTATAGTGCGATGAACTTCATTTGGCGATGTGGGTTTTAAGAAAAAGGAGTGAGGCACGTGGGGCAACTTGGGCAAGTTAGGGACACCGGCTGCAGAGCTCCTGAAAAATGATTCATTAAATGAATTTGCGACATCTATAGGATCAGTTAGAGTGCTGGTGCCGTCCGTAAACCCTGTCACAGGTGTGTCTTGCTGATTAAGATTTAAAAATTCTTTAATTACATTCTAATTCTTTCTCCAGTCATTCCCATTTTCGAGCACTTTATTTTCATAGTAGGTTCTCTTAGCCTGTTTAAGTAAGACGGTGAGAGTTTGTGAATATAATTTGAATCGAGCCTTAAGGGCGAGGTTAAATGGTTGGAGTTTTAATTTTTTGAAGAGGTTATCTTTTTTATTTATAGAGCGCAGTAGTCCTCTAGTGATCCACGGATGCCTGGGGGTGGAATACCAACGTGATATGGAGAATACAGACGTACAAGTATTTATAATATCTGTTAGTTTCTCATTTAAAGTGCTGAATGCTTTGTTAACACAAGATTCCTCGGATAATAGGCCCCAGTCAGAGCCGGACACCAAATCCACAAATTTTCCTGAATCAAAAGAACTCTTAATCACCATTTTATTTTTATAAGTAGTTTGAGTATTTAATAAGAGAAAAATTGGATAATGGTCTGTCAGATTAAAATGGACCACACCAGCTTTTTGATTAGTCATGATATTACTGAGTACATGGTCAATAAGCGTATTTTGACCGGAAGAAGCACATCGTGTTGGAGGATCTAGCAAAGATTCCAAACCATGTCCAATGAAGCACTTGGTGTACTGGACACAAGAACTATCGTTAATATTTGTAATGTTATTGTTAATGTCGCCGACAATGATTACATTATAATTTTTGGTAATGAACGAGTTTAATAAACTATCAAGTTCACCACAAAAATCATCGTAAAATGACGATGGGGAACGGTAAATTGAACCAATGATAGTTCTTTTGTTGGTTGGTAGAAAGTGATTGTCAAATTCAAGCCAAACTGATTCGCATTTGGCCATGGAAAATGAGATATCTGCACGCCGTTTATAAGATAATGTATTGGAAATAAATATTCCCGATCCACCGTGGCGATCAGCCAGACGATGAAAATATTCCGAATGATAGCCCGGTATGGAAAATAAGGTATCGTCAGCTGCAGATAGCCATGTTTCCGATAGACATATGAGCGAAAAGTGGTGATTGGTTAAAGTAAGAAAGTTGACCATATGATCAAAGTTTTTGGGTAAGCTTCGGACATTAAAATGTATGATAGAAATCTGAGAAGTGGACAAAGAACTAAGTAGTTGCTTCAGCTCATGAACAGTGTGTGACGCCATGGCGATTCCCAGTCATTAAGGCACAGGAATAGTGCTTTTCAGGTAAAAATGGATAGATCATCGACTCCAGAGATGCGGTACACCCTACTGTCTGTAGACTTTCTTGCTTTGATACGGCAGTTGTCGACCCAAAGGAACTGCCACTGCTTTTCCCTTTTAAGAGCCAGTGCTTGGGCAAACAGCCGCTTGTTCTCTTTAGTCAGGTGATCGTCGACGAATATGGGCTTATCCTGATTCGTTATGCCAATGGACCTGGTTGACAGACGCGCCTTCCTAGCCTTTGTAGCGAACTCGGTCTTCTTTTGACGAGAACAAAAACGCGCAATAATGTTTGAACCACCTTTAGCCGGGACCCTGTGCACAACATCAATTTCTGCAGGACTCACAGGACAACCAATTTTTTCTGCGATATGATGCAGAATTGCTTCACAGCTTTCGCCCTTTGTTTCTGGTACACCTTTGATTTCCACATTGTTCATGCGGGAGTATTGCTGCAACTCAGCAACCTGTTTTGTTAGCTGCTCGTTCGTTCGCGAGAGCTCCTTATTTTCTTTGACCAGGCCTTCCTGCTTTGTCTTCATCGTTTCAAACGTTTCATTAAATAGGGCGATGCTGTTACGCAATTCCTCAACTTCTTTTCGCAACGAATCCATCTCTCTAGATAACTCGGCACACGTTGGCATTATGATTTGGCAGCAGTGGGTACGGCAAAAAAATGTGAAAACGAGTTCCTATGCAGCGATACAAATGAAACCAACCTGCGTAGGCGACAGAAAACGTTCAGCAGAATGCTCCGCTGCCGCGACCTCAGCTGCCAAGTGATGAATTCTGCGGTGATCCAACTTTATATGGTTTCCGGGTGCCGATGGTTCCTGGGGTGATGTACAGGTGGCGTTCGTCACGGGCGGCACGTGGCGCTTCGCTGACGCAGCCAGTCCTGTTAAATCTTCAAGAGATAGGGCACACGTGCGTTAAATAGGATGGTCGAAGCACTGCTGACGCTGGTTCACGGTAGTACTGCGCCCGATCTGTGAAAACCTGCGTAGGCGACATAAAACGTTCAGCAGAATGCTCCGCTGCCGCGACCTCAGCTGCCAAGTCCCAGAAACACCCAGAAACCCGATGGTGCTCGGAGTCAGGCGCATAAAAGAGTCGACTACCGTGATCATACTGTTCAACGGCATGAAAGTGCCCAATCATGGCCGCTGCGGCCCCAACATGGTGCGCTGCACGCTGTACAAGAGGCAAATAGACACTTGCCGCAACTGCGGACGAGTCGGTCACAGGCACGACGTTTGCCCCAGACCGACCGAAAAAGTGTGTGAAAAGTGCGGAACTTTGCAAACCACAAACGGACACGAATGTGTGCAACCCAAGTGCGCGCTTTGCGGAGACGCTGACCTCACCGGCGACCGAACTTGCAAAAAAACTGGAGGACGCTTAAGCTTCGCCTTCAAGAGTGGAACGCGACAGCGTTCCCGTCGACCCGCCAAGGGATGTAAGACAATGGGCTATGGCGCAGCGACTACGCGCCCCGCATCGGACGCGGTGAGCGTCGAGCAACGCAGCGTTCGGCGCGGCAACGAAATGTGCGCCTGAGCAAGCGACGCACGCCTGAGCCTTAGAAACAGCTCGTTTCTAAGGCAACACCGCATTCACTAAAGGCGCGTTTGTACCGCTTTGAAGCATGGAACTTGTGGCTCAGTGGTAGCGCCTCCGTCTCACACTCCGGAGACCCTGGTTCGATTCCCACCCAGCCCATCTTGCAAGTTGTTTTTTATGCGAAGCATATTACGAGAGCTCAACCCAGCTCCTCAGGCGCGGCGGTGTCGCCTTCCATGACCTTTGACCCCATGTCATACCACGTGACACCGTGACGTCACGACAGAGGAGAAACGGGGCTCCAACTCGCGCCGTCGCTCGCGGCGTCGCGGCGGTATATAAGCTGCGCTTGTTTGTAGGTGGCGTTGGCTCAACTCTTTCAAGATGGGCTGGGTAGGAATCGAACCGGGGTCTCCGGAGTGTGAGACGGAGACGCTACCACTGAGCCACGAGTACGATGTTTCAAAGCCATACAAAAGCGCCTCTAGTGAATGCCGTGTGGCCTTAGAAACGAGCTGCTTCTAAGGCTCAGGCGTGCGTCGCTTGCTCAGGCGCAGATTTCGTTGCCGCGCCTAACACTGCGTTGCTCGACGCTCACCGCGTCCAATGCGGGTCGCGTAGTCACTGCGACGTAGCCCATTGTCTTACACCCCATGGCGGGTCGACGGGAACGCTGTCGCGTTCCACTCTTGAAGGCGAAGCAGAGTAACGCATGAGTTGTTTCTTCGTCTAGCCGAACCAAATATAGCCAAGCAACACCAGTTCACCAGGCTAAACAGTGGTTCAACAACTAAAATAAAGGCTAGTATGCTTCGCATCCTGGGCTTAACCTTAGCTAAGCCACAGCCATTTTTTATTCATGAAGTGCCTGCTGGGATTTATCGCTCACGGCCAACGCCGCCGACACCGACAACGCCGGCTTTTCTGCGACACGAGCTCCTTAACACTGTCGCGTTAAAACAGGTATCAAGTTGCTTATGCTTCGAGGAGACGACACAGAAGAGGAAGGAAGCATGGCAACAAGAAGAACAACGCAATGAGCAACGCTGGGAGTCGAGGAACCCCAGCTCCAGCCACAACGCCAACTACGAACGCTCCCAGGAACGCCACCGCGGAACGTTCTAGATCGAGATCCAGGAGCAGATCCCGGGTCCGGATCAACTCACAGCCCATCTGGGCGGACAAGGCAGCCAAAACAGGTGAGACCTGTGCTCCGGCACAACTAGGGCAACTCCAAGAGCAAACGCTAGGCGAAATTCAATCACTCGAGCGCGAAAACGCGTCTCTTAAAAAGGAACTATCTGAAATTAAGTCATTATTGCAGGAAATGCAGCAGAAAGAACGCGCGATCGGCGGCCAAGCTGCCGCAGCAGCCGCCTCTCTTTACAGAGGCGCTAAACGCAGGGCAAGCCCCGAGACCATGGACGAGGAGACGCTTAACGTCTCGCGCATTAAGCAACTGCTTGACCATCTAAGATCGGACATAGTTGCCGAAATTAGCCCCATCAAGCTCCAATTGAGCGAGCACACAGCGAGGCCCCGAATTTTAGAATCCGACAGACAGCTTGCGCTGCTCGGTACGCCCCCACTACGTAAGTAAAATGGCTAATTTAAGCAATCTAGTTATCTGGCAATGGAATTGCGCCAACTTCCGCAAAAGGAAGGCAGTCTTGCAACAACAACTTAGCTCTGCTAACGAAAGGCCGTCAGTAATCCTCCTCCAGGAAACACTCACCGATGTGATCGCTCTTCGTGACTACCATGCAGAAGCGCACTTTTCGGAGGGCAAAAGAGGTATAGGGACACTCGTCTCAAAGAGTCTCGCCTATTTACGTCACGACGTTAGGCCGAACTTAAAAGTGGAACACACCATGATCGAGCTCATCCAAAACGCTAAAATCAACCAATCCGTTTTCATTCTGAACGTGTACAGCTCGCCAGCCGACAGAAGGGAGACGCTTAACGTTCTCTTCCAGAAGGCATGTCAAATTGCAGGAGATCATCCGCTTATCATAGCAGGGGACTTTAACGCACAACACCAAGATTGGGGTTACATCAAAGATACGGCCATGGGCAAGGCCCTCGCGGCACAGATAGCAGCCTGCGGTCTCACCTTGGTCACCGATCCAAAATACCCCACCAGAATTGGCAACTCAGTAAGCAGGGATACCACGCCAGACCTGACCATGGTTAGGAAGGCGGAGGAACCGGTATGGACCAATTTACAAGAGAACCTCAGCAGTGATCACTACATCAGCAGCCTCGCGATAAGAGTGTCATCACCGCCTCTCAGAAAATTCAGAGTAACGGATTGGGATCTCTTGAGAGCCATGAGAAAGAAGGACGAGACTAAATACAGCTCGTTAGAGGAATTATTCGCCCTCCTCCGAGAAGACGTTCCTGCTTCCACAAAGGAAATAGAGACGGACAAAGAGGTAGAGCGCATGGACAGTAGATTAGCACACCTGCTAGAAGCCAAAAACGCCCTACAGGCAAAATGGAAAACGCAAAAGTTAAACAGATGCCTACGCAAAAAGATTGCAGAACTTAATAGGCAAATAGAAGAACATAGCCAAACCCTTGCTCGGCAACAATGGGACGAAGTATGCAACGCCGTCGACGGGCAAATCAGGAGCGGAGCAAAATGAAACATCCCCAAGCATCTGCTTGGGGACAAACAATCCAAAGCCAATCAGAGGCTCATTATTGATAGGCTCGTCCACAACTTAAAAAACTCTGGCATGACCGAGAAACAAATTACAGACGAGTTGGCCTCGAGGTACCTCTGTATCAAACCCGGCTCAAACAATGACTACCTCTCTGCGACGCACGAGAACGAAACCGACCATCTGGGCTCCCCGTTCACGTACGCGGAGGTGAGAGAGGTATTCTACGAACTCAATTGCAGATCAGCACCGGGTCCAGATGGGATCACAAATAAGCTCTTAAAGTATTTGGATGATGGGGCCATCGAGCTCCTCACAAATAAAATCAACGAGGTATGGGAGACAGGCGAGGTACCACTGGAGTGGCGTAACGCGACCGTAATCCTCATCCCGAAGCCAGGGCAAGCCTTAAAGCTTGGCTCGCTCCGGCCGATTTCACTCACTTCCTGTGTGGGAAAGGTCGCCGAGCACGTCATTCTCAATAGGGCCACTAAATTCACAGAGGAAAGGAATCTATTTCCGTTTAATCAAATTGGATTCAGACCATCCATGTCCACACAGGACGTAATGCTGCTTCTAAAACACAAGATTATTGACAAGGCCTCCAGAGACACCAGAGCCGTCCTGGCACTGGACCTAGAAAAGGCCTTCGACAAGGTACTGCACTCTCACATACTCGAGTCGATTAAAGAAGCAGGTCTAGGAGAAAAATTCTACAAGTACGTCAGCTCCTTCCTAAAGGATAGAAAAGCCACTATTCGCCTAGGAGCTCTGGGCTCGAGAACATTCGATCTCGGGCCCAGAGGCACCCCGCAAGAGGCAGTCCTCTCCCCGTTTCTATTTAACTTATCCATGAGAGCTCTTTCCCAAAAGCTGGCCGAGATTGAGGCTGTCGGTCACGCCTTCTACGCCGACGACATCACAGTCTGGTGCGAGGGAGGTAGCGGCGGGTACATCGAAGAGAAATTGCAAACAGCGATCACAGTCGTTGAGGAGTTTCTCGCGAAGGCAAGACTCTGCCTGTCGGCTAAGAAATCGGAACTGCTACTATGCCGACCCACAATCGGTGCAAAGAAAGGGACACCTCCCGATATCTCTATCACCACCGAGACCAGATCCGTCATTCCGGTAGTACACAGAATCAGAATCCTGGGCATGTTCCTGGAGGAGGACGGCAGTAATGACTACACCTTAGAGCGCATCGCAACCAAAGCCGGTTCCATGACAAAGTTAATCACGAGGGTGGCCAACAAAAAAGGGCGGCTATCGGAGGATAATCTTAGGCCACTCTTCCACGCCTTCCTAATTAGCCACATTAACTATATAGCCCTGGCCCACAAATGGAGCAGAAGGGACGCGGACAGAGTAGAAACAATCACTCGCAAGAACATAAAAAAAGGCACTGGGTCTCCCACAGAGCACCAGTACGAAAAGGCTGTTGGAGCTAGGTGTCCACAACACCTTTGAAGAGGTAGTCGAGGCGCAACAGATGGCACAAGTTGCAAGACTGGCTTCCACGGAAGCCGGCAGACAGCTACAAGCGAATATCGGTCAAGGTTCGTGAATCACCAAACAGAGGGAGTGCGCGCTCCCCGTCAAAGTCAGAGAAATGTATTCAGTATCCCAGATACCTAGAAATATGCACCCTCAGCACAATTACGGCAGACGTAAAGCGAGGGCCAGAGCCCTTCTTAGCGTGGCGGCTAAGATTGAGGACAACGTCGGCTTCGTCGACGCTGCGCAATACGCTGCTTCCAATCATTTTGTTTCGGTGGCTACATCGCTGCGGGGGGAGCTGCTGACGTCGCTTACGCATAAACATATGAACGCCGACAAAGCCGAACAGGTGGCTGTAGCCATCGCCATGGCCACCACGAACCGTTCCACTATCTTCACAGACTCGCGAGCTGCCGTTAGAGCATTCAAGAAAGGCTCGGTATGCAAGGAAGCCGCTCGTGTTCTCTCTGCAGCATCTTGGACAGGCAAAAAACGCTTAATCTGGTTCCCCGGTCACATGGGCAGCGATGCTCATGAAGCCGTCCCCAACGCCAACGAACTTGCTCACTCCCAGGCGCGAGATCTCACCCACCGCTTCGGAAGCGGGCAATCGGAGGCTGGGGTATGGCAATGGCACAGGGACCCTCTCCTTACATTTAACGAGGTCTGCAAGCACTATCAACTAGGGCGTCGGAAGTTTCCACTTCCACAACCACACCTAAACAGACCACAGGCAATCACCCTGCGAATGCTGCAGACGGAGAAGTATCTGTCTCCATTTATTTGCTCAAAGTTCCTAGGCGGCCTCAACCCGGGCTGCCCGCGCTGTGGACATCCCAGATGCACTCTTAGGCACATGCTCTGGCAGTGCCTCGACTTGTGCGAGGGCTCAGGGTCTCCTTCTTCGGAGGAAGACTGGCTTCGGCTCCTCACCAGCTCCGCCATGTAAGAGCAACTCAGGGCTCTCCAGAGAGCCCGCGATATCGCCGAGAGTCTCAACCTCCCGGCTCCATCGTGGGTGTGGCCCGAGATGCTGCCCCCTAACAGGCACACTCATTGACTTCTCAGGACCAAATAAAAGTTATTTGTCTGTCTGTCTGTCTGTCTGTCTTCAACACGGAACGCTCCACCTGCTCCCTTTTCGTTACCCACACATCCAATATGAAATTACTGAAGTCGATAAGAGACAGTGTGATGACTCCAAATTCACGCAAAATGAGCATGTCACTCGCAACTGCAATCAAATTCGCTGACAATGTCAAATCGATGCACGTCCACCGATGTGTGGACGGTGGCAGCGGATCGGTGTAGCGTCGCAAGGGTTGTGTCTTCAACACGGAACGCGTAAACTGCTCCCTTTTCGTTACCCACACATACACAATAAAATCACCGAAATCGACAACAGAGGCGCTGTCACGACACCTAAGTCACGCAAAGTGAGTATTTAACTTGGAGCTGCAATCATTTTTTTTACGATGTCAGATCGATGCACATACGTCGCTGGGTGGACGGTGGCGCCAGATCGGTGTAGCATGTCAAGGGGCATTTCATAAACACGGAACGCGCAAACTTCTCACTTTTCGTTACCCACACATGCACATTGAAAGCACTGACAATGACAGCAGAGGTAGTGCTATTGCACCTAATTCAAGCAAACTGAGCGTTTCACTCGCAACTGTAATCATTTTCACTGACAATGTCAAATCCACGAACGTACGCTGATTGGTGGACTGTAACAACGGATCGGTGTATTATCGCAAGGTATATGTCTTCAATACAGATCGCGCAAACCACTCTCTTTTCGTTACCCACCCATGCAATATGAAATCACCGAAGTCGACAAGAGAGGCAGTGTCATGACGCCTGACTCACGCAAAATGAGCATGTCATTCGCAGCTGCAATCATACTCTTTGACAACGTCAAATCGATTGCCGTACGCTTATTGGTGGACGGTGGCACAATCTCGGTGTAGCATTGCAAGAGATATGTCTTCAAGACGGAACGCGCCAACCGATCCCTTGTCGTTACCCACACATCCAATATGAAATCACCGAAGTCGACAACAGAGGCAGTGTTATGACTCCAAATTCACGCAAAGAGAGCATGTCACTCGTAACTGCAATCAAATTCTTTGACAATCTCAAATCGATGCACGTCCGCCGATGGGTGGTAGGTGGCACCGGATGGGTGTTGATCGTTGTGTTGTTGTTGTTGTAACGCGCAAATCGCTCCCTTGTCGTTACCCACACATCCACATTGAAATCACCGAATTCGACAACATAGGTAGGGTCATTGTGCCTAATTCACGCAGAATGAGTATTTCACTCGCGACTGCAATCATTGTCTATGACAATGTCAAATCGATGCACTTACGGAGATGGGTGGACAGAGGCGCCGGATCGGTGTAGCATCGCAAGCGAGATGTCTCCAACACGGAACGCGCATACCGCTTCCTTGTTTTTACCCACACATCCACATTGAAATCACCGAAGTCGACAACAGAGGTTGTGCCATTGCACCTAATTTACGAAAATTCAGCATTTCTCTCGCACCTGCAATCGATTACATTAACAATGTCAAATCGATGCACGTACGCCGATGGGTATACAAGGGCACCGGATCGGTGTAGCATCGCAAGCGATATGTCTCCAACGCGGAACGCGCGAACCGTTCCCTTGTCGTTACCCACAAATCCAGAATGAAATCCCCGAAGTCGACAACAGAGTTAGCGTCATTCCACCTAATTCACGCAAAGTGAGCATTTCACTCGCAAATGTAATAATTTTCATTGACAATGTCAAATCGATGCATGTGCGCCGCTGGGTCGTAGGTTGCACAGGATTGGTGTTGCGTGGCACGGGATATGTCTCCAACATGGAACGTGCAAATCGCTCCCTTGTCGTTACCCACACATACAGAATGAAATCCCCGAAGTCCACAAGAGATAAGTGTCATTCCACCTAATTCACGCAAAGTAAGCATTTCAATCGCAACTGCAATCATTTTCACAGACATTGTCAAATCGATGCACGTACGCCGCTGTGTGGTATGTTGCACCGGATGGGTGTTACATCGCAAGGGATATGTCTCCAACACGGAACGTGCAAACCACTCCCTTGTCGTTACCCACACATCCAGAATGAAATCTCCGAAGTCGACAACAGATAAGTGTCATTCCACCTAATTCACGCAAAGTGAGCATTTCACTCGCAACTGCAATCATTTTCACAGACATTGTCAAATTTATGCACGTACGCCGCTGTGTGGTAGGTTGCACCGGATGGGTGTTACATCGCAACGGATATGTCTCCAACGCGGAACGTGCAAACCGCTCCCTTGTCGTTACCTACACATCCAGAATGAAATCCCCGAAGTCGACAACAGGTTAGTGTCATTCCACCTAATTCACGCAAAGTGAGCATTTTACTCGCAACTGCAATCATTTTCACAGACATTGTCAAATCGATGCACGTACGCCGCTGTGTGGTAGGTTGCACCGGATGGGTGTTACATCGCAAGGGATATGTCTCCAACACGGAACGTGCAAGCCACTCCCTTGTCGTTGCCCACACATCCAGAATGAAATCCCCGAAGTCGACAACAGATAAGTGTCATTCCACCTAATTCAAACAAAGTGAGCATTTCACTCGCAACTGCAATCATTTTCACAGACATTGTCAAATCGATGCACGTACGCCGCTGTGTGATAGGTTGCACCGGATGGGTGTTACATCGCAAGGGATATGTCTCCTACACGGAACGTGTAAACCGCTCCCTTATCGTTACCCACGCATCCAGAATGAAATCCCCGAAGTCGCCAACAGATAAGTGTCATTCCACCTAATTCACGCAAAGTGAGCATTTCACTCGCAACTGCAATCATTTTCACAGACATTGTCAAATCGATGCACGTACGCCGCTGTGTGGTAGGTTGCACCGGATGGGTGTTACATCGCAAGGGATATGTCTCCAACACAGAACGTGCAAACCGCTGCCTTGTCGTTACCCACACATCCAGAATGAAATCCCCGAAGTCGACAACAGATAAGTGTCATTCCACCTAATTCACGCAAAGTGAGCATTTCACTCGCAACTGCAATGATTTTCACAGACATTGTCAAATCGATGCACGTACGCCGCTGTGTGGTAGGTTGCACCGGATGGGTGTTACATCGCAAGGGATATGTCTCCAACACGGAACGTGCAAACCGCTGCCTTGTTGTTACCCACACATCCAGAATGAAATCCCCGAAGTCGCCAACAGATAAGTGTCATTCCACCTAATTCACGCAAAGTGAGCATTTCACTCGCAACTGCAATGATTTTCACAGACATTGTCAAATGGATGCACGTACGCCGCTGGGTGGTAAGTTGCACCGGATGGGCGTTACATCGCAAGGGATATGTCTCCAACACGGAACGAGCAAACCGCTCCCTTGTCGTTACCCACACATCCAGAATGAAATCCCCGAAGTCGACAACAGATAAGTGTCATTCCACCTAATTCACGCAAAGTGAGCATTTCACTCGCAACTGCAATCATTTTCACAGATATTGTCAAATCGATGCACGTACGCCGCTGTGTGGTAGGTTGCACCGGATGGGTGTTACATCGCAAGGGATATGTCTCCAACACGGAACGTGCAAACCGCTCCCTTGTTGTTACCTACACATCCAGAATGAAATCCCCGAAGTCGACAACAGATAAGTGTCATTCCACCTAATTCACGCAAAGTGAGCATTTCACTCGCAACTGCAATGATTTTCACAGACATTGTCAAATCGATGCACGTATGACGCTGTGTGGTAGGTTGCACCGGATGGGTGTTACATCGCAAGGGATATGTCTCCAACACGGAACGTGCAAACCGCTGCCTTGTTGTTACCCACACATCCAGAATGAAATCCCCGAAGTCGACAACAGATAAGTGTCATTCCACCTAATTCACGCAAAGTGAGCATTTCACTCGCAACTGCAATGATTTTCACAGACATTGTCAAATGGATGCACGTACGCCGCTGGGTGGTAAGTTGCACCGGATGGGTGTTACATCGCAAGGGATATGTCTCCAACACGGAACGAGCAAACCGCTCCCTTGTCGTTACCCACACATCCAGAATGAAATCCCCGAAGTCGACAACAGATAAGTGTCATTCCACCTAATTCACGCAAAGTGAGCATTTCACTCGCAACTGCAATCATTTTCACAGACATTGTCAAATCGATGCACGTACGCCGCTGTGTGATAGGTTGCACCGGATGGGTGTTACATCGCAAGGGATATGTCTCCTACACGGAACGTGCAAACCGCTCCCTTATGGTTACCCACACATCCAGAATGAAATCCCCGAAGTCGCCAACAGATAAGTGTCATTCCACCTAATTCACGCAAAGTGAGCATTTTACTCGCAACTGCAATCATTTTCACAGACATTGTCAAATCGATGCACGTACGCCGCTGTGTGGTAGGTTGCACCGGATGGGTGCTACATCGCAAGGGATATGTCTCCAACACGGAACGTGCAAACCGCTCCCTTCTTGTTACCTACACATCCAGAATGAAATCCCCGAAGTCGACAACAGATAAGTGTCATTCCACCTAATTCACGCAAAGTGAGCATTTCACTCGCAACTGCAATGATTTTCACAGACATTGTCAAATCGATGCACGTATGCCGCTGTGTGGTAGGTTGCACCGGATGGGTGTTACATCACAAGGGATATGTCTCCAACACGGAACGTGCAAACCGCTCCCTTGTCGTTACCCACACATCCAGAATGAAATCCCCGAAGTCGACAACAGATAAGTGTCATTCCACCTAATTCACGCAAAGTGAGCATTTCACTCGCAACTGCAATGATTTTCACAGACATTGCGAAATCGATGCACGTACGCCGCTGTGTGGTAGGCTGCACCGGATGGGTGTTACATCGCAAGGGATATGTCTCCAACACGGAACGTGCAAACCGCTGCCTTGTTGTTACCCACACATCCAGAATGAAATCCCCGAAGTCGACAACAGATAAGTGTCATTCCACCTAATTCACGCAAAGTGAGCATTTCACTCGCAACTGCAATGATTTTCACAGACAATGTCAAATGGATGCACGTACGCCGCTGTGTGGTAGGTTCACCGGATGGGTGTTACATCGCAAGGGATATGTCTCCAACACAGAACGTGCAAACCGCTCCCTTGTCGTTACCCACACATCCAGAATGAAATCCCCGAAGTCGACAACAGATAAGTGTCATTCCACCTAATTCACGCAAAGTGAGCATTTCACTCGCAACTGCAATGATTTTCACAGACATTGTCAAATGGATGCACGTACGCCGCTGGGTGGTATGTTGCACCGGATGGGTGTTACATCGCAAGGGATATGTCTCCAACACGGAACGAGCAAACCGCTCCCTTGTCGTTACCCACACATCCAGAATGAAATCCCCGAAGTCGACAACAGATAAGTGTCATTCCACCTAATTCACGCAAAGTGAGCATTTCCCTCGCAACTGCAATCATTTTCACAGACATTGTCAAATCGATGCACGTACGCCGCTGTGTGGTAGTTTGCACCAGATGGGTGTTACATCGCAAGGGATATGTCTCCAACAGGGAACGTGCAAACCGCTCCCTTGTCGTTACCCACACATCCAGAATGAAATCCCCGAAGTCGACAACAGATATGTGTCATTCCACCTAATTCACGCAAAGTGAGCATTTCACTCGCAACTGCAATCATTTTCACAGACATTGTCAAATCGATGCACGTACGCCGCTGTGTGATAGGTTGCACCGGATGGGTGTTACATCGCAAGGGATATGTCTCCTACACGGAACGTGCAAACCGCTCCCTTATGGTTACCCACACATCCAGAATGAAATCCCCGAAGTCGCCAACAGATAAGTGTCATTCCACCTAATTCACGCAAAGTGAGCATTTTACTCGCAACTGCAATCATTTTCACAGACATTGTCAAATCGATGCACGTACGCCGCTGTGTGGTAGGTTGCACCGGATGGGTGTTACATCGCAAGGGATATGTCTCCAACACGGAACGTGCAAACCGCTCCCTTGTTGTTACCTACACATCCAGAATGAAATCCCCGAAGTCGACAACAGATAAGTGTCATTCCACCTAATTCACGCAAAGTGAGCATTTCACTCGCAACTGCAATGATTTTCACAGACATTGTCAAATCGATGCACGTATGCCGCTGTGTGGTAGGTTGCACCGGATGGGTGTTACATCGCAAGGGATATGTCTCCAACACGGAACGTGCAAACCGCTCCCTTGTCGTTACCCACACATCCAGAATGAAATCCCCGAAGTCGACAACAGATAAGTGTCATTCCACCTAATTCACGCAAAGTGAGCATTTCACTCGAAACTGCAATGATTTTCACAGACATTGTCAAATGGATGCACGTACGCCGCTGGGTGGTAAGTTGCACCGGATGGGTGTTACATCGCAAGGGATATGTCTCCAACACGGAACGAGCAAACCGCTCCCTTGTCGTTACCCACACATCCAGAATGAAATCCCCGAAGTCGACAACAGATAAGTGTCATTCCACCTAATTCACGCAAAGTGAGCATTTCACTCGCAACTGCAATCATTTTCACAGACATTGTCAAATCGATGCACGTACGCCGCTGTGTGGTAGGTTCACCGGATGGGTGTTACATCGCAAGGGATATGTCTCCAACACAGAACGTGCAAACCGCTCCCTTGTCGTTACCCACACATCCAGAATGAAATCCCCGAAGTCGACAACAGATAAGTGTCATTCCACCTAATTCACGCAAAGTGAGCATTTCACTCGCAACTGCAATCATTTTCACAGCCATTGTCAAATGGATGCACGTACGCCGCTGTGTGGTAGGTTGCACCGGATGGGTGTTACATCGCAAGGGATATGTCTCCAACACGGAACGAGCAAACCGCTCCCTTGTCGTTACCCACACATCCAGAATGAAATCATCGAAGTCGACAACAGATAAGTGTCATTCCACCTAATTCACGCAAAGTGAGCATTTCACTCGCAACTGCAATGATTTTCACAGACATTGTCAAATCGATGCACGTACGCCGCTGTGTGGTAGGCTGCACCGGATGGGTGTTACATCGCAAGGGATATGTCTCCAACACGGAACGTGCAAACCGCTGCCTTGTTGTTACCCACACATCCAGAATGAAATCCCCGAAGTCGACAACAGATAAGTGTCATTCCACCTAATTCACGCAAAGTGAGCATTTCACTCGCAACTGCAATGATTTTCACAGACATTGTCAAATGGATGCACGTACGCCGCTGGGTGGTAAGTTGCACCGGATGCGTGTTACATCGCAAGGGATATGTCTCCAACACGGAACGAGCAAACCGCTCCCTTGTCGTTACCCAAACATCCAG